>NC_137830.1:40861501-40921501 GCF_963921795.1 Nannobrachium achirus
CACCAATGCCCTCCTTTCTCACTGTCAATGTTCTGACAATTTACTGTCAATCCACTGTCTTGCCGATGGCATGATGTATGAAGTTCTCATGTGGCACATCTGTATATCATGGGTTTGAATCTTGTTGCTTGTGCACTTATGAAAGTCCTGCCGACACTGGTGAATGCTAACCTGGTGAATGTTAACCACTATGCCACCCAAACCCTAACCTCAGTAAAACTATGCCTAAACCTAACCCTAAAACCTAACCCTAACCCTTAGTCGAACTAATGACACATAGAAATAGCGAGAATTACCCCTCCAAACACAGCTGATTTTAATTACAGAGCTACTCTGTTTTGAATCTCATTCAAGATGACGTCCAGATGACGTACTCATTGTAAACTTAATCAGCACACTAAAATATGTATCTGAAAACATCATAGGTGAGAATAATAAGCAACTTAGTAACAAACATTTTGCACAAGTGGCCGACTGGCTGTCTCTCTCTGGCAGTGCAGGCTACAAACAATAACACTATAGGCACCACGTGACTCAGATTTTACCGTATCATCGCCTGAAGGGCTGGGCCCTTCTGATTGGTTCAGAAACACACACAGGCTTCCGCTTCAGCCTGATACTTCAAAATAGAATGACTGAAAAATCCATTACAGAAGTACTTGCATTTTTATTCCAAAGCATGTCCCGACGAAATGTTACGTAGGTGTGAGGTTGAAGTTCGTTTTTGTGAGGTTACGGTTAGGGTTAGGCATAGTTTTTGTGAGGTTAGGGTTAGGTTTAGGGTTGGGCATTGTTGCAAGGAAGAAGAAGGAATAAATGTCAATCACAGAAACTACTGGCCAATCGCAGCGGATCGTTTGGTCACTGATTGGTAGGCAGAAATCTCTGATTGCCCGGGTAAAATGTATTTGCAACTGATGACAATATTGTCATATACCTTTAGAAAAGTTCCCAGAAAGTTCCCCAAAAAAGGTCCAAACAAGCAGATTGTTAAAGTTGTACCATGTAACTTTTTTTATAAAACAAATCTTAAAATTGTCCTAACTGTTAAATCGCTAAAGTTTTAGAACACCCACTCCGTTATTTTCAGCTTCTGAAGCCTTCTCTTTATATGTTTTCTATGATCCTGGCCGTGGACCGGATTTCGCGCTAAAATGACGTAATCTGCATCATCTGTATGTGTATACGTTGCCCAATCACATCGCCGATCATGCACACATGGTACACTACCGGCCAATCACAGCTTATCTGCTCTGGTCTCCAGGAAGCGCCTCCGCTTGGCTACAGTGTTTACCATGGTGAAGGATTTTAACCTCTTAATCCACAAATCCTGGACAGAAAATTACGTTCTACCATGCGTTCTACCCCTCCACGGATTACTATCGGTCGCGGTGGTTTGCGGCGCCGCTCCGGTGGTCCGCGGCGGTGGTCCGCGACGACTCCGGCCGAAAAACGGCCGAAAAAAGCAATACCGCTACTGACCACTAGTTGAACTTACACAGTATAGCTTTAAACTTACTGTATGTTGTTCTATAACCTCAGACTACGTAACTTTTTGCATCTCCTGTAACACTTTGATCCATTGCAGCAATGCACAGTACAGTGCAGCAAAAAAACACTTTCTCTCTCACTCTTTTTCCCCTTTGGTATAGCCTGCAGCAGAAACTGTAATATACCGTAATGGAATCCGATGCTCTGCTCCTTTCCCTACAATCTGACTCTGCCCGAGAGTAGGTCATGTCATGTCAGGCCATGTCCTCTCTCCACCCATGCTTTCCTCCTCAACCACACCAAGTACCAGTTAAGTTTGAATACTATCGATCACACGGTTTCAACTTTCACTCATTGCTGCTTTTCAGCCCTTTCGGGGTCGGGCGGTTTCACTCCTGTTACTTCTATTCTCTTTGATTTTCTCTTCCCCTCTCTCTGTCTTGCTGAGGCCGCTGTACCGTCTGAGATAAAGTGGGCATTGGGTGTTTGGGGACGTGGGGAGTAACTGTGAAGCCACTCAGGGGCGTCACTGGGGGGGGGGGGGGGGGGGGGGGGGGGGAGGGGGGGCCTGGAATTATTTTATTCTTTAGCTATTGAAAAATAGCAGATATATACAAAGATCTGCTATTTATGAAAAGTCATGAAAATGTGTGCAAATCTTTGAATATATGTATTTATTAAGCGAACATTTGTAAATCAAATTTTGTGTGACACCCCTGAAGCCACTTCAAAGACACTTTCGTAGACATGTAAGGAACAGGTTGTAGAACACTGATTAAGGCTGTAAATAAGTGAAGGGAGCCGATTAAAAAAAAAATACATCAAAAGACTCTCTTAAATACAACTAAATGTACCGTGATTTCTTTGTGATCCTTATCTTTTCTTTCTTCATTTGTCTTGCCTCCATTTCGCACTTTTCATCCCCATTTCCTTTTTCATTGCCTTTTCTGGTGAGATGTGCACATTGAGGAGGCATCCGGTGATTTCTGTGTCAGCACTCAGCACAGGACATTACTTCAGGGCTCACACTATACCAGGGTCTCATTCCAATGACTCCGCACTGCAAAAACGTTCCCCTTTGTGTTCATTCAACTCTGGGAGTGTAAAGATGAGCCTGTGAGAGTACATTTTACCTGCCTAGTGCCTGCCACTCTCAATGTCAATGAATGCAGCAGTCCTTTCAGGTGTGCAAAGACTTGCCGCATTGCACACTAGACCCCGGTGTGAGTTAGATTAGCTGACACTTTAATCCAATCCCCAAAGTTTCTCTCCTATCTCCTGTGTTGTGATGTTTGGCTTGAAGCAAGACATAAAAGTGGCAAAATGATTGATTGTGATGAATTTTCCTGCAGTGGAGTTGTTGGGGAGGAGGCGGGTTTGAGTCACGTTCACTAAATAACAATGAATAAAGAGTGTCACAATGTAAAATCAAACAATCTCTTCATGACGACTTTTTTTTCCTGTTGTTCAGACAGGCATTGCATTCACTTAATAACCTGTCTGTTATTCATGTAAGAACAAACTGTAACCTTAAGAAGAAATTAAGCTGTCTCTCATATTGAATATTGCCCGTATAGCATCATTAAGGACATTATTTCCATGTGTGTGAGAGTATTCTGAGAATGGGTGATTTTGATATTGTTGCCAAATATGCCATAAATATTTGAGGTCCAGGGCAGCAGCACATAAACTGAATCTAAAACCTAGCTGTTGTGCCCCTACATTTTATCTAGAGTTTTAAGTGTCCCCCAAATCTGCGTTCCAACAAAAGATTTAAAAAAATCATTGATTAGTGACCTTGTCAACCGAAGCAAAGTCTTGACTTCATTAAGAAAGTGAATGTACCATTGCTGTTCCAAATGGAAAATTGGTAGGGTGTGTGGGGTATGGGGCGGGTTTAGGTTTATATGGATTGTAATCTCTCTCACATCTAATTAGATTCTCTTATCTAATTGTTCCCCGCATGCCTCTTCCCGATATCCAATCAACCTATTTGTTTGGAGGAAACTAAAGATAAGTGAATTCTCAACAGCACACTCTTGCCTTCCTGGGAATTTCTTTTCAGCAGGGATTAACTTGTCAGAGTTCCGTTATTGAAATGAAGGAGATTTTATATATATTTTATTTTTTTAGCACCTCAGCTACAAATCCCCTGGTATCCCCTGATACCTGGGGATTTGTGTGTTTCTCTCTATTTTGGAGTTCCATTATTGAAATCACACTTGAAATTAGGACACAAAGGCGTATTATCACTCTTGATAGCATGCACCTGTGCACTGGTAGGACTCTGAGGACTCTGCAGCAGTGGTTCTCGAACTTTTTCATGTCAAGGACCCCTAAATGAATGCAGTGGAATCAGTTCAGAAAACGCTAAGGTATGGCAACATGACTGGTGTCTTGCACGCGCGCAAGACACCAGTCATGTTGCCATACCTTAGCAACAGGCATGATACATTTATTTTAAGAAGTACATTTTCTTTTTTCCCCTGTTTCTAGGTTTCTTGGGCTGGATAAGGCAGCCTGGAACAGTTGTTCAAGTGCAGCTAAACTTGGCATGTTTTAGTAAACGTGCCACAATTAACAATAATGCATTGCACCTGTGCAGCCGACCTGCGGAACCTGGGAGTATACCATTCTGTCAAGATGGGGAGAATACAAGTGTGGAGAATATAATTATAATACCTTGTTAAAGTGACCATTTTGTAAAGTTTTGCATTTGTAGTTATTTTACTGTAATTTAACAACACAATAACCAGCACAGATAGACAAAGAGACATTCATGGATTTATATTTAAAAGTAACCTTTATTTTCCTCTCTGGACCCAGGGTATGGCAGCTGCATACCCCTGCCATACCCAATTGACGCCCCTAAATGAATGTTTATTTGGCCACGGAAATAATCTGAAAAGATTTTGTGCCACGGTGGTGTTAACATTTTCAAAACTATTCAGACATTTTCAAAGAATGTGAGAACACCTGCATTAGACCACTGATCACCATAACTCTTTACAAATGGAACCAAGGGTCCATTTGGTTCCAAACTATCCATCATTCATCTGGAGACCGCTGGAACCCCCTCAAGGACCCCTTGGTTCGTGAGTGATTCGAAATGTGGGGTCCGAGGACCACCAGGAGTACTTGATAAGGTTCCACAGGTTCCCTAGCTAAATTATTGATAGGAAGTTAGAAACCAAATGTAATGCAATCTGTAACTCCAAATGTATATTTGGTTCCATTTGGAACAGCCCAAGGATAACAGTGGTGGGAAATGTACTCACATGTTTGACTTAAGTAAAAGTATCAATATACTGCAATGTAGAAGTACTCTGTTACAATTAAAAGTCCAGAATTCAAAACTTAATTGAGTAAAAGTACAAAAGTATTGGTATCAAAACGTAAATACAAAAGTAGAAAGTATGTTCATTTTGCAGAAGAATTTTATACAGATCGGCTATTTTCAAATGACTGCAGGCAGGCTGAAAGAGAACCCGGAAGTGAGCTTCAATTCCAGTGGAGATTCCTTGGGCCCCCATTTTTATCTCTGGGACCTAGACTGAAAAATCAATTTGGTTCCATTTATTTTACAGGTGTTATATTAGCTCAGTGTTTCTCAACCACTATGCCTGGGGACCTTTGGTGTGCCCCTGAGAAGGGTCAGGTGTGCCCCTTGAAATTGCTTGAAAGCCAGTATCGTATTTATCATTTTAAAAATGATTTAAACTAGTGAAAACAGCTGATCTACAAGCACACAACGCCTCGCACCAACGCCTCGCGGTGCGAGGCGTTGTGTGCTTGTAGATCTGCTGTTTTCACTACTGTTGTGCGACAGCCTTGTATGATGAAGCAGGGTGTTAAATCGAAGAAACCATGGATTCTTGGGACATGAAAAGTGTGCCCATGCAGAAAAAAGGTTGAGAAACACTGTATTAGCTGACTCAATTACAGACCCATTACAGACCCATAATTACAGTATGGGTGTCCGATTGGTTCCTAACTACCAATCATTTAGCTGAGGACTCCCTGGAACCCCCTCAAGGACCCCTGGGAGTCCCCGGACCCCACTCTGAGAACCAGACGGCCTATAGGCTCTCATCTCTCTTATGTACCTCCTTTCCCTCCTCCATTACCTTTGTCACGGATGCCAAATCCACTGTTTCTGTTCAAAATGCTACTTATGGAAATGCATGGCGTATTATTTTCAGGGTCTAACGAAAGCGATACAGCTGAAACACTGGTACATTACAAACCATAACGACATATTGAGAAAGGAGCGCACTTATCGTCTCTTTCTCTCTCTCTCTCTCTCTCTCTCTCTCTCTCTCTCTCTCTCTCTCTCTCTCTCTCTCTCTCTCTTTCTCTCTCTCTCTCTCTTCTCTCTCTCTCTCTCTCTCTCTCTCTCTCTCGTCTATCTCTCTCTCTCTCTCTCTCTCTCTCTCTCTCTCACTGTCTCTGTCTCTGTTTCTCTCTTTCTCACTTATCGCATAGCAGTTTGAACAATGGATCCCTATGTCAGGACTGTTTCCTTAGCCCTCAGGGCACCCTTAACATTGCTGCTTGTCGACAGCAAGGCTATTACATGTCAGTGCCTTTGCAGCAGCTCAGGGGTTTGTCTTTTAGCTTCTGACCCATGGTTCTGGTCCTGTCCACTATCGAGTTTCAATTGAAAAGACATTGCTCCATCATGATGCTATCAAACGTTTAACATACACTTAAATATAACAGGAATGGCAAGGACAGCCACGAGTTCTCTTCATTTTTGTCCATAAATAAAGAGGTATAATAATTCTCTAGACACCACTGTCTTATACAATATACGGGTATGCTCAGGGCTTCCTTAAGCTTGAAGCAGACAGGAGTAGGAAATCCAATCTAAGCCAGAAGCAAGCCCGAACTAAACCCTTCTGAATGCTCGGCTTGGACTTGGCCAAATAATAAGAGCTAGCTTCTCATTACTGTACAGTACGTGTGCCTCAATACCAATACCACAAAAGCCTAACTATGCCTTTGCTGGTCCCAAATCACTTCATGCAGTGTTTGACGCATCGTAAGACGCATGACCGTTTTTGTTTAGTTTTTTTGTAATACTTAATTCTTTTCAGTGACACATTGCACATTTTCACCAAAGCATAAATCAGGCCTGAGACCTTTACAGCCAGGCAGCAGATCTTTACTGAATACCTTCCATCTGAACCAGGGACATGCAGAGAATGTTAGAGAGGCAGGGGCTGACATTTCTAAAAGGGCCTTTTGGTGGAAATATGTTAGAGAGGCAGGGGCTGACATTTCTAAAAGGGCCTTTTGGTGGAAATATTGAAAATAGCAGACCTCCAAACTCACAACACGTTGCGCTGCGACGAGTTGTGAGCTTGGAGGTGGGATATTTTCGGTGTGTGATACCACACAGAACTAAGCATAATCAAGTCAATACTGGAAATGTGGCGTACGGCATGGATTTCTACACATGATAAGATGCTGCATTCAAGTTCAGGAGAGTTTGGACAAGGCAATTCTCTTGAATGCTGGCTTGTATGGTATGGAAAAAGGGGCATTTGCATTTCTTTCACCATAGTAAAAAGTAACTGCATTCATGGTCTGGAGAGGGCACTTTTTACAGACTGATAAAAGGGCAGGGGCTCAACCCCTCTTTGATAAGCGCTGCTGGTGAAGCCGTCATTAATTCATCTCCTGTAGTCATAAGAGAGGTGTCAGGCAGCTCAGAGAAATTACTGAATGCAGAGGCCGCTGCCCGGCACTCAAGCAAAAAAGTCAACGTGAACTTTTTGCTTGACTCTTCACTCTAATTAGGTTGGCCACAACACACGTCCTTCACACAAGACAGAACACATTCATACACTTTGGCTCAAGTGGGCAAATAACCCCTGGAGCCTTGCTTAGAGTGTCTAATCTATGGTGTGCAGTCATGTGAGAAGTTTGGGCTGAGAAATACTGCAAAGGGGAGCTATTGTAGGCCATGACATAAAGCTGTCCGCCAATTTCAAACTAAGTTTCGTCTGCCAAGAGAGGCACCCCATTATCACCCACGACTATTCTCTCTGTGAATGCACACGCGTCTGTTTTCATTCTGATGTGCAGAGTAACTCCTTTTTCAATATTACACACTCCCCACATTAGCAGTCACCGTTAATGATTACCTGGCTGCCATGCCTGGGTTGAGAGATGAGCCTAATTAATTATACATGTGAGCCAAACCTTATTATAAACAGAAAGTGCCAGCGAACTATACTCGTGTCACTCAAATGTGGCAAGGCAAGTCACGGCCAAGTCAGTGAGCCTCAGTCGCCGTCATATATCTCAGTTTGAGAGGTGGGCGGAGGCTGCCAAGTGAGAAATATATACGGTAATTTGTTTAAGCGAGCATATGCCATCCAGGAAATTACCATCAGTCACTTTCAAAGATAGGAGGAGACATAGAGCTGTGATAAATGGAGATTTCCTGTAATCATGCCATCATCTCGAGGAGATGAGTAAAACTGTCATGATGCAAGAAAATATTATCATGACTTAGCCTTAAAGTTGTGCATTTTGTTCTACTAAACCCAAATCTAAGAAATTTGAATTGAATCAGAACGTAACTTTGGCATCCTATTGTTACATCCGTAACGACTTTGCTTTCACTGCGGTTTGCTGCAGAGATTTTCATTTTTAAGTCTCTGAATCAGCTGCTGTACACAGTCAGCTTCCACCTGCCTCCCACGCGCTGTGAAACGCATGGACGATGGTGTATATATATATACAGACGTAATCATTTAAATCTGACACATACTGGAGCCATACTCGGGTGCCAGAGCAAACGCATCCCTTTCTCCTCCCAAGTCCACACGCTCCCCTCTCATTCTGACCCTGGGTCTGCCCCTCTATCCCTCACATCTGTCTGTCTAATGACACCCATACAGTCTCTCTAGACACTTCATTATGATGACAGACGCCAGGCCAACAGGCACAATCTGGGTGTGTGTGCAGTGGCGACAGTTCAGAAAAAGCTAAGGTATGGCAACATGACTGGTGCGTGCCTTCGTATGCATGCAAGACACCAGTCATACCTTAGCAACAGGCATGATACATTTATTTTAAGAAGTACATGGTTGTTCAAGTGCAGCTAAATTTGGCATGTTAGTAAACGTGCCACAATTAACAATAATGCATTGCACCTGTGCAGCTGACCTGCAGAACCTGGGAATATACCCTTTTATCATGATGGGGAGAATACAAGTGTGGAGAATATCATTATAATACCTTGTTAAAGTGACTATTTTGTAAAATTTTGCATTTGTAGTTATTTTACTGTAATTTAACAACATAATAACCAGCACAGATAGACAAAGAGACATTCATGGATTTATATTTAAAAGTAACTTTTATTTTCCCCCCTGGACCCAGGGTATGGCAGCTGCATACCCCTGCCATACCCAATTGACGCCCCTGTGTGTGTGTGCGCGCGTGTGTGCATGCGTGCGTGTGTTCATTCTTACGTAGGTCAGTCCGGCAGAAAGAAGGTTGGAAATCTACTGGCTGCTGTCTAACAAGTGGTCAAGGACATGAAGTTGACGTTCTGTCCGTAACCAGGAGGCTGTGCTGCTTGCTCTCTGTCACATTCAGCGGTGGTGGGAAAAGTTGTTTTACTTGAGCAAAAGTATCAATCCTGCAATGTACTCCGTTGCAAGTAAAAAAAATGTGCTTTAGTGAAAGTACAAAAGTATTGGCATCAAAATGTACTTCTTCTTTTTTTTGTGAGTTGCAAAAGTAAAAGTTGCTATACTCGCTGTGTCCCATTTCCAAGTTTTCAAATGTATGTACAAATATTTAGAAATTTGCAGATCTACAAGCTCACATTCTGTCGCATCACAACGCATTGTGAGCTTGCAGATCTGCTATTTTCAAATGGCCAAATGAATATATGGTTGAAGTGTTTTAATGTATGTTTTGTAATAATAATCAATTTACAAAATAAAATAGTAAATAAAGTTTTCAAATAAATCTGAGATGTAGTGGAGCAGAAGTAAAAGTATTGGGAATTATACTCAAGAAAAGTACAAATACGTCAAAATTGTACAGAACTTAATGAACTTACTTTACACCACTGACATTCCAGAAGAGCCCCCTGGTTCTCCATCATCACTGCTCCTTCCAAACAGCAGCAGCAGCAGCTGTGAATTCCAAATGACAAACAATGTCTCAACCGACAGCCGTGTGAGGCAAGCAACATCATCATGTCTGTGTTTCCGGGACATTTAGAAGCACTGCATGATATTTTGTATACAATTTCAGGAAGGATTTCTCTTTTTTTCACGCCCCAGTGTGTCTAGTTTGGGTTATTTTGTGTCACTTTTCAACAAAATATAGGCCTACTGCAAAATCCTGAGCATTCATCTTAGACTAGCGGTTGTCCATCCGTCCACACAACACAAACAAGATAGAAGCACACATTATTATTATTATTACTTTTAACATTCCTCACGTAAACAACTGACGTTGACAATGTTCCTCAAGAAATGTAAGTTGCATTTTCATAGTGTTTAGAAGCAGAGATGGATCCCATCTTCCTCATGGGAAGGTCACTAATGGTTGCATGGTCCACCACCAGTAGTCTACAGGGGCTATTTGTTGTCTAATAGCTCCTATGTTCTTAATCGCTTAATTATCTACTCTTGGTGCAATTCAATTAAAGAGATGTAATGTCGCCTGCAATGTTGAACCGCACGGAGCCTTAAGGCGCTCATGTTTCACTAGACCACACTGATTCTCACCGTGGGGTTCGGGGACGACCATGCAGGGATCCTTGATTCCAGGTTCCCTGCTAAGTGATTGATAGTTAGGACTTAAGACCCAAATGGACCCTTACGTATCTGTAACTCTGAGATTGTACAAATGGAACCAAACTGACCCTTACTGTTACGTTTAGTTCCATTTGCCTCAGAGTAAAATGAACACAAAGGATTTTACAGTGTATAGATTTGGGTTCCAGAGATAAAACTGGGGATTAGCTTCTGCTAGCTGTTGAGCAGTTTTATCGTTGTGGTTTGTATGAAACTTCTCCAATGCGTTCATTTATATTCCAGCAACATACTGTCTAAATTACCCTATTGGGATGAATGAACACTTTTTTGAATTACATTTTTCCTGATTGCCAGAGGGGCAGGTGTTTGAGCAGAGCAAATTATGTTTGCCTATTTGAGACTGCACAGATTCTAATCCTTATGTGTTGTAGCAGTAGAGCAGGCCTGCCTGAATACCAGAAGCCTAATGTCTCCCTCTGTCAAGGGAGCAGTAGATGTTTGGTTTCCCATTAGGATTGCTGTGTTGTTTGAATCCAGGTGTTATATGAATGCTGTAGATGTTGGAATCCAGGTGTTGCATTATTGCTGACCAGTTTCAGTGAGAAGCATCACATCAGTAGCTCCTGGCATTAAAGCTGACTCAGATAAAACAGTATATTCTTACACATACTCAGCAAGCAGACATCAGTTCTCTCAAAGAATGTTTGTTATGGAGGGCATGATGTGCAGTAACCTGGCGCCTGGTGGCCGTTTGATCCGGTCTAGGCGGAAACCACAAGCAAAAGAAGCGACGACGCTTTGTTTTGGTTCCCCCCGTTTGTTTCCCTAATCCCTATTAAAATGCTCAATTAGTCTAGTGTAGTCTTGCCAGTCGCTACAAGTTGGACTAAAAGATGCATATACCAAACAAATTTTCCAAAAGCAAAACTACGCCGCATCAAGGGGTTTATTAGGTAGGCCCTACTTGTCCTTGAGTGCAGGGGAATTATTTTTTGTTAGTTTGTCAGTTTGATAGTTCTGGCCAAATTGTAGTCCTTTGAGAACTACAACATGACATAAAGTGGTTTCCGCTCCAGACTGCAAATCCCGAAAAGTGAAGGGATCCTAGACTAGATGCAGTACAGCCATGGCCGGAGGCATTGTCAGTTTGTATTTGTATACGTTTCATGACATTTACACTTGGACTCAAAAGATTAACTGATAAGAAGTAGGTGGTCAAAGTCAAAGGTCACTGTGACCTCATCTCAGGAACGCCTGGAGGGCATTTCATGACATTTGGCAGAAACCAAGTCCAAAATTGCCTCTACGTGTGGGACATTGCCTCGATTATTAAGGTAGGAGACTTGTGACATCAGGTTGAGAGTGGCCCCTGATTTGACTCCCTGATCCACCGGGCACGATCAATTAGCCTAGCCTGGGTACCAGCCTGCTACGCTATGTTCAGTGGATTTGTTTTGTCACTTTGCTTCTCAGTCTGGAAAGGCTCCTATCTCCAAGGGAGGCGGGACATACCAAACAAGTGAAAACCACTCACGGCTTCTGATTGGTCTGTTGTGCAGAGCGGGACAAAAGCACCAGTGTGTCGTCATACCAATGCCCTGAGCAGAGTGGGATAACAACTTTGATGTCGCGATTGAAAAAGTTATATTAACTTTTATAAGTTATCTAACGCGTATAAAACAGAGCAGTATTCTGCTTTGAAAGCGTTTATTGGAGGTGGAGGTATCTCAAGTGTCTATAGCGATACCTTTGTTTTGTCAACAGAGAGAAAAGCATGGATATATGAGGCACTGGCTGATGATGTAGCTACCCTACTCTGATTCATTAGAAAAACATCCAATCAGCGTGTCAGTCTTATGTGGTCTATGATGTCAGACATACTGTATGATGTGAGACATCAGTCATCTCCATATTTGGCACCCACCCAGGCTACAGTTAGCCTATTGGATCACTGAAGATGGGGTGGAGATGAGTAGATGGCTGACTGAGCTGTCTCCCTGTGAGTTGCCTTGTTTTTCCAACCCACTTTCTGTTCCCTGAACATCAAACTGCGGAGGCAGCAGTGTTCTCCTCCCGTATTGTAGCTCTTGGGAAGTGAATTAATGGCCTAATTAAGTGAACTCGTTAGTGTCGGTCTGTAATTCTCCTACTTCATCTACTCATTAGCTGACAATATTCATAATTAGTGGCAAAAGGACTGATACATTTCAGGGTGTGGCGAGCATCAGGTTTATGTTCACCCCGGTTCACCGTGGGCACCAGGTTGGGTGTTGTTGTGTTGCTGACTTCATATAAATCATTCAGATCGGTACAGTACACTGTACATTAAACGCATAAAAGGAGTTTGTGGCCAAAAAAGGCATGCTGTTCCTAGCACCAAGGTCGGTGTACAATAGGTCACATTACCTGCAATGAAATGACACCACGGTAACAATAAATCTATAGCACAGGGAGGCCCAGTGTCTCGCTGGCACGCATGCTGCGTCTCTGGATACATTGAACCCTGTTACGCCAAGGGAGGACTTATCACATATTAGCAGCCGAGCAATTGTTTGAGACTTCAGCTGGGCTCACCTCCGGTTTGTCATGTCCCCGAACAGCTTTCATTCATTTCCAAAAGCAGATGTCCACATTCCCGTCCTCAACAATAGGCCTTTCATTCAAGGCATTTTTCATTCCACTCATTATCTCATTACAGAACCTATTTTGTGGGCGCACAGAGGGAAAAAGTTAGGTGATGGCACAACAATGAGGATGATTTATTTATTTAATTCGCCATTAATTCGCCATTAATCACGCTGTACCACATAATAAGGCAGTGTTGCAATTCATCACAAGCGTGAGCAAGTGTTGAGACTTCCTTTCAAAATGTTTATTGTGCCCAACACTCGCACCCTATCGGTGACTGTAATTAGGTTTAGGCTGTGCTCAAGTCATTAAGCAACGGTGCCTATTGAAGAAGGATATTGCATTATAAAATGGTGATGAGAGTGTTAATTGCCTGAGAGGACATGGTTGGTAGCTGTGGTGCTCAAGCACGCGCCCATGAACACACACACACACACGCTCACGCACGCGGAGGCACACGCACGCACACATACACACACACACACACACACACACACACACACACACACACACACACACACATGTACACACACGTACACACACATGACACACACATTGATTTATGACATGTATGAGAAAAGGCAAAATAGATAATAATAACAATGTTTCCATCATCTGTGAGAAATAATAGGGGGGTGTGGGAGCCGTTCATTGCATGATTTATTTCTCTGGATATAAAATAATCGGGGTCCAGCCATTCACTAATTAAGAGAATGCTCAACAGTTCTGCGGAGGAAGAGAGAAAAGAACGAAGGAAGGGGTTGGAACGAGTGGCGTCAGTTCAGAAAAAGATAAGGTATGGCAACATGACTGGTGTCTTGCACGCCATCAGTCATGTTGCCATACCTTAGCAACAGGCATGATACATTTATTTTAAGAAGTACATTTTATTTTTCCCCTGTTTCTATGGTTTTTGGGCTGGATATGGCAGCCTGGAATGGTTGTTCAAGTGCAGCTAAACTTTTCATTTTAGTAAACGTGCCACAATTAACAGTAATGAATTGCACTTGTGCAGCTGACCTGCGGAACCTGGGAATATACCATTTTGTCAAGATGGGGAGAATACAAGTGTGGAGAATATAATTATAATAACTTGTTAAAGTGACCATTTTGTTAAATTTTGCATTTGTAGTTATTTTACTGTAATTTAACAACCAGCACAGATAAACAAAGAGACATTCATGGATTTATATTTAAAAGTAACTTTTATTTTCCCCCCTGGACCCAGGGTATGGCAGCTGCATACCCCTGCCATACCCAATTGACGCCCCTGGGAAGGGGTTGGAACGATGTGAGAGGGGTATCCTGTTTTTGTGTGGATCCTGCATGGGCAATTATAATAACTGCAATATCAGCTTCTTCACTCGATTTAATCATTTAGCATGTGCTGACTTTATAAGCATGCAGTCTCAGCTTATCCACTAATCAAATTGAAATAAATCTTCTCTCGTGCTCCTCTTCTCCTCACTTACTCCAATAGTTACAAAAGGAAGTGAAGATTGATGATAACGGGACATCCCTGCATGCATCGTCTGATCATTGGTACGGAGCACGGTTTTCGGTATTTGCGGTCATTTGTCTTTAGCTGTTAAATGTAAATATTGCCATAAGTCAGGGGATATCTGAAAAAGTATAACGTAACACATCTCACAAAGACTGAAATTCAGTTTCCCTAGGAGAATCCATTACAGCTGCTGAAAGTTGGACTCCCATTAACTTAACTATACAGGATAAAACACACAAAAATAAATATGCTTTAAGTGGCATGTGAGGGGTCAAACTAGGTTTTTTTTTTATAATTCTGAATCCATTGTAAGCATTGTTTTGCACGAAAAACATTCCTTGGGGTAAAGGCGGCTCCCACGAAACTGTGAAAAGTGATGACTCATCACTAGACCATATTTTTGTGGGGCTGTTTCACTATTTCTTAAGATATCCCCTGACTACATACGGTACATCTTGGCCATTTAAAATAATTTGCTTAATTATTTTTTTTTATATTAATAATAATAATTATTATTGTTACGATTATGATTATTATGATGATGGTGATGGTGATGTTTATTGCGACCGTAGGTCACTACTTAATACGAAAACATCCAGCTCATGTCTGTCTGTCTGTCTGTCTGTCTGTCTGTCTGTCTGTCTGTCTGTTCGTCCGTCAGTCACTGCTCTGACATCACACTGACACCTCATCCCAGCTCAGTAGAAGGATATAGCTGATGTGTTCTGTTCTGACATCACAATGATGTTGCAAAAGAATTCCGTCCTTGTCCCTTTAAAGCCCATACTGTATATGGAGATCCCTGATGTCAGCAATATTAAGTCCATATCTGGAAATACTCATATATGGACATATTATGTCAGTCTCATGTGGTCTATGACATCAAACATCTATGATGTCAGACATCAGTCATATTTGGGAAAATATGGCCACATTTTGGCCACATTTTGTCCAACTTAAACAACCAACCAGGTCTTTGCATTTTCTTGGTCAAAGTTGATCCCATTAATAGTCTTTAAAAGACAAAGAAGCGGAAAAGACACACTATAGCCAAAGTACCAATATGTATTTTAGGATGCGCTGGGAAAGTTGATGCCCATGCCAAAGCGCCAGCGCTCGCCCAGCAGTCTGCTGTCAACCAAGCGGATGCGTGCACGCGCCAATGTGCACGCGCCCATGTGCATGATCCCTACTCTCCACTATGGTTTCCACTAGTCCATTATTTTGTATAATGTCACTTCTCGCCCTTAGGGTATCTTAATGGTATGAAAACCTGCAGATCATGTCCGTCCGTCCGTCCGTCCGTCCGTCCGTCCGTCCGTCCGTCCGTCCGTCCGTCCGTCCGTCACGTGTCAAGCTGAAGTGTGATGCCTCATGTCACACTGAGGAGTGATCTGATGTCTTGATGACATCAAATCCCTGATGTCATCAATACACGTCCCTTTATGCCATATGGAGATCTCTGATGTCATCAATATTAAGCCCATATCTGGGAATGCCCATATATGGGTTAGTGTCAGTCTCATGTGGTCTATGACATCAGACATATGATGTCAGACATCAGTCATCTCCATATTTGGAAAAATATGGACACATTTTGGCCACATTTTGGTACGTGCATTTTGTGCAAGTTGATCCCATCAACATGCACATATCTGCAAACATGTACAGATTATACAGAGTATATGTGCGTAATTACATGGTTGGAAAATACATTTTTGCATTTGGCAGGTGAATTTAGTGTGGAAACCATAGTGGAGAGTAGGGATGGATAATAATAAACTTGATTTATAAAGCCCTTTTCAAGCCCTTGTGTTTAAAGGAGAAGTGACCTTGAACTATTAGTTTTCTTCTTCCCCGCTGAACATTTCTATATTCGTTCTCTATTTGAATTTGACCTTTATTGTGACCTTTGAACTTTTTTTTTTTAACCAAACGTTAATCATATCTTTGAGACACTCTACAAATTATTCCCACCAAGTTTCATGACAAATGTATCCTCCTTTCTAAAATGATCTTAGCTCTCACAAAAAACAAACACACAAACAGAGGCCAATTTTTGTTTGGGGGGGGGGGGGGCAATTGTCCAAACACCTGACAAGGCCAATTACAATTGATTGGCCTGTATTGCTGTGGGCAGAGTAAGAAAATATGAAAACGTATGATAAAGGGGGGGAAAAATGTGTTGAAAGTGCTTTGGAAAATGTATTCGACTACTCTGTCAAGGCATTTTATTTGAGCTCTGACAACTAAATGGTGGTCAAAGAGTAGCCAACACATTGAGAATAACTGAGGTGAGATTGGACATACAGTACTACTATGTTCAATCCCACCTCAAGATTATTCTTGCCCCTGTTCACCTTTACCTCTCTCTCTCTCTCTCTCTCTCTCTCTCTCTCTCTCTCTCTCTCTCTCTCTCTCTCTCTCTCTCTCTCTCTCCCTCCCTCGATGGCAATGAACAGTATTTAGGCCTGTCAATGGGTAAAGCGAAGGAAAGCCCCAACACTGCATTCCTGTCACCAACCCTGGTCTTAATCAGCATGACTTCTCCTGCAGTTGCAGTGAAAAATGGGTCTGCCTGGTCAGGCAATGATTGGATGCCGCCATTTTTGTTGTCAGTGCTCTTTTTTAAGGACCTCAGGCATTATGCGGCTTGTCACAAAGGAAATGAATCAGAGGGAATATAGTCCTGCTGCTGCACATAATATTCGAGAGGGGCATCTAAAGGAACGCATTCTATTGTTTCTATGCAACTCGTGAACTCTGAAAGCAGCAGTGTCGCGAGGAGCCGTGTTCCTGTAATGGAATGGCATAGATAAGCAATCCCTTTGGGTAACGTGGGAACCGAGACGAAATGTAGCGCATGAGTCCCATGAGTTTGGAGTCATTCCATTTTGGTCCGCAGAGATTTCAGAGGCCTGTACCGCTGCCCTTGTAGGCCATGAAATTAAGTTGTGGACTCAACCAGTCAAAATCTCATCCTATTTCATTTCTAGTTATTTCTCTCTTGGTTGGCTCTCTGCAGCCTACAGCCACGAGTGCACCCTCTTTGGGGATGCTAGTGCTCAGAGGACCAGGACCTCTTTATTTAGTTTCCAGAAAAAGTAAGCATGGCCGTTAATCTGACCCCAGTCCAAGATTAACACCAGTCCTCTAACTCTTCCTTTTGTTTGTGTATTTCACGCATGCCCCCCTTTGCTTATCTCCGGGACTGGCAAAACCCATTTGTTTTTGTACAAAGTAATTCAAGCTTTTATTAGAATGAGATTGTGTTGCTGAGAAAGGCTGCGGGAGCATAGATAAGAATGTCAGCAGTACAGAGTCGTGAGCTAAGCATCACAGCCTTGACCCATTCATGTATTTTATTGTTATTTAGAGGCATAGCTGTCATACAAATGCATCAGCCACACTGTAAAATGGGAAGATGTAGAAATATTTTATTGTCCGTCCGCCAAAGTGAGGTTGCAACCTTTTATAGGTGTAAACCAGGTGCAGAATGCATCTAGAATATATTGTCTGTATACTGTATGTCCGATAGTAGGCCATTTACAAGAAACTACACGGCTTAGCTGACATTTGTTCCCCAATCACTGTGCCCACAAAAGTAGACCAATCACAGCAAACTACTCCGTTCGTCTTACATTGCTACAAAAATCTCCTATCAAGTCACTGCACTCAGTTGACCATGCTACGCCAATCACAGCTCGGCAACATTACCACACAAAGCTCACATTAGTATCTTAGTTTGCCATTTACGATGTGTCGCATCAACAACCCAAACCGTACCTGACCCAACTCGCAAAACAACAATGCATGCATTATGGCTCCTGGACCATTGAGGTCCGATTCGATACCACTTGGTGATCCACCGTGTCCGGTTTTGTTATCATACACATTTATAAAAGCCACTTTGACGACCTGGTCTTTTCTACTTATCCGTATGAGTGAATCAGAGACACGGTTGTAAACTCACTGCACTGGTAATTCAAATATCCTCTCGGGCTGGAATTGCTCCAAATTTTGTCCAACCCCAAACGTGTGTGTTCCCGAGGTCCATCCTGACAGACATCCTATTCACGTCTTAAAGGTGAACCATAACAACATAATAGCCTTAGCGCTTATGCTATGTGTGCTGTAGGTGCATACAGTACTTTATATTATGAACGCTGCTTGTTTCTGTCTCTGTATCTGTCTCTCCCTCTCTCTGTGCCTCTCTCTCTCTCTCTCTCTCTCTCTCTCTCTCACACACAGACACACACACACACACACACACACACACACACACACACACACACACACACACACACACACACACTGCATCCTTCACTTCTTTACAGTGGACCGGTCTTTTACTAAAAATCTTCAGGTTGATGATTTCTTTTCAGCACCACTGCAGATGGACAGCGACAGGCCACGTGCACTTTGACCCAGCACCATGACTTTTCACACAGGGATAAAATACCAAAGACAGCAAAGCACTGCAAGAGTCAAGTGCAAGTTATTTTACAATTAATTAATTAATTAATTAAAAGACAAATTAGATAGGGCGGTCTACAACATTACAAGGCCTATTCAGAGATGAAGTATACACAGCTGTGCAGAGAGAAAATAGCGATATAATGCATACACATACTGTATATGATAAAACAACCAACGCATTGAACACAAACTCAAATCGATTCCAGGATCTAATTAAATCAAATGATACATCCTTGAGAGAATAAGACAGAGACAGACGGGTTGGTAGGAGAGCTGGGCTTTGGAGGGAGAGAGACCGGAGAATAGGAGAGAGGGAGGGAGAGAGACAGGAGAGAGGGAGAGAGTGCTACCGTGATGCTCCTGTTGTGGTCTCTCAAGCCTCCCAAGCCAGACAACTACTACCACAATCTTCAAATGATTCACAGACTCTGTTACTACGGCTACGCCCCCTGAAAGCTACGTGCAAGAAGATGTCATCTGTTTGTCAGTTCCGCACTGTCACTCTCAGCCCCTTTGGCCTGGCCTATTAGGCCTCGGCCAATTGGAGCTTCATGATTAGATGCATTGGGAGCACCTGGCCAGTGCTCCCTGGATCCCTATAAAAGACTGGGTGGCAGCCAGTTTGAACATAAGACACCATATAGATTGCCCCACCTTTTAATGCAAACCAAGGAAGATCAAAGAAGGAATGGACACCAACGTCATTTTAGGCTCCATGGCCATCCGCCATGACACTCTCGGTGGCAAAACTGGCACCGGAGGTTCGGTGAATAACATTGGAGTATATGAGCGCCGGCTGGGGCAGCTCATGAACAAAAAATAATTCTTAACGATAGAGACCTCAGGAATATAAAAGAAAACATGTCACACATTGTTTTGTGCTGCGTTGCTTTTCGGTGAGTACACTGTATAACATTATAGAGGCATCTAAAGAGCACAATTTACCTTTCTGAACTAGATAGTATCGCGAGACTCTCGACCATTCCCTGTCTGGAATCCAAATCTCGCGATAGCTCCGAGACAAAACAGACGCCGCCGCTGTTTAGCTGCCTCAATAACATTATGTACCGTGCACATCGAAAAGTAAGTGATTGTAAAAATACCTGTGATATGTCTTCTTTTATATTCCTGGAGCGATTATACAACAAAGGTCTCAATCGTTCAGAATAATTTTTGTTCATCTCTCTCCCAGCCGAAGCTCATAGATGCCAATGTTATTCATCGAGCTTCCGTTGCAAGTTCCGCCACCCAAAGTGTCATGGCGCATGGACCGTGGTGTGGGCGTAACTTATGGTGTCTTCTCCTTCTTTGAGGCTTCTTGATGCAAACCCCATTATACCTGTTGTCATAGGACCCGTTTTGACCATCTGTTTGCCTGTGTGCATTTATGCCCACATATCTGTATCTGTCTGTCTGCATCCATTTTATGCCCATATATGGAGATCTGTGTATCTGTCTGTTTCCCTTTATGCCCATTATCCTAAAGGAGTTCGCTATAAACAGTGTTGTCAGTAATGCCCTTGTCATTATCCACAATGAAAACTTTAAAGCGCTGGCTCTCTTTCCTGGCTGTGTAGAGTTGGCCATGAGCGAACACAGGTGGAGGCAAGTAGATGCCAACTCCTTCATTCTCTTGGCCCTGACCTTTATTGATGGTAACAGAGAAAGCTAAGCGGATAGGGAACTGTCGACTAATGAAGGTGAAGGGAAGCCACCTCTGTCATAGTGAGGTATTCTTGGTAGGAAGATTGTTTCACCCCGTTTGTGCCTACTGCAATCTCAACTCAATGACTATGTCCATCATATGCATTACCACCATTCTGGTGCCATTCTTGAGAGTGCAGTCGGGACCTGCTTGCAGGTTTCTAAGCAGCATGACCGGTGTGCCTACTTTCAACTTGAGGTTATGATCGGGGATTCCTGAGGGTGTCAGTGAATTGAGGAATTCCACAGGCACGTAATCCGTGGTTGTCCTCCTGAATTGAGTCGGCTGAAAGGTAGACTCTCTCTTCTGTAGGGAAATCAGCCAAGCATATGTTGTTGATTTCTCGGATGTCATTGTTCAGATCCTTAACCAATTGTTGTGGTGAAATTTGGATCTGAACTTCTGTGTCCTTGTGAGTTTTCTGTCCCCTAAAGCAAGGAGATAGTTGGAGAAGTCCTTTTCTGTCCTCATGTTGATGTTTAGCTTGTGGTGCTTCATGCTCTTTTGATAACAGGGAGTGTTTGCCTAGGGTCTCCACCCAGAAGGATAGTTTGCCACCCCAAGGTTGCTGTGAGTGCATGAGGTCCCCAGTGTTCTTACCATAAACAGCCATTTACGTGAAATTGTGCATGCACATTCCCAATAGGCCGAGGAATAAATGCCACTTAAAAAATCGAATCAGCCTCATGGTGGCGCTATAACAGGCCAATTCGTGTTTTTACCTATAACTCCGCTGATCAGTGTACACTCCCTAGAGGCCAAGGAAAAACCTTTTCCCTGCATTTTTCATATCTGCCTTTTATAGCGCCACCAGGAGGCCGACTTGTGTAAAACACTTTTCTTTCTATTATTCCTTGAGATTTTATCCCAAAAGTCATGCAAATCAGTACACAGTATCTCTAGTCATGTGATCAGTCATGTAGTCATGTAGTCATGTGATCAAGACGGATCTGTCCGATATTTCATAATATTCCATCCTAATTGCATGCCCATATATGGAGATACCTGATGTCATCAATAGTCACACTTGCAAATTTGTGTGATGTCAGTGTGATGTAAAACGGATGTGCTTGCCCCTTTATGGACAAGCACAACCAATATGGATACCAATATGGATACCATATTGGTTGTTTTGTACAACTGTACATCATGCAAGTACAGTAACGACATAAATAGCTAAGAACGTAGGCAAAGATCTGAGCTATCCGTGTGCAAAAGTTGGAGTCTGTAGAACCAACCATGTGCTGTGAGACCCCTGTCATGCAATTCGGGCCTCTGCTTCAATTATAGTATAAATAAATAAAATATAATAATAATAATAATGATTAAATTCAGAAAATGCAGACCTGCCTTTCTGGCTCAATGATGCGCTATTCCTGCGGCAGTGGCTCAGGGGTAGAGTGGCCTAACTCTATGGCTCCCCCATAGTTAATGTTGAAGTGTCCTTGAGCAAGACTCTGAACCCCTAATTGCTCCCGATATGCAGGTTGGTGCCTTGCATGGTTTCCTCCGCCATCGGTGTATGAGTGTGAATGAATGGGCGAATGTAATGCACCAATGCATCTATGTAAAGAGCTTTGGATATGTAAATGCACAATTTACATCACCCACCACAACAAGAACGTCATAAAGTACAGAGCCTAGAAAAAGAAGGAACTAATATCCCTGATCATAAATCACAAATAAAAAAAAGGCCAATTATCATGAAAATGTTCTGGTTTCCCACGTGTAGGCTACAACATTTCAGTTTCTCCAGTATAAGGCAGCTCAGCAAGCAAGTCACCAACCCAGTGTGTCTATAGGCAGGGGAGAGTCCTTTAAATACCATTTCTGCAAAGCAGCGAGGTATGCTTCGACTAAGTTGATTATATGACTTATTTACGCTATACTGCAAAGACGAAAAAGCTTACCAATCCGCACATTTTCAACCGTTGCACAGACTGTAAAGGTGGCCTTACACTAGCAGATAATCGGGGCATTGAAATCTGATAGAATCACACACTACAGGATAATCGTTTAAGATTCTCTTACCAGATAATATAAACAGGCACACACTACACATTTTAATCGGGGGGCCGCACATTACAAGATTCTATTTAGATGAAGGACCTGACGTTATCTCAACTTACATGATCACATGCGGAAGCAGAAGTAAACATTAGGACGAGTCGAAAAACATGGCAAGCGAACGTGTTTTAAAAGTCTGTTGGACTGCTGAAATGGACCTGGAATTGGTGTCTATATATATATATATATATATATATATTAGGCCTGTGCAAAACAATCGATTCACTATATTATCGCGATGTTAAGGCCGGCGATTCAATTAATCGATTTTCAAAGTTCAGAATCGATTTTCCCGATTTTATTAAAAAAATAAAAAATAAAAAAAACGTTTTTTTTTTTGTTTGTTTTTTTGGCGAAATTAACCTGAAGGTAAAATAACGACGTTCAGTCAGCAAGCAGGAGCGCAGAGCATATTTTGTTGTGTGTTGTGAAATAAGTAACCACTTTCAGTCAGCAGTGCAGACTGCCTATTTTGTTGTGAGTCACGTTACGTCATCTGAGTGAGCCAGCCGAGCCAAGTAAACAAACATAACCAAAAGAGAAAATGGCGGACGAGGAAAATGCTGTGGTGTTGCGACCAGCACCAAGACATTTTAAATCAAAAGTTTGGAACAACTTCGGATTTAACACAATGCCAGGAAAGCAAGCTGAACTAGACATGAGCCATGCGGTGTGCAAACTTTGTAACCAACTCGTCAAATATTGCGGTAATACGACCAACCTCGGGCAGCATCTCGATCGGCACCACCCGGAGATAAAAAGAGTTGCCGCTAACTCACCACAGCAGCAGCCGCTTGGACAACAAACCATCAAAGATTCACTGCAAAGCCTGCCCTCCAATTCCGCAAAAGCGAAACGGATCAGCACATCCATTGGACACTTCATAGCCAAGGACATGAGGCCTTATTCGGTTATGGAGGGGGACGGTTTTCGGTACATGGCTCATACTATGGAGCCACGATACACCATTCCTTCACGCAAATATTTCACCGACACGGTCGTTCCTGCCCTATACGATCTGACTGTGGTGGAAGTTAAAACGAAGCTGCGCGGAGCTCTGAGAGTCGCTCTCACATGTGATGGATGGACCTCACGGGCCACGGAGGGGTATATCACGTTAACAGCCCACTACATCACAGATGACTGGTCTCTGTCCTCGCTTGTCCTCCAGACCCGTATCATGTACGATAGCCACACTGGAAGAAACATTGCCGAGTTGCTGAGGGATGTCACAGCTGAGTGGGGATTCGAGCTGAAAGATTGCGCTGTGGTCACGGACAATGCGAGCAACATGTCTGTGGCTGCAGAATTAGCCAGTGTTCTCCACGTGAAATGTTACGCACACACGCTGAACCTCGCCGCGCAGTGTGCACTCGCCCTGCCAGAAGTGGAGAGACTGTTGGGACGGGTACGACGCGTGTCTACTTTTTTCCACAAAAGTGACAAAGCGAACGGCATTTTCAAACGAAAGCAAGTGTTGCTGGGGCTCCCGAAACACAAACTGGAAACGGACGTGAAGACACGTTGGAACAGCGCCTATGAAATGGTGCGCCGTTTCTTGGAGCAACAGCCAGCAGTGACCGCTGCTCTGCTCAGCAGTGAAATCAGGCAGTCTGAGCAAGACATCTGCACGTTCTCTGCGGCAGACATAGGCAATGCAGAGCTTTTGGTCCAAGCCCTGGAGCCAGTTGCTGTTGCTACCAAGGTCATGTCAGATGAAAAGGATCCAACTCTGTCTGTCATTGCCCCACTGCACGCACAGCTAATGCAAGACACCCAGGAACACATTGGGGATGCTCCCTTTGTCAAACACGTCAAAGCAGCCATTCACAAAGACCTAGACAAGAGGTACTCAACAGAACAGGAGAAGACCACACTCAACATGGCTGCAGCGCTAGATCCCAGATTTAAACTGTTGCCATACCTGACAGACACTCAGAAGCAAGACACCTTTGCAAAAATGGTCACTGAAGCAGCATCCATGATGGAGAATGAGCATCATCAGGTAACTAATTATTTATACATTTATAAGCATGAGAAAACAGATGCAAAATGTTTTTATATTTAGTTCATATAGTGTGTGTGTGTGTGTGTGTGTGTGTGTGTGTGTGTGTGTGTGTGTGTGTGTGTGTGTGTGTGTGTGTGTGTGTGTGTGTGTGTGTGTGTGTGTGTGTGTGTCTGTGTGTGTGTGTGTGTGTGTGTGTGTGTGTGTCTGTCTGTGTGTGTGTGTGTGTGTGTGTGTCTGTCTGTCTTGTGAGCAAGTAGAATGGTGTCAGATACAATAAATTAGAAAATATAGACATAGAGAATAGAAATATGTACATAGAAAATAGAAATAAATAAATACAAAAACAGAATATAAAAATATAAAAATGTAATATAAGTTCATATACAGTGCTAATTGCTAAGTTAATTGTTGTACCACTGTGTTTTATTTGTTGCACCCTGTAGGAAGATGTGGTGGTGAGGAAAGAGCCAGAGTCAGACCAGGAGGAGGTCAGTGCTGCTGATGATGAGGAGGGCGACAGAGAACAACCCCAGGGCCCCCCGCCTGCTAAAAGAAGAGCAACTTCTGCACTGGTTCAACTGCTTGGGAGCTCGTATGGGAATGCCGTGCCGGAACCATCCTCACCAGAGAAGTCACCCTTTGACACTGCAGAGGAGCAGGTGAAAAAATACAGGGAAGCTGCTCCTCTGCCACTGGATGAAAAAGACAAAAACAAAAACAAAAACACCACTGGACTGATGGAAAGAACACCAGTTCGAGTTCCCTCTCGTGGCCAAGCTAGCCAAGCGGTACTTGTGTGTGCCTGGGACAAGTGTCCCTTCTGAACGTGTGTTCTCCACAGCCGGGGACATTGTAACGGCTGAGAGGAGCTGCCTCACCGGTGAGCATGTTGACCAACTCGTGTTTTTGCACAAGAACCTTGACACTCCCAAGGTCAAGCACTGACCTCTTCAATGTCCTTTGCAAGCCGCGGCAGAACCCTCTGAACAGAGGTAGCGCCGAAGAAATAAGCTATTTATTTACAAACATGTTTTAAAAAAACAAAGCCCACATGATAACAACACGTAATGGAGTGCTCGGTACAGCGTGTATATTCATCCTGCAGAGGTAGGCGATCTTACTTTGGCGACGCGGAGGGGAGATCTCTTCCATTCGTTTACGTGCGGCGAAGCAGGGAAAGGAGCGATAGAGAAGCAGCGCCCGAACGTGATTGAGACCGCGATCCACGAACAGAGACAAAGACCAGCCATGTTGTTTCAGCTTCTTGTCGATTTTCAACAACGTGGAGGGTAGGAGTGGCTCTTGAGCCAACCATCCATCCAGAATGTAAGTCAACGGCGCGGCCTGCTGGATGCTACGAGTATCACACCCACTCCCAGAAAATGATTGAGAGAGGATCTTAACCGTTTCAGATGGCTCCAAAAAGACACAGAGAAGAATGGCCGATCGTTTTTTTTTTTGGATTATTATCATTTATATCAAAAGTACGGGAATAGACGACCGGCTGATTGGACCAATTAGGAAGTCCGAGCAAGTACGGCCAGGCTGAGAAGGTGTTAAGCACTAGCTTGATAATGACCACTTTGATCAGCTAAATGAAGCATGTTTTATTTTGTTTGTTTTTTTTCTTCTAAAAGCCTGATTCGGATTGTATGTGAAATTGACAAATGTGAATGTTAATGAACACTAAAGGCTCACTTTGAGCTGTACTACTATGCAGCTAATTTTCACTCAGTTGAGTTAACTCTATTTGTTATTGCACTTGACATAGTCTTTATTTTTTATTTTATTTTATTATTAATGTCCTAGACCTAAGGATACTTGTACCGAGTAAGTACAGGTCCCAAAGGAACAGTTTTAGGTCATGAGGATTTCATGTTATGGCTAAAGCTAGCACAGTGCTGTAGGCCTGCAGCACAGCGATTCTTTTTTTTTATATGACTATAAAACTGACTATTGTGTTCTGTGTTTTCTGGCATCTTGACCAGGAACATGTTGTAATATTTACCACTGGCACTTTGGCTGAAATAAATGTCAGAAAGATTGACTGACTTTATTTGGCTGCATTAATTTGAAGTATATGATTCAACTTTTAATATTTTATATTGTTTAGAATTGTTTTAAAATGTTTCAATATAAAAAAGCTGTAATTTTTGGGAAAAAATCGCAATTATCGTGATTCGAATCGCAAATCGCAGGAACACGCAATTAATTGTGATATAATCGAATCGTCAGCCAATGAATCGAAATCGAATCGAATCGGGAAAAAGTGAATCGTCACAGGCCTAATATATATATATATAACTTTTCCACCTTTTGTAACCATTCTGGGAAACAGAAGACATGGGGACGTGTGTGTGTGTGTGTGTGTGTGTGTGTGTGTGTGTGTGTGTGTGTGTGTGTGTGTGTGTGTGTGTGTGTGTGTGTGTGTGTGTGTGTGTGACCTGACCTGGTGGAGACCTGTGCTCGTTTATCAAATGTTTTTGAAATTAGTCGGGGTGGCTCCGACCGTCCCGCGAGCAACTCGGTAGGGTTCAGATCTTTGAATCCTCATACTAGACGATATTTATGCCCGAGATTCACCCCCGATCTAGACGCAGTCCTCCCGATAATCTAGAGGGTCCTTAAATGCCCCGATTATCTGCTATTGACCACATTCACACGGCATCCATCTTGCCATTAAGTCAATGAAATGCCACCCTAGTTGCCACCCTATGTAGGTCAGTTTTCAATGCAAATTTCAAACATGGCCACCAGGTGAATGTGGTCTATTGTAAGGCCACCTTTAGGCAGAAGCAAACATTATTTTTGCAAAGGTTACCCAAATAAAATCCACCCGTGGGTTAACCAGCATATCGGTAGTAGGCATTGTTTAAGATGTATGAATAGCCCTGTAGCCTAATTAAAGTAAGCTGAAGAAATTTACATTTTTATACAGTACAGTACTTTATGCATCAGCTGATGCCGCAACGTCAATCACAGCTCACCTTGCGTTGTTAAGCTCACATTAGCACATCATAGACCTTTTTACATGGCCGCCATACAGTATTGAAATTGTAGGGTAGACACAGGTGTTACCAATGATAATAATTAGTTCCATTCCATACGTAACCTCGGATCACAGGCTTGTTCTAGGAAAGAAAGCCTGGGAAACGTTGAAAGTGAAATAGAGGGTGCATAGAGGGTATATGCACGTTTCTAAAGTGACAATTGAAAGGCCTTTTTAATACCTCTAAAATGACAAATGAAACACTGGCCATTGTCAAATATTAGACGCAGAAATTGTGAAAATAGACGATTGCGAGGCGTTATGAGCATGTAGATCTGCTATTTTTACAATAGAACCGTGTTATACAAAATGTAATGCCTCAACTCTTAGTGCTTGTCAGGGTTGGGTTGGGTTGGGGGGCAGTTAAAATACAATTATTTTGGGGGTCGCAGACTGAAAAGGTTGAGAACCACTGGTCTAGATCTCTATTTGGAGTAAAGCAAGGTTACATAGGTGTAACAGAGTCTTTCCAGTGAGCGGTGCTTGATCTGAATGAATGGAACAGAAAATTAATTAGTATCACTGTAACAACTGTTTCTATTTCACGCTTCTATTTTATGTCAAAATGGATTCTGTGGAAAAAAAAGGTCTATTGCTGCTTCATTCACAAACTGCACACCTCCTGCCGTAACTTGCTATCCATGTAGCAACAGATTGTCTTGTTTTTCTTTCACCAAGAATTATAGGCCTGTCTCTCCCATATCAGTTGGATATTACATTTCACATCTCTAAAGGCATTTACCTGATACCTCTCATTCAAAGTAACTGACAATGAGTGAGCAGGTACATGGTAAAATCGTCTTGCAGGGATCTAACCTGTGATATTTCTATTATGGAATGCTTGTACTCGCGGCCCTGTTGCAACCACACAGTATATACTGTATGTGGCTCCATACTGTTCTCCTTTACAAATTTCTGCACCATAAATAGACGATCTACATTCTACAGGCTCACAACGTGCCCCCAGAATAAGGGGCGCTAGTGCTCAAGTGGTTATAATAATACCCCTTTAGGCATTGAGTTTCAATTGGCATTCCTAGAAAGTGAAAGTATAATGTGATTAGACTAGTTAATGATTTATGTGGTAGTACTCACTATGCGGCTGGCGGTCAGCAGAGCTCCTTGGCTCGGCATGCATACTTCTATATCTTGTGCATAAATAATGACATGAAAACAGAACTCAGAAATCACCTGACAGTTGAAACTTTCCTGCATCGCTTTCGAAAGTGACAGGAACATTGGGAACATTTAGGGTGTACAATTCTAGGGGAAATTACTTTGAAGGGGTTGTAAAAGAGTTTGTTTGATGAGGGCTGGGCGAACAGAACAGACAAACCAAGAATCAGCAATTATGCACATTTATTTTCGTCTTGCAAGGCATGTCCAAAAATAATGTTAAAAAAATTGTTTCAAAAAAATAATGTTTCAAAAAGATTTTCGAAAAAGAATATTCAAAAATATATAATTTCTCAAAAAATTAAAACAATAAACTTACATGCTTCACAACAAGCAAACAGCTTAGAGATGTCAGACTCCACTAACTGCAGTTTAGGGCAAAGCTCACTCAGAGCATTGTGCCCAACCTCACTTGCCAATGTCCCTGCCTGAACAGACTGACTTAAATAGTCAAACATGAGCCCCTGGTGGCGCCACCCAACTGCCTAAGAGACAGGTTCCCTCAAGTGAAACAACAACATAGAAAACATTTCCAAAACCTCACAGAAATCATTGGTGCCCTCCACACTAGGCGCGGTTGCCGTCGAGATACTTAAATGGTTTCCTGTGGAAATAAGCTTAGTCTTTTCATGGATCTCCTTTTAGTAGACCTTGTACCAGTGAACTGTACCGTCATGAAACTGTACCTTTTCCTATGCAAACTTCTAATAAAGTCTTCAATCAACTCAGTGAGTAAACGCCGCACGGTATTTCACAAAGATGAACACAATCCATCTCTCACCGCCCGCGTACGCATGCACAAACGAGCACGCTCGCGGGGATTTCACGGGACCACGCCCGCTCTCCTCGGCGCCCCAAAACTTCGCTGCGCGGCTGAAAAAGCCGCCCGCCTCTCATTGAAAATGAATTGCTAGGAGGCGGCGGTGACCGCGTCTAGTGTGGAGGGCACCATTGTCATGTACAAGGTAAGTATAAATCATGTTTCTTTGCATCATATATGAGTAGAATGAGAAAATGTACCAGATAATCAGAAAATAATAAATATAATCAGGAAAACAGGTGGGGCTGAAAATAGTTGTGGGAAAGATAGTCTGTCTTTATCACAGGGGTACCGCCCATATTAAAGTTGTAAAACTATCTCTTCAAAACGTTTCAAACCCCAAGTTTGTCGTTGGCCAATTCCCAATGCGCTCCGCGGTCTCTGTCACTGTCGACCCCCGCTGTTGGCATGGGTGGGTTGTTGTTGACAACCACCTGCCTCTTCCGATACACATCATCCGCTGCTTCTTTTCAGCTGACAGTGAAAAAGTTTCAACTGGGAGATCCGTAATGCATAGAAGTTCACCATGCATATCCCCCCCCCCCCCCCCAGCCCAGATCCCTTCCCCGCTGAACAGGCATCCCAACAACAAACCACCAGAAGTCACTGTGCAGCAATCAGGACACAATCCCCTGCCGGCTCCCCACACACACAGTTGTGTTTGTCGGGGCTTTCTGGCCAAGCCGAAACCACTGCAGCTGGGAATAGTAAGTAACTACAGTACAGTACTCAAGTACATTTACTTGAGTACTGTACTTAAGTTCACTTTTTGAGTTATTTGTACTTTGTACTTTCCAATACTTTTACTTCTACTCCACTACATCTTGGTTCCAAATGTTGTACTTTTACTTTTATTTGAAAACTTTAGTTACTAGTTATTTTGTAGATTTTTATCATTATCACAAAACCTACATTAACCCACTTCAGCCTTATATACATTTCAGCCTTTTGAAAATAGCCGATCTACAAGCTCGAAGCGACACATTCTGAGCTTGTAGATCAGCTATTTTCAAAAGATTTGTATACATTTGAAAATCTGAGATGGGGACGTTCTGCACAAAGACTTTTCTACTTTTGCACTTTAACTATTTTGATACCAGCAATACTTTTGTACTTTTACACAAGTACATTTTGAATTCTGGACTTTTACTTAACAGAGTATAATAACAGAGTATTCTTACATTGCAGCATTGATACTTTCACTTAAGGAAGGAAGTGGAATTTTTCCACCACTGCTGCTCACCAGTTGTGGGCAAGCACTTACCACTACAACCAACCCTCAGAACAAGATCCAAACAAAACAGTCCTCAGTGAGCAGATTATGGTCACTGGATTTATGATGCACTTCTGTCTGCTCAGGTAATCAAAAATAATAGCATAGGCCTATACACGCCCCACAAACTATAGACACATTTTGCTCACGGTATAAGACGTGATAAAGACCCTGCATCAGGCCAATCATCTAGCACGTTCCAACACAGACCTCTGGTTCACTCTCATTCAGGTGAAAAATGGCCTCATCCCTGGACGGCTTTATCTCTCTCACTTGTGACCTGCAATCCCTCCCCAAACCAATTTACAGAAACATCCCATCATCTGCCCTCTGCCTGCACCATAGAAAGAAAGAGAGAGAGAGAGAGAGAGAGAGAGAGAGAGAGAGAGAGAGCGAGCGTAAGAGTGTGAAAGAGACGTGTTACTAAAGAAATTTGAGCTTCACTGTGCCACTGAAGATGTATTATTTATGTATTTATATATGTATTTAAATGCCTTTGTATGGAACAGATACACTTTGAAACCGCTAAATGTAAAACGGCTGCTTTCCCTCATCATGGTCATAGCCATAACGCTCCGGCTAATGATACAAATCCGATACAGTGCATTGTAAGGGCGAATAAAAGATGCCCTCCGTGTGCATTTTACAATAAACACCAACGGTGTTTATTGTTTTATTGTGTTTAAGGTTGATATCATATTCCTGGCAATTTATGAAAGGGGAATTTATCCCTGCAATAAGCTTATCCAGTAATGAACAATGTGGCAATCGATAAAGGGCTTTCTACATTTGTCGAGAAGTACCCCAGAGCCATGTGATTTGACCTTTAAAATGAACTTGTTGAACTGTCGTTTGTCAACAGCTGTCTTTTGTCCACAGCAGGGGCTGACCATGGTGCTCTATTCTCCTACACCAGGGGTCTTCAACGTTTTCAGGCCAAGGACCCCTTAGTTAAGACAGAGATGAAGCAGGGACCCCCACCACCTTTTCGTAGATTCCATAGTTTCATCGTTTGACAGCACAATCATCATTGTATGTCGGATTCATGTCAATTTTGGTTTTCAGATATTTAACCACTTGAACCATCAATACTTAATAAAGTTGATCTTTCACTCTGTACTTGGTCTGCTCTTTTTCCCCCTCTACAAAACCTCTTTGCTGAAAATAGCTGATCTACAAGCTCACAATATCTGCTATTGTTGGCTAAAGTTCTCAGAATATGGAAGCTAGCTGGGTTCAAGTAACATTAATAATATAAAAAAGGAGAAATTTGGATGACCCCCCTGTTGAAGACCCCTGTCCTTAAAAATTGTAAAAAAAAAATATATATATATATATATATATATATATAGTTAGGGCACCTATACGATCCAACCAATATGTTGGGTCATAGTGTCGAGGGCATTGCCAGAGTACAAGTTGCGCCCGGCTGTCTGTCTTTGTCCCTTTTGTGCCCATATATAGAGATCTCTGTATGGGTCCCTCTGTGTCTGTGAACCTGTGTCCCTTTTATACCCATTATATGGAGACCCTGGTGTCATTATTAGCATATGAGCATGCACTGTCATACAATGCCCTCGACACTATGACCCAACATATTGGTCGGATCGTATATGTGCCCTAACTCTATATGAACCTCTAGTAATCTAAATCCACTATAAATATCATAACTACGGTAACATAAAGATGTTGCTGTGGTAAATGTTATTTTTACTCTCTCCAACAAAACATTACCTCATATACGGATCATATTGGTTGGAGCTCTCTAAGCGTAAATTCATTACGAAAGATCTCTCTCACACTTTCATCTTTATTGCTGAAACATCCTGTCATTCACAGCTTGAGCACTTCTAGCCAATCTGCAGTCAGCCAATCGCGCAATTAGACTCCGCCATTAAACATCACTGCAATATGATTTCCTTCAGCAGTCACAGATTATTCAAAAGAAAACTACACGTATTATGAAATGACCTGAGGTATTTTGTAATAAACTAAATCAAATCTTCTTCTAGTAGCTGGGATAGTCAAATAATGTATTATTATCAATCAATTTTTTCTTCCAATTTCCCAAGCACTTTTCTCATACAATTTCTTGTCTGCAAAAAGCCTATTTATACCAGCAATGGTAGATCTGCGTCCGATTTTCTGTGTTATTTTCCCCATGACCTGGCTGGTCTTGCATATAGGAGGCGGTTGACAGACCCTGGGAGAGAATAGGGGATAGAGACAGATGTGTGCGCCGCCTTGGGACTGCGCCTGAGCTTCAGATGACAAGGCTGATATCAATGCAAAAGACCATTTTCAGGTTGACTGGTTTGGTTTTTGTTCCGTCCCTGGGGGCTGAGCTATACTGTCACCCGTCCCCATTGCCAGCAGCGACAGGGGCTGTTCCAAACGGCAGCAGTATTGCATGCCGATGCGTACTAGGTCGTGCCACCCGGACATGAACCCCTCCAGGCCGCCGGGAGGGGAAGCTGCACCTTGCTGATGTGCATCTTGGCCTTCTCTGAGCTCAAAGGCATGTCGGTCGGCACTGCTTTCGGTGCTTTTTAGCAATTGTGCAGCGGTCGGCTGCTTCCGAAACCTGCCCTTTAACCGTTCCAGTGTTGTTTCAACAATTCCAAGGGCAGCAACATTTTGAGGCATGACGTCCAAAAGAGAGTGAAACCCTTTCTTTTTTTTTTCTCTGATGCTTTTTGATGACACAGCTGTCAAACAGTAACCTTTGACTCAGTCCTGTAATAGCCTCATTAATGCCGATTTCACAGTTGATTGCTGGCTCTGCTGTGTTGTCACCGGGTCGCTTAGAGATTTCACTCTAGGTAAACACATATCGGGCCACGTGCACGGGCCACTGCAACAGCACAAACCAAATTAATAAGAGATGCAGCAGTGTAAAGGACCAAGGGGTGTGGGGGGAAGGGAGGAGGCGGAGTTGCATTGAGAGTTTAATCAATCATCCCCCACCGGAATCAGAGTTCCAGAGCAGTTCTGGGGGGAGGCGAGGAGGGGAGGAGGGGGGGGGGGGTGTTCACGAGTGGAAAGGAATCCCATCCTTAAGGGATGGCGGAGAGGCCGTCTCATTTTTCACCCCTCTGAGTGCGGCTCATCCATTCATTAGGCAGAGACACGGTTTGTGCGTGGTGGATCTGCAGAGCTGCTTCATTACTCTCTGAAGGCTGGCGGTGAGATCGCGCCGCGCCGTGGAATGTTTGATACGCTCACTCCGCCCCTTCTCCGCCTCCCTTTCCCCACGCTTCCCCTGTCCCTGCACCGGGCATGATGTGTGCTCAACACTTTTGAGTCCCTGCTCATTATTCCAGTATGATCATAACTCAACCGAGGGCGCTGACTACATGTAGAGAGAGAACAGCGCAGTCATAGACACACAGAGCTATAGTGAAGAACTCACAGCCCTGTACAGTGAGACCACAAAGTGTCACCTTTGATTGAGGTACTGATAGGCGGGGAAAGCAGAACGCCTCCCTTCAGCGGCCTGTCAACTTATAGGCTTTATTCTGACTGCAGGCAAATCCGGTTTGTTTCTCAAATCTGATCAGATCGGCTTTGTGTATTCAGACAAGATTGGTTGATGTGGTAACGACAATGCGACATATAGGGATAAATAATGCTTAATTTATCCTCTGAATAGCGGCTCTACAAGAATCACATGATAGAACCCATTGAGCTGTTGTTTTTGCAAGCGACACCATCATACGACAAAGTATAATCGAGCTTCCGTGACCGAGTATCCAGTCTGAGACACATCTTTAGAAATGTTAATCTTATTTCAAACCACCTAGTAGTGTGGTTCTGAGATTTGAGATCTTTTCCGTAATGTATCTTTGCTGTTCAGAAAACTATCTGATTCCAATCTGAACCTCAATATGTGAGATCAGTATTGATTATGACACCATGCCACCTTTATTACTCATGCATTTGGTGGTCAAAGGTCTGATGATTAGCCTCCAGTGCATTAGAGCCATAATGATACTTCGTAGACATTAGCCTCAACTAATTACATCATTTATTCTCCGTAATTTCTCTTTCATTTGGCCACTTTTCATCATCCATGACCATTTACCGAGGGTGATAGCATAGCAATTAATGCCCCTTCTGTCAACTTGTGGTCAACCTTCACATCCAATTGCCATCATTTCCAAATGATTCCCGGAAATTTTACTTATTTACATTTCCTGCGTTTCTTTATTTACATTGAAAGTTTACATTTGTACAAGGTGGGTTTTTGGTAAGGACAAGTGCCAAGCGAGCAATATTGAAATGCAAAGGAACAAATAACACAACTGATAAATGTACAGTACATGCTAGTGGGCAAATTGACAGTACTATTATCAGGCATAATGAGACCTTTAATAAATCTATAAAAGTGCAATGTGAAATATTGTAAGTATTAGGAGAATGCTTTGTATTTTAAGAAGTGATTTAATACAAGACAGTGATTTGAGATACAATACCTGATCTGCCCAGGCAGGTCACTCCAGAGTCGACAAGCCCTGAAGCAACCTCGACTCAGAAGCAGTCTGCCCACAGGCTCCGAAGGGGTTCATAATTCAGAAATGTAATTAGGGGTCAGGCCATGAAGTGCCTTAAAAGTAATCAGTACAGTTGATTTCATTTTCTTAAGATTTATTATTATTTATCCACACCCTAGGTCAGTGTTTCTCAACCTGTGGTTGAGAAACCTGTGCACCCACAGAGGGGTCCCCAAATTGTTTTGGGGGGTCCCGGAATGTTTAGCTAAATGTTAACATTGTTTTCTCACTCAACAGTAAACAGACCAACATACTGTAGACCTATAAGTGTATACAGGGTATCTGCACATTTTGTAAAGTGACAATTTAAGACCTTTTTAGCACCTCTGGTCAAACATTGGTCAAATTGTCAAATGTTAGAGGCAGAAATTGTGAAAAAAGCCGATCTACATGCTCACAACGCCTCGCGATCTACATGTGAGCATGTAGATTGGCTATTTTCACAATGGAATAGATCGAGTCAAACTAAATGTAATGCCAACTACTAGCATTCCAAGTTTGTCAGGGTGGGGGTTCCCGCCCCGGTTAAAAATATGATTATTTTGGGGGTCGCAGCCTGAAAAGGTTGAGAACAACTGCCCTAGGTGGGGTTGGCGAAAGGGCATTTCTGTGTGGAGTTTGCATGTTCCCCCCCATGTGCCCTAGGGTAGGTACCCTCACAAAAAACATGCAGTAATCCTGGACTCTATATAATGCCTTCCACTGGCCAGCCGGGGCACCTGATGGAGGGGAAAGGAACTGGTTGGAATAACATGTTCCTTCCACGCTCTACGTCCAGCTGGGGAAAATCCCCTCTGTCAGGTGATAAGAAGCGGCTTGCTCACTCCTCATGCACTGGAGGAAGCATGAGCTCTGTTTGGGGCTCTCCCCATGGGTTGGCAGAGGGAGCACAGCGCCCAGGATTACAGCTTTGGCCGGGGGTGTCCAAACCTTTTTCAAAGGGGGCCACATTAGAAAATATTAAAACACCCAAGGGCCGACTATATCGCCTGACATAATTTACTTTTGGTCGGACCATTGCAAAGTCACATACACATACAGTAATATGCATCGAATATAAATGATTTTATTTAACTATCATCATCAATATTTAATCAATGGTCTTTTGTCAGGTGTCTGCACCAGGGCCGGATCTACAATATGGGCACTTTGGGCACGTGCCCAGGGGCCCTTAGCACCAGGGGGCCCTCCAGAAAAAAAAAAAAAAAAAAAAAACGAAAAAATGTTGCGAAAAAAAAAAGGAAAGGAACCCCCAGCCATTTAGTTGTTATCTAATCCAAATGACATGAATTAAATTATGTCCCCAAGACCCCCAATTTGGTGGTCACAAATGGTATTTTGAAATTTTTTGGGGGAAGGATATGTCTTGTTTTGACCATGTAGTAGTACTATAATAGTACATTGTTATATATTTTTTTTCATTGTCAGTGGCCACACTGCCACTGTTTCTTACCTCAGACTGTTATTGTCTTAAGTGTTCACTGGCTGCTGATATCGTTAAGTTACTTTTTAAAATATTGAAAGCGGTTAGTCTGGAGCCCTGTAGCGCGTATGCACTACGCAGAGGGGGGCCCTTGGAGCTTCAGTGCCCACGGGCCCTCAGAGGTGGTAATCCTGGCCTGGTCTGCACTGAACAAAACACAAATAAGTTATTAGCCTTATTTCACATTACCAAATGTAACCAGACGTGCAAGGTAAAAAATACAAAAAATAGCCTTTCTTTGACACCATCAGAATGAGACAGGGAACAAGGAATCCTGACAAATTATACTCTGGGAAAATATTCTTGTTTAACGGTGCTGGCGGGCCGTTTACGATATAATTAAGGAATGAATCCGCATCTGGTCCCCGGGCCGCACTTTGGACACCCCTGGCTTAGGCAATTGGCACTGGGATTACACAATGGTGGGATACAGTTGTGGAATACAACTGTTATCCGATGTACACATTCACATTGCACCCGTTGTCAATTCCACACGCATCACGTTGCATTGCATTACAATGCACCAGGGAAGCTGATGCATTATGTAGCAGTAGAGGTTCAGAGCCTCTGCCTGGTTCCCTAAAGCCTAATGTTTCCGCCGTGCAAGGGAGGATTCCCCTCTGAGCTTTGGTTAAGATGTTGGCTTTCCACGTGGGAGACCCGGGTTCGAATTGCAGGCGTTGCACACTTCCCCCAAAAACACACTAACCTCGCGTCACCAGGCTTTCTCGGGGGAAAGCCTTCGTTTACAACAGGTCGTTTGATCCGGTCTAGACCAGGGGTCTTCAACAGGGGGTCCGGGACCCCTAGGGGGTCCTCAGAGTTACTGCAGGGGGTCCTCCAAATCTTTGAGTGATAGAAACTTTTTTCCTCCTTTTTTATATTAACCACTTGAACCCTATAGCGTCTGAATTCTGAGAACTTTAGCCAAAAATAGCAGATCTACAAGCTCACAATGCCTCGCAGTGTGAGGCGTTGTGAGCTTGTAGATCGGCTATTTTCGGCAAAGAGGTTTGGTGTAGAGGGGAAAAAGAGCAGACTAAGTACAGAGTGAAAGGTCAGGTTTATTAAGTACAGACAGTTCAAGTGGTTAAATATCTGAAAACACAAACTGACATGAATCCAAAATACAATGATGATTGTGCTGTTAAACTATATGGAATCTATGAACAGGTTGTGGGGGTCCCTGCTTCATCTCTCTCTCTACTAAGGGGTGCTTGACCTGAAAACGTTGAAGACCCCTGGTCTAGACCAAATGTCATCCTAGACCGGATGGCAGAAGAAGCGATATCGCTTTGTTTTGGTTCGTAGTCTGCATTAAGAATTTCCCTGTGTATAATAAAGGTAGACACACAAGAAATAGTATCTGGTAAGTACTCTCACATTTATATATTTTTTGCATTTAAAAATAATAATCAAAACTACGCTGCATCCAGGGTTGTTGGGTAGGCCCTTAAATAATGATGCCATGGAACGCAGGGAATCAGTTTGGGTTACAACCAATTCCGGTACGATTGTTCCGGCCAAAGTGTAGTCTGTACAAAATTACGTAGGACGTCATCCGCTCCCGACCAGATCAAAGCCCGAAATGTGAAGCGATCCCAGGCTACAAACACATAGAGATTTCCTCTGCAGAATTGGTATGTCCTCCACAGACGGACAAAACGTATTATTGTGTATGGTTACTGGTTATTATATTGTATCTGTAGGAATAGACTACGTGACAACCAGGAATAGTCTGGTGACCACCGGAGAGACGGGTGACTGCCGGAATGTAGACGGGACCCGGGAGCAGTATATGGGTTAACGCCCCAGCCTGTGTCTTCCATGAGGAAGAGGCCCAACAAACCCACGTGAGGCCTTTAAGAGGGCCAGTCAGGAACCCACTGCTCCTGAATTAAATGTTTGGTACTGGGAGTCTGGTGCTACGCACAGGTCCTGGACCTGGTGAGAGCAGGAGTGGGCCTGTTGAGACGTAGGAGGAGCCCGGCCAGGAGTCAACCCACAGAGCATGGTGCTTCCACGCACCAGATTGCCTCTCCCAGTCTCGACAGAGTAGTTATATCTGTAGGCCTATGTACTCCATTGGTTTGGCTGATTTGGGCTGTTTGTTATTGAATTGGGCTGGTTTTAAGTTGTGCTTGGGCTGGAAACTGTCATTCTGATCTGGCAACCCTATACTGACAACAGGCGGTGATCATGCCTTGTTCAGCAGTCTGATGGTAACCGGGTGGAAGCTGTTCATGAACATTGTGGTGTTGCCCTTGATACTGCTGCAGGCCTCCTTGCCTGGCCGTGGTCGTTGTAGAGGTTTGAACAGTTTGTGGCTGCGGTGGTGCTTGTCCTTGATGATGGGCTTTGACTGTACACACCGCTTCTTGTACAGTTCCTGGAGCGCGGAGAGCTCGCCTCTCGTTATGTGCTCTGCTGAACACACCTCGCTGTAGGTTTTTCTTTTCCCGGGCAGTACAGTTTCCGTACCAGGCCGTACCACAGCCTGACAGAACGCCTTGAACTTACAGTACAGCCTGAGGATGTTGGTGTCCTACTCCAAACGTCTTCAGACACAGTCGCCGCCGAGTCTTTTTCCTCACGTGTGTGGCGCGTCCTCCATTTGAGCTCCTCCTCGATGTGTACTCAGAGGAACTTGAACTCGCTGACCCTTTTCCACAGCAACTCCATCGATGAGGATGGGCAGTCAAGCGTGTACAGGGAGTAGAGGAGCGGGCTGAGCACAGATCCCATGGGGTGCCCCAGTGTTTAGGGTCGGAGGATCAGATGCGATGCTGCCCATTCTCACCACCTGGTGTCGGTTTGACAGGAAGTCTAGTGCACAGTCGCACATGCTTGGGTGTAGCTTTAGGTTTCGAACTTTGCTGGGACAATGGTACAGAATGTTGAGCTCCACAAACAGCATACGTACTGTACATATTCGTCCTTCAGCTGCTTGTTATCCATGTGCGAGAGGACAGTGTGGAGAGCCATAGCAACAGCGTCATCGGTGGATCTGTTTTGACGGTATGCGAACTGCCACAGGTCCAGCGAGGCAGGTAGCACGGAGCGGATGTATTCCCTCACCAGCTTCTCAAAGTATTTGCTGACTATCGGAGTTAGAGCGACAGGTCTCCAGTCACTCAGGCGTGTCACTTTTGCCTTTTCGGGGATGGGCACAATGGTGGACATTTTGAATCCTGCAGGGACCACAGCCTGGGAGATGTCAGCAACAACTCCTGCCAGCTGGTCTGCGAATGCTTTTAGGACCCGGCCCCGTGGGGGATTTTCAGTTGTCAGCTTCACCCAGTAGATTGCTGCCCGAGCTCAGTCAGACCTGAGCGTAGCGGGGAGCTCAGGGACACCTCAACACATTGCCAGTGTTGGGAATCCAGCTGGAATTCTGTTTCCCAGGCGGCATCTCTACCCATTCAGCCACGGCCGCCCCTTGAACAAACAGTCAAACAACCTATTTTACCTGCCCCACTTCACACGCACGCACGCGCATGCACACGCACACACACACACACGCACACACAGGCAATGACAAGGCCAGATTCGCTTATTTCATGATGGGCTTTTTATCTCGTATTATCAAGTGATTTCTGGGAGTTTTATCTCGAGCCAAAGCGGTGTTATGATTTATCTGTATAGTGAGCCATGATAAACGATTCTCGAGAGTAAAAATACTATTTGTGTAATTGGATCATTCTTCGGCCTGAAACCCATAACTCCTCTGTCTGCCGCCGGTAGAGTTATGTGCCCTGGTGGCAGGTAATGTTTTTCATTATATGCCAGGCCAGGTTTATATATAGAAAATGGGTGGGAAGGGACTGGATCTAGCCTGGAGCCATTTCCTTGGTGAATCCCTGTAGGTGCTTCCAATATTGATTGCCAGGGAGAGAGCTCTATCCCTGCAAAAGAAATAAACATACTGGATGTGGGGAGTGGAGGTGCTGATTGTTCTAGCCTGGCTAAATTTGGCAGGAAAAGCAACGCAGCCATGATGGCAGCCTCCTCATGAAAGCACAGAGACGTGCATGCACGCCACGCACGCAGACACACGCATCGTGCGTACACACACACACACACACACACACACACACACACACACACGCACACGCACACGCACACGCACACGCACACATACACATACACACACACACACACACACACACACACACACACAGAGGTTCTCACGCACATATTCTCACAAAGGCACTCAAGAAAAAAGAAAAAGAAAAAAACATAGGCTTGGGCCCTTCGGTTGCGTCAATAACTTTACACAGTAAAGTCCTCTGTGTTCATTTAACCGTGAGAGTGCATACAAATGGGGCCAAATCCATTTTAATTCCATTTGTACACTCTTGGGGTTAAATTGGTTTTCATTTATGTCAAGGCTGTGCCCCTTCCAGAGTTTGGAGACAGAGGCGGAGAGGTGATGAAATGAATTATGTAGGCAACTGTAGGCCCGCCGTAGCTATCAGGTCATGTTTGAGGGTGTCGACGCTCCCCTATGTAAAAGCGGCAGTTTGAGTTCAATCGTTAGATAAGAAAGCACTCTCAAAGATAAGGCTTACCAGTGCCTCAAGGGAGAAATATACCTACACTACATATCTAGCACTAACATTCAACTCCCTCTACTCTCTCTCTCTCTCTCTCTCTCTCTCTCTCTCTCTCTCTCTCTCTCTCTCTCTCTCTCTCTCTCTCAGCGTTTCATCCATCTGATCTCTACCTAGGCTATAGGTTACACGACAGAACATAGTAAATACTTCCCTCAGATCTCTCTTTCTGCCAATAAACTGTCTCTCAATATCAGAGAATGTCAATATCGAGAATGACAGATGGCCATATTCGGGATTCCAACTGGGCACCTTTGCTGAGCGATGCTCTTACAGTACATGTGAAAAATGTTATAGCGGTTTGCATTCCGGAGGTTAAATGGCATTCACACCAATAACTATAATGACAAACTATAAAATATGTTGTTTTGAAAAATCGTTGGCAGAGTCCACACCACAACTATAACTACAACCAATGGTGGAAAAAGTACCCAATTTCGTTATTTAACTAACAGTCCGGAATTCAAAATGCATGAAAGTGTTGGCATCAAAATGTAGTAATGGGGGGGGGGGGGGGGACACAGTGGTGCAGTCGCTGTCGCCTCACAGCTAGAAGGTCCTGGGTTCGATTCCCGCCGGGGGAGTGTTCTCTCCTCCGCATCATCAGTGCCCGTATCCATACCCCAGGTGGGGTTGGCAAAAAAGGGCCTTTCTGTGTGGAGTTTACATGTTCTCCCTGTGTCTCCTAGGGTAGGTACCCTCACAAATATAAGTGGCTTGGGAAAAGAAAAAAACAACAACATGAGGTTTACACTGCGTGAAAAGCTGGTGGCTGCTGCACACTCCCATACCACTGAAATAAAAAAATAAATAAAAAATCACCCCCAATGTGAAGTGAGCGGTGGCCGTGCTTGCATAACGTCTTCAGACTAGGATTTGAGTCTAGGATGTACAGGGTATGCTACACACACACACGTTTTGCTATGGCAAAACGCTGAGGAAAAAGGCTACAGACATACAACATAATTATGACATCACTAGACAAACATGATGCTACGTACACACATTTTACTATGAAAACGCTGAGGAAAAAGGCTACAGACACACGCACAGCCACGTATAGGAGCGGTTAGCAGCGCTCAAAAAAAATCACCCAAAGGCATTATTTGTGGCCTTTGGTATATCGTCAACCAACAAATATTATTCAACAAATATCTCATTAACGGTTATGTTCGGAAGTGAATCTTCCCTGGCTGGCAGTGCCCGCTGTGAAACCAACTGGGTGGATAGCATTGTAATGGGGGTCTTTGTTTTGAATTGACTAAAATAGACCAGGCAGAAACCTGGCAAGAACTGGAAAAGAGAGTTTGGTCAGCATGAATAAAAATCTTGTATCCCCCTCCCTCCCTCACACACACGCACACATTTTCTATCCCTTCTTCTCCCAGGCTGCTAAGGCAGCATTCATATTCATTATGAACAGTGGTGGAAAAAGTATATTTTCTAAAAGTATCAATACTGCAGTATAGAAATAATCTGTTACGATTAAAAGTCCGGAAAGAGTAAAAGTACAAAGGTTTTGGCAACAAAATATACTTAAAGTACCAAAAGTAAAATGTTTGAAAATAGATTGTCTATTTTCAAATAGCCCTAGGTAAAAAACAGGGCTAAAGTGGATTAAGGTATGTTTTACAATATAATAATTTATATCTGCAAATTAACTAGTTACTAAAGTTTTTGAATAATTGTAGTGGAGTAAAAGTACAATATTTGGACCCGAGATGTAGCGGAGTAGAAAAAGTATTGGAAATACTCAAGTAAAGTACCTCAACATTGAACTTAAGTACAGCACTTACGTAAATCTACTTAGTTACTTTACACCACTGATTATGAAAAGTGGGACCTGTAAAATGGCGAGCTCACCTACTTTCTGTGGGGTGTGTTCATTGTGAGCAATTTAAGTCATTCATACAAATGAGGGAGGGGGGGACTGTGGGAGGAATGCCAGCTTCATCAGATACATCACCTGGGGCAGAAGCCTGACTTCTGCCCACACAGGTAATTACAATTATGCAAATGTTGCACCGTGGAACAAAAGCACTGCCACATTGTAGACCGAAAGTCTTAAACTGACACAGGCTATATGCATGCCTGCAAATATACCCTATAGATTTACTGTATAGCCTATACATTCAGAGGCAGCCATCCTGACATTATCATGCTAATGTATCCAGTGAGATATGGCCCAGATGCCATTTCATTGCCTTGTAAAAGGTACATGACCATTAAAAATGTACGTAGTACGTGAGAAAATCATTGCTCCTAACAAGGGGCTTTGATAGGTTCCTGCAATCTTCTCTCTCTTGTTCCTGGTCCCCGCCTGCTAGATTGCTTCAGCGGGAGATTGTGTGGAGCGATTGAAGATTAGGAGGAAAGGAGCTATAGGTAGGAAGAGGTGATGAGTTTTGGACCGCAGTCTTATGAGGCTTGGGTGATGAATTGATCGCTGTTCTCTTCAAGTCATTAGCAGGCAAATCAAGTTGCAAAGATGTTTGTTGACACCCCAGAGAGCACAGGAGCAGCGACACAGCCTCTCCACATCACCGCCACCCAGGGGTGTCGCACCAAATTCTGGGCCCTGGGTACTTTAACTATTGAAAAATAGCCGATATACAAGCGCGCTGCGAGCTTGTAGATCTGCTATTTTTGAAAAATCTTGAAGATTTGTTGTGCAAGTCTTTGAATATTTCAAATCCTTCTAAGGTGTTTTGAAAAATCTATGTTTAGGTCAGTGGTGCTCAAACTTTTTCATGTGAAGGACCCCCAAAATGATATGTATTTGGCCACGGACCCCCATCTCAAAAGTCAAAATATCTAGTTCCAGGGACCTCCCATAAGCAAAATTTGAGTTACAAATGTTCGCTTAAAAAAGACATATATTCAAAGATTTGCCCACATTTTCATGACTTTTCAAAAATAGCAGATCTACAAGCTCGCTGAGAGCTTATATATTTTTTCAATAGCTAAAGTATAAAATAATTAAGGCTCCACCTTGGGCCCTAGTAACTCAGTCCCACTCCCCCCCCCCCCCCCCCCCTTGTGACGCCCCTGCCGCCACCATCACAAGTTTCTAAGTTTAAACGCCTAAAATAGGGTTTGCATACTGTAGCTATAGGCTACGTTTGTTACAGTATGAGCTGGATGAGTGGCTTTGAATGATTGCCTATATTTCATTTTCACTAATACTACGTCTCTCCGTCAGCAGTCTATGAAGTGTGCAGTTCACCAGTCCTCCCAGAGCAATTGAGCGAGCACTAATGAGCCCATCTCTTATTAATTTAATTTGGAGAGCCAGGGACACTAATGCAGTTCTGTCTACGTCTGCCCCGCTTCATACCAGCAGCACTCTCCGCTGTAGAGAGGTTAACCTGTGGACAACTCCTCAGTATGATGAGTGGATGGAGGTATGTGATGTTACTGTAGAGGTCCACCACCTGACCATGAGCTCTGATAGAACACGATTGTATACAGTGTTGTTACAATCTCTAGCCTTAAACGCTGTCCTCCAATGCTGTCTACTATAGGCAAAAGGACATGTTGGAATGATTGCTGTAACCAGAGAACCAGAACACAAAACTCAATATGTGGGCTAACTGCCAACTGGCCATGGGTTGGAAGTGGGCTTCCCCACGTGGTTCCCAGTTCCACATGGGCTAGCTACATGTGGGCTAACTGGGCATGGGTTGACTCCCTAATTGGGAGATAAGCGACCGTCAGGTCGCATGTATACACAAATTGGCCTGTAAGTGGAATTGTAGGCAACATCTGTAGGAGCAGTGTCCATTAATGTTTTCTGCAAAAAGCAACCTCATGGTGGCGCTAGAAGAGGGGCATGTGAGAAATCAGGGGCGGAGGTTGTGGTTTGCCAGCCAAGGAGTGTGTATGCAAAGTTTGGCATGGATAGGGGCAATGGTGCCGGAGATAAGAGTTGGGCCAAAAGTGTGATGTGACAGACAGACAGACAGGCTGACTGACTGACATCCACAGCACTTGGCACCTTCCTAATCAAGAGGGTCGCCACCGACAAATGACTAACAAACAATCAGTGAACATTACAGTTTTCAATACAGAAGTTTGAAACTATTAGTCCTTGCATATCACAGAAAATAGTCAGATGTACAGATGTGTGCGTGCGTGCGTGCGTGCGTGCGTGCGTGCGTGCGTGCGTGCGTGCGTACGTGCGTATGTGCGTGCGCATACAGAAGAGGTTCTTCTCTTCTCTCCTCACTCGAGAAGCAATTTCTGAAATTGAAGCGTCCTTAAGATGGCAGAACTCGATCGATTTCCGGGTCACATCTGGAGGACAGGACAGAGCAGAGGAGCGAGAATGCAACGAGCCGTAAAACTGAGTAATGGGATTTGCCATAAGACTTGGGTCAGAAGAACTTGAGAGACTCCACTTGGACTTGCACCTAAAGCCTTAAAAACAGCTCAGCCCCTCACTCGCTCACAAATTACACACACACTTGCTTGCAGAGAAAGATGCACACATTTACAGCGCCTGCACGCTCACTTGTATATGAACATGTAATCTGCATGCATACACCATTACACCTACACACAGACACACTCACTTCTTGCATTTCTTTGTCTCCGCCAGGGACGTGCTGGCCATTGGGAAAAGCGGGACAACTCCCGAACGTCCGGTTCATTCCCAGCCGGTCCAGGCCGGCCATTAGTAAAAAAAATAAAAATAAAATGTCGGCCTTCGTTCCATTTTGGGGGCTGTGCGGCCAACAAAGTAAATCGTCACTGTCGGGCAGAAACCTTGTATCTCCAAGTTTCAAATGTATGCATTTTTTTGCAAAGCAAAGCCCTGCTTCATCATACAAGGCCGTTGCACAAAAGTAGTGAAAACAGCAGATCTACAAGCACATCGCGAGGCGTTGTGTGCTTGTAGATCAGCTGTTTTCACTAGTTTAAATCATTTTTAAAATGATAAATACAAAACAAACGGTTTTGGACATATAAGGTTTCCACCCGACAACGACGAAATATAATTTAAAAAAAAAATACAAATGATGGCCTCTCCAACTCTTTTTCCCGGGCTGAATCAGGGGCCCAGCACGTCCCTGGTCTCCGCCAGGCCGAAGGAATGACCGAGACTATTTTGCACACTGTCCATCAGTCCGTGTGTCCTTCATCACAATAACCCACCTGACCTGGTAGGTGCACAGAAATGAAAGGAGTGCTTAAATGTTCCTTTTGTTCCCGGTCTTCAAAAGACCATTATCTCATCATAATTGTCCTTATCGTGCCATTTCTCTGAACGTCTTGCACTGTAGCCTGATGAAACATCGTCAAATCAGCAGACAAGAATTGTATGGCGGGGCACCTTGAAAAATGATAGTTGAGCTAAATGGCAAAATAAAGGAAGCTGGTGGAAACCGATGTTCGCTCCTGATTGTCACTGTTACATCAACTAGGTCCAAATATTAGAGTTGGTGCTGTTCACTCATATTTAATTGTGAATGATTTTCTCTTTATCACACTTTCTGGATTGATTACATAAAGACAGAGCTGCTTCTCTGACAACGAATGGCAGACGTAACCTTGAACTACAGTTCACCATCTTTTCCCATTATCTTTCAGCACTGGTACAGCACTGATTCATTGGAGATTCATGGACAGGCCAAACGAGTGATGCAACAGTGATGCAACTAGTGATCCCACCACAACCCATGGGTCCCGTGGGGTGAGACACACACACACACCTACACACATGCACACGCACACACACACAAGCATGTGTTTTAGACTGTTGAGACTAGATGTTTTTCCTGGTGTATGCAAGTTGCAATTGCTTGATTAACAGAGAGGGGACTTATCCACATCTTCTGTCTTCAAGTGTGTTTCTGGCAAATGAGCAGCGGGGAGAGATCAGTGCAGAAGTGCAAACAAAGATTTTCACCCAATCCTGTTCATCCTCCCCCAATTAGCTTCGAGTTTTTCAGGGAAATGTTATGGATTCCACATGCATGAAACCCACACGACAGACTTAAAATTAACCATTAGGAAAAGGAGCATGGTAATCTTCAACTAGAGGTTTTTCCTGGTTGTAACTCTGAAAAAGTCATTTTAGGACTTATCCACATCTTCTGTCCTAAAGTTTGTCTCTGGCGAATGAGCAGCGGGGAGCAAACAGTGCGTAAACGCAATCAAAATATTTCACCTAATCCTTCCTCCTTTCTGAGAAATCATCAAGAAAGACTTAAAATTAAGCATTGGGAGCAGGACCATGATAATCTCCCTCGGGGGTCCCCTGTGTTTTATTCAGTGCCAGGACATTCACAGGGGTTAATTTCACCTTTTTCCATGTTGGAACAAATCATCTCACCTGACATCAATGGAATATATTTGAGATATGGAAAATCATTATTCATCCTACTCATTTATCACGCTATACTGCAGCCAATCCCGTTCTAGCATGTCCACTGCGGTGCCTCTGCCCATCATGTTAAATTCATTCCACCAGATCCTTGACAAGCGCGGTGAATTTATTAGGGAATTACTATTTTACGATCAAGCTCACACAAGTTGGTTTGTATAATGTACATTGTGGTGTATGGTAGATTAAATATGATGTGCAGGGCATCGGCGCAATATAATAGTATCTTAGATGGGAGATGGAAGAGCTAATGATGGTGAGAAGTCGGCTGTGTGGGTGATTGGCTGCTCTCTGTGACAGGCTCTGCATTATTCCTTCGGTGACAGGAGCCACGAGCCGTGCATTCAGGGGTGTCGCACCAAATTCTGCGCCCTGGGTACAAGGATTCACTGTGTGATTTTGTGCTTTAACTATTGAAAAATAGCAGATATACAAGCTCACAGCGCTGCGAGCTTGTAGATCTGCTATTTTTGAAAAATCGTGAAAACGTGTGCAAGTCTTTGAAGGTTTCTATGTCAGTGGTGCTCAAACTTTTTCATGTGAAGGACCCCCAAAATGATATGTATTTGGCCATGGAACCCCATCTAAAAATAATTAGTTCCAGGGACCCCCAGACGCAAAAATTGAGTTAAAAATGTTCGCTTAAAAAACAAAGGTTTTCACGACTTTTAAAAAATGCTCGGTGCCACGCTGTGAGCTAGAGCTGCTATTTTTCAATAGCTAAAGTATAAAATAATTAAGGCCCCCTCCACCTTGGGCCCTAGTAACTCAGTCCCACTCCCCCCCCCCCCCCCCCCCTTATGACGCCCCTGCATGCATGCACTGTCCCCAGAGGGATTCTGTATAGTGGATGGTATGGTGGTCATGGAAGAGGGACAGATAATGGGTGTGATAGGCTGCTCAGATAGGCTTGAGGCAGCAAATGAAAAAAGGGGGAAAAAAGAGATAGAGATAAAGGAAGAATGAGGGGGAAAAAGTGAAAGTGGGAGAAAACGAAAAAGAGAGGGAAAAACCTGTAGAATCACATGCATGCACCGTCCGTGACAAACCGCAGCTCGGTGTGTACAATCGCTCACGTGTCCAGCGGAGAATGAAAGCCGGGGCTGGCCGATTTGTGCCTAATAAAGTTGTCACATCCTATCAGCTCTCACATCTACAACAGGCGGCGCGGGGCCCTCAGTCATGGCTAGTCAGGGGTGATCGGGACCAGACAGTAGTGGACGTGCAGGACCTCTGTGTGATGGATGAGGGGACAGAGAGCCCCTGCCTGATGGAAGTGAGGGCCTGATGATGGTAGGTGATGGGGGTGAGCCATAGATGGCGCATGGTTGTTTCTGCCCCATTTACTCGACGTGGCGACGCGAGGTTTCCCGGTGTTGTTGATAATCATGCATTTTGGTAGCCAGTGATCTGGGGCAGACCTCCTACCAGTGGAAGTGGTTTTCGAGAGACACAGTCCACTTCTCTGGCGCTGCCAGGGCATTTATTTTGGTCTCAGTGCTCATTCACCTGTACTGTTGGTCTCAGAACCGAGAACCCACCCATAATCATGAAGAGCTTCTGTACACTAACTGGAACCGAAACCGGTTCTTCAGAGCAGTGTTTCCCATACTTTTCAGCTCGAGACCAAAAGGAGAAAACTGGTGCCTCCATGATACAAAAATACAATAATACATTATGCTACTGTATTCATTAGTGGCGATGGCCATGGGCTGACCCATAGAGGGAGGTATACAGTGTGTCAGATGGTGCAGCGCCGGCATAGATACTGTATGTCTGTCTAAATCCCATGCATAATATTGCATAATACCAGTCCGTACATGCATATACCTGTATCATCTCTTGTATGTATGTCCATAACCGTTACTTTTCAGGTCATCCAATGGATCCAATGGAGTTATTATTTAGTCATCATGAGCTCTTGTTCCTACTTTTTTTCATTGGTTATTGGTTAAATATTTATACAACCGACAGCTAATCAATTTTCTCAATCTTGTAGCTATAGCTGGCGACTTGGTGCCCGTGTAAATGTTTATATTTTGATTTGTTTTAGTCATAGTCTTTTGAACAAAAGTACATTTCTTTAGCTTGTTTTTCAATTTAGCATAAACTATGGAAGTATTCGCACATCCACTTCATTGGGATGCAGGTGTGTAGACTGAAAACTGAAGCAAACATGAAAAAGATATTTTCGTGAACAAAACATCTTGCACACAGCTCTTGCTCAGAAGCATCTGCTTTCATTTAAATTGACAGAAGTTTCAGTGTCGCACTGGAACTTCATCAAGGTGTCTTATACGACACTGAAGACACTCTTGATGAAGGTCCAGTGGGACCGTCAATTTAGATAAAAGCAGAGGCTGTGTGCAGGAGTTTTTGTTGACGGAAATATTTGTTTTCATGTTTGCTTTCATGTTTGCTTACATTTTTGCATAAACACACCAGATATCTCATAGCTTGTATGCTTGACTTTGACGATCTTTTCTCATAGTTTTAGTCAACAAAATTAACATTGCTTGACACATTGCGAATGTTTGTAATGAAAATATACAGTTTTAGAAACAGTTTCCAGTTATAGATTTAATAAATGGTTCAAAACCAATATTTAAAAAAAAGCAGGAACATTCCCATTTGGGAAACGCTGGTCTAGATAAATGCAGTCTATTTCCTATTTAGATGCTTCTCTGTAAAGTTGTTTTCTAATGTGCAGCCACGGGTGTACTACAGTACCAGGCAAAGGAAATTACTTTTGCCAAAGAGGGATTTTTTCAATCCAGCTGAAAAGAATTAGACATGTGCTATGAAGGGGAATATAAATCTATAATATTAATAAAATCTCATATCTTAGGGCTCATGAAATAATGATATTTAATCCCTGCTGTGTGTAGACAGAATCAGATATGTACTTTCTCTGGAGATTATACTCTCCACAGTTTATGGGTCTATTGAACAGACAATTATAGCACCAAACGTCCTCCTCCCCAAATACAAATTCCTATTACTTTCACCTCACAAAAGTGCTATATCGAAACTTTTCAAATTGTGAAGTTGAAAGCCCAGATGATGCTCGCACTCTCTATCATAATATATTTCCCCCTCAAGTTTGAAAACTGAATTTGCTTCATGCAATATCTGAGTATAACAAGGGGGCTGTGATTGAGGGTTTGGCTGGATAAATCAATCACACTTGGCAGATTATTCAAAGATATGGAATTGCTTTCTTCTGTAACTTGGTGTGGACACTGCTGCATTAAACATGGGGATGTTCAAAGACCTTATAAAGCAACTACTGTGATTCGCCCATTATCCTTTAATATAAGATCCATAACAGTTTTAGACAGAGGAGAATGGCCAAACTGCATAACCGCACTCAGTAAAACCCCAAGAATAATTTTAATCCAGGAGTGTACTCATTGTTACAAAAGGTTAAATTAATACACAGGATGGATTTTACTGTGTAGCCAAACAAACTAAAAAGCAAACACATCTATCTTTGTCTTTTTTTAAAAATGTTTCTTTTTTCAACACTGCCCAGCAATCAAAAGTTAATTTGATGTCCTCAGTTTCAACAAATACGTTTTTTAATCAAAATTGTATTGACATAAACGTATTCAAATAAAGTTGGATCAACAAATAAGTTTAACTACATGAATTGAAGAGTAGACTAATTGACGTTACACTAGAGGTTTGGTTGCTGTCCTCTATGCAAATTCTGATACTGGTCCAAACTCTTGCATCGTATTGTGCGACTTATACCAGCAATATGTCCACTGCTGCATACTGTAATACAGTATTGTCCCTGGGGGTCCTCAGAGTTACTACAGGGGGGGGGGGGCACAAACGCTTTGTGTAATGAACCACTTGATAGCATTTCTAGACGCATGTGGGCTTGTAGATCGGCTATTTTTTGGCAAAGATTTTTCTTGTGAATTTTGGAGTGAAAGAAAAAGAGTAGACCAAGTACAGGATTTAGTTAGTTTAAGTTCTAACATGATTGAAATGATCATAAACAAAAACATAATAAGTGACAGTGCTGTCAAACAAGTGTACGAAGCTATCTATAAAATCTATGAAAAGAAAATATGTTTTATATCAATACTGTATGTCGTGGGGCTCCCTGATTCATGTCTCTCTCAGCTAAGGGGTCCTTAGCCTGAAAAACGTTGAAGACCCCTGTATAAATGTTAACAGCATGAATCAACAGGACAGAAATCTATACATCAGCCTTAAGCCCTTAACTCTTTTTATGCCACTCCCGAACTAGTTCGGGAAAATTAAAGACAGACGGATTTGTGCCATTTCCAAACTAGTTCGGGATATAAACTGTATATACAGTAACCTTTTTATTAAGCCTTACCGTAACGTCGGGGCTGTCCATTGATGATGGCTGAACCTCGCGGTTTGTTTACATTAGGTGTTGACATAATCGCGGAGAGAAAATCTTCCATTTAATCCAATGCATTTGGCTGGAGAAAACCTTCTTTATCTCAAATGTATGTTTTTATTGGCGAGAACCAAATTTTTCCACGGCTAGATGGCAAAATAATGATCGTCTAAGCTTTAGCCTATCCATGATGGACCGCAACAAAGTCTGTGTCAGAGTCATGTGACACGCGAACGTAGCCTGATACTTCAGTCCGCAAATCACCACCCCCTGTTGGTGGGTGGTTTGTAGTGTGGACTGAACCTGGACATATTTTATTTTATTTCAAGCGCGCCTGAAGAGCGGGCGCATTGAATGGGCCAATCAGGGTTGTATGCTTGGGGCACGTGGTTTGGCTGCTCCGGTCCCAGCCCCCTCCAAACAGAGCTCTTCTGCCCACGTCAGAGCAGTGTAGGCCCACGTGAGACTCACTCGTGGACTCTGATTGGTGTCCTCTGCCCACTTGAGAGTCTAGTGGACTCTGATTGGTCCGTGAAAACTGTCATGGCGGAGTCAGACTCGACTCGTATTATTTTAATAAACTATACAATAGTGCCGTTTCATCACGTTTTAATACCATTTTGCACTAACGTAAACATGCAGTCATATAATATGTTATGAGAAATAACATATTTTTGCAATGTCACGCCACGTCGCCGTCGCGTGTGTGTGTGTGTGTGTGTGTGTGTGTGTGTATGTGTGTGAGTGTGTGACGTCAATAGGCTTTAGCCCGCCCCCGCTGAAATAGAATGTCTGCTCGAAATCTCAGACTCTCTCCCCCCACGTAGTGTGGTGTGTTGAGTCGGACGCTAGCAGTCAGGCAAACGCGAACGTGCTGACGTGCACGCGTGGGCACGCTGCGTTTTCAAAATAAAGTGTAGCCAGAATGGCTGCCGTTCTACGGTTGGGTTCTGGCGCCATCGTGTGGCTCCTAACATGTAAACACACTGTGAACATATCTAAATCATGTGACCAAAACACTGCTAGTACTTTTTGACATTATGTCCTGAGTTGAGCATTAATTTAACCAGACGTGTCTTGGGGGGTTGAAAAGAACCTTGAACTGTAATATTGCTGTAATTTCTTGGGTAGGCAGATGGCTTAGTACAGTAAATGCTGTCTAAGCAAGCAGTGCCAGACCTGACATTTTGGAGGCTCTCCGTGTGTCCAAATATTCAGCTGATTTTGCAGAGCCAGGAGGATATCTTGGGTCACACATAACCATCACAGTTGGCCGCACTTGTGCACAGTGCTCACATTCCACATTAGCACTGACAAAGACAACTCCCTGTCCAACCGAGGAAGATGGATGACCACAAACCACTGACTATAGATTAACTCTCAGCACACTGTAGCTGGGATGTATACTTGCGTTGTGCGTCGCGTCACGCGCTGTGAGCTTGTGGATCGACAGTTTTCGGTGCGTGACATCGGCGCGCAACTACTGTAAGTGTAGGTCAACCATAGCATCGCCTGACAGCGGTGGAAAGTAATGGACATGGTCTTCCAAATGTTCCAATAAATGAATGAATAAATAAAGATATTCAATATTTTCTGATTCCAGTGCTCTGTTTATTTATGTATTTTATTCATGTGCATGGTAAAGACAGGGCATTCAATATGTGTACGCCCCTATAGTGTCTGGAATGTGAGTAGCTCTGATTAGGTGAAATTGAACCAATTACATAATGTCACCCCTGGATACTCCAAAATGGACGTCTCTCTCTCTCTCTCTCTCTCTCTCTCTCTCTCTCTCTCTCTCTCTCACACACACACACACACACACACACACACACACACACACACACACACACACCCACACCCACACCCACACACACAGTACATACAGTATGTTAACAAGCCATCTGGCACAATTAAATGCTGTACAGTTTCAGCTTATAACGATCTGTCTATAAGGATCTTATTGCCGTTCTCATTAATAAAGAGACATGACCTGGCCTATGAAAAGATCTTTAATTATCAGAGGTAATGCTAATTATCTACATCAATCTTCGTAAAACACACCTGAGAGGGCAGCGCAATAATCAAATAGCAAAGGTTCAAGTAAAGTGCACTTTCAGCCGAGTGATAGTTTCAGGGATATTTTGGAGACAGCTGGTAGGTGAGAGTGTGTATTTTAATGTGGAACTCACCCTGGTGTATCTCAGAGACGGTTGCATTGTAGTTGCATGGGCACTGTTCTATTAAAGTGAAAAAATGGGGGCGCTCGTTGTCACAGCTGTGGGTAGAGTTATGCCACAGTGTTGCACAACAAAGATAGCCGCTCCACAAGCTCACTACACGTCGCATCCGCGGCACATTGTGAGCTTGTAGATCTGCTATTTTTGATGCACCACACCATACTAATATAGAAATAAGGCTTTAGGCCTACTGTTACATTGTTGGATCCTCTGATAGACGGCATACCATATAGTGCCTTTCCTAGTCACGCTGTGCTGAACACTCCCCAGTCAAGTTCACACTGCACTGCAGGATAAATATACGTATATACAGTCAGGTAGCTGTGGAAAAAGAGTAGCCGACAATTGGATTATTGATAATATGCTGTTACAGTAATATAACACACTGTATAATGAACTGCACGCATTAATACTATGTAGCCCAGGGGTGTCGCACCCAATTCTGGGCCCTGGGTACAAGGATTCACTGCGGGCCCCCCATAAATGTTCTTCATAGGGAGAGGGGGTTAACCCATTTAGACTGGGGACGCATTATTATGTATTATTTTGTGCTTTAACCATTGAAAAATAGCACTATAGCAGATATACAAGCTCGGGCACCAATTTTTGAAAAATATTGAAAATATGTCTTTGAATATTTCAAATCCTTATAAGTTTTTTTTTTAAAAAACCTCTGTTTCTATGTCAGTGGTGCTCAAACCTTTTCATGTGAAGGAGCCCCAAAATGATATGTATTTGGCCACGGACCCCCATCTCAAAATATTTCGTTCCAGGGACCCCCCAGAAGCAAAATTTGAGTTACAAATGTTCGCTTAAAAATACATATATTAAAAGATTTGCACACATTTTCATGGCTTTTCTAACCCTTTTTCAATAGCTAAAGTATAAAATAATTAAGTCCCCTCCACCTTGGGCCCTAGTACTTTAACTCAGTCCCCCCCCCCTTGTGACGCCCCTGATGTAGCCTACTGTACATGCTTTGGGCGTCAATTTGTGTCGGGTCTACGCTCACGTAACTATAGCCGCATATGAACTTGGTGGTTCCCCATGGGGGACTCGTTACAGTCATGTGTGTCACATTAGCATAGCAAGCAGGAGAAATACGGGCAGTAATCGGCCCAGTCCTAATCCCCATGTGCCGAAATCTATACATGTGGCACAGTTTATTACAGTCCTATAAAATGGTTTTAATACATGCCCTGGGTCTCTCTCAGAGACTCAGACAGTAATGCATCTTGGAGGTGGTGTGTGCTTGTGTTGCAAAGGACGGTGGGGTGTGAGAAGGGGGTTAGTCACAAGGGGCGGGCCAGAAATGGTCCTGTAGGAGGATGGGGGGTGGGAGTAGAACCTCGTTAACTCCATTTATATGCTCGTCATAGAGCCATGTTGAATATTCTTCTGTACTTTTATATAACGACTTTTATAGCCCCCCTTCATCCTCTGGCCAGATTGCTTTTTGCTTTCATGTAATGACACAGTGCTACGAGCCCCATATTTCACATGGAGAAACTGTTGAGTGGATGTATACAGGTGACTTCATATAGGCAACACTGTAAAATCATTAACTCTGAGAGGGTACAAACGTAACCAAGTGGATTCATAATGGTCCGCTTGGTTACATTTGTACGCTCACAGAATTATGGCGTGGATAAATTAACGACCTTTTTAGGACACATGGAATGACCTAGTGAACAGTATTTGGGATTGGCCTTGATCTTGTCGACCTGCCCTTGATCCTTTAATAGATCATGATTTATAAATGATAAACCATGATTTAATACTCCACTCCATGGCCCTGTTATTTTCTAAGCAGGTGCCACATTTCCCCGTAGAGTAATTGAATAGAAAGTGAAATGGATAATGAAAATAGAGAGGCCTCTGCAGCAGCAAATTGCATCCATGACTTCCTACCGTCGTTGTCGGGTGGAAACCTTGTATGTCCAAAACAATGCCGATCTACAAGCACACAAGGCCTTGCATCCCGAGGCGTTGTGTGCTTGTAGATCTGCTATTTCCAATACTTTTGTGTGACACTTTTGAATGATGATTTTAATTTACCAAAAAAGAAAATACACATTTGAAACTTGGAGATACAAGGTTTCTGCCTGACAGTGACGCTATGATAGATCCTCCTCCTGCTGTTGCGTGCTGATGTGAAAACACCGTGCAAGCCTCACATAGCTTATAACGGTGATCAGTTACAATGATTTATTTCATCTGTGTAAGGGCCGATTCATACCCCACTTTTAGAGCCGAATTCATTTCCGAGATTTTGTGACTCCCCGAACTGAACCGAAATAAATTCGTCTCTAAAAGTGGAGTATGAATCGTCCCTAATTCTGTCCATTTCTCTGTCTCTCAGATGCACAGAAACATGCACGCACACAGTCGGGGTCACCCTCAGGACCTGCTGTATCTCTTGAATGTTGTGGTACAACCAGAAACTCAACAGTCGTACCTACAACAACTATCCAGTGTACTTGCACACACCTGGTTACTCTGATTGGGCCTCATTCACCAACCATCCTTAAGAAGAAATGTCTTCTTAGGACCCACTTTTTCACGAAGATTCTGACTTTAAAGATCTGGTTGAGCCCCATACCCAGTACCCACATAACCCCCTAGCCTGGCAACCCAGTGTCAGTAGAGCTCCTGTGAGGTTCCCAGTTCGATCCCGGGCTCCTCCAGAGTTAGTGTCAAAGTTTTCCTTGAGCAAGAAGCTGAACCCTTAATTTCTCCGATGTGCTGGTTGGTGCCTTGCATTGTTTCCTCCGCCATCGGTGTATGAATGTGTGTGTGATTGCGTGAATGTAATGCACAATCTATGTAAAGCGCTTTGGATAAAAAGCCCTATATAAATGTACTATTGACTAGTTCGAAATAGTGCTTGGAGAAAAGATTGATTTATGTACTGAACTCAAACGTCTTACTGCAGTTATTATTTTTCCCAGCTTACAAAGCCGGTCTACAGATATAGTAACGGCATCGAAATATTAAGAAAAAATTAAAAAGAGGGGTTTAATTACTTTTCCTTTCCATACACTGGTCTATCGATAAATGTGTGTAATCTCTGGGTTCATGTCAAGGTGCATGTTTGTCCATATGTGTTCAAATACAATGTCCATATATTTGCCAGATAATCACTGTGTTTACTTATTTATATCCATTATAATACATGTTTCCCTTAAAAACCTGCACTATCCACACTTTTCACATAGATTTAATTTCTTTGCTAAATAGTTAACTATATGGATTTAAAATCTCATGAAAGGAAAATACACACTTACACACTAAGGGCTCCAATAAGATGCTGTGACATTGTGACGGAGGATAGAGGGCGCTATGGCGCTATCCCCTGGCCCTGGGTCATGCCAGTAATATTTTCTATTGAAAACTCCATAGAAAAATCTTAGATCGCATCATGTTTCAAAAATAAACAAACTTAGCCTGCTAATTTTACTCATATGGATATAAAGCATAAACTGACTGGTGAAAAAGTACACATTTATCCATTCCAAAGAGTACAATATATTGATATATGATAACACAAATGCTATCAAATGTAACTTAATATCATTAATGACACAGAGTCACATACCTGACAAAATCACTGGGCTGATTTACTGACCTGAGTGGTCATTGATGTGTTGATGTTGTGGACATGCCAGGATAATACGTAGAGATGCTGTATTGAGGGAGCATGAACTCAGGTCCTCTCAGAGTGCTGGGAGTATATAACAAAAGATAAAGATAAGATAAACTTGTATTGATCCCTGCAGGAAGATTCAGGCGTCATGGTAACAACAAGCCGTAATTGTAAAACACAGGAGAAGATAAGAGTAGTAAGGGTCAAGAGCCAAAGAAAAGAAAAATAAACTAGAAGCAGACAGTGCTCTTCCGAAGCACAGGTCTCTGCCGGGTCAGGCACTATAAAAGGCCTGTTGTGGACAAATGCAGGGCAACGTTTTTTTTGCACACTCCAGGGAGTGTGCATACAGTTTTACACTGATCAGTGGAGTTATAGGTAAAACACAAATCAGCCTATAGCCCTAGTAAGAATGCAAAATTTCACAGAAATCGCATGCTGTGTTCATGATTTGAGGCATTTCGTTCTAACAGAGCACTAGAACTTTGGAAGCCAATCCTAGCCAATCAGGATGAAATATGAAAAATCTGAAAGACCCGTTTTGTTTAACGACTATAGAGGTACTGATTTGAGTGATTTTTGGACGGAATATGTAGGAGTAGGCCTACTGTCTAAAAACAGGCCCATGTGGGGGCAGAGGTTCTGCTCTGGCACCCATGGAGTGTGTGTGCACAGTTTTGCTGTCATCATGCTAAAGGTACCAGAGATAAGCTGTTCACGGACGGACGGACGGACGGACGGACGGACGGATGACGGACGACGGATGGACGGACGACGGACAGACGGACAGGGTGCTAAACATAGTCTCGCTGTCTCGGGCATGCCTTTTCGCCTGGCGGAGACAATAAGTTAGGCGTAGACAAAACATCTGCACTGGGTCTCTGAGATTGAGTTTGAGTTAACATACAGTGAGTCTATCGATAAATATAAATGTACAGTGATCACCAGTGAATGAATATGAATGAATACTTATAAGTAAGTCTCTCATCATATGGTAAGTACATGATCGTATAGTCCAGAGTCGGCAACCTTCACTTCGACACATGGCTATTCCGACCACCTAAACCTAACCTTAACTAACGCTGGTGAATGCTAACCGGTAAATATCTAACCTGCAGACGACGCTGGTTGCGACCGTCAGGTTGCAGTTATTATCAAAACCTCCACCAGATGTCTGTCACTCTGTCTGTCTGTCAGTCTGTCTGTCAGTCACGTCACATTATGTCACGTCACGTCATGTCACACTTTTCCCCTACTCATATCTCCTCATATATTGTATGTATATGGATACATATTATTATCAATAAAGGATAAAATAAAATAAAAAGTTTGTATATGTGCATTCCCAGAAACAAAATCCATGTTATGCCCATACATGGAGATTTCTGATATCATCAATCCCAGGCCCTAACTGGCCAAGAGCCTGCTTTACTCTGATTTGCACCCTACCTTCCCCCGAAAATGTTAATATCAAGTCCATATATGTATATGGATATATATTAATAAAGGATGAAATAAATAAAATGTCCATATACAGTATGGGCATTCCCAGATGATGCCCTGTTAGGGTACCCCGTATGCCCATATATGGAGAGCCCCAGGCATCAAACCCAGGCCCTAACTCGCCAAGGCCCTGCTTGGCTTTACTAATTATGCCCATATATGGAGATCCCTGTCCCAATGTCATCAATATTAAGG
>NC_137830.1:40926501-40971501 GCF_963921795.1 Nannobrachium achirus
CTTTTTTTTAAACACTAAAGCCATGCTAGCATTAATTTCACGGAGTTCCGTACTGTGACGGCTTATTTTCTTCAATAATGGTATTTTTTATTTATCTCAATAACAACAGGTCAGCAGCTCATCCGCGTGCCATGAAAGAGTAATGCAACAATGCAGTAAGGCCATGATCTACCCTATTTATCCAAGATAATTATGATTAAAATTGCCATATTTTATGGGGACGAGAGTTTCTTTCAGAATTGGCCTTTCAAATAACAGATTAATTTTACGCCCGTGTATTATCCCATTTGTGATGATCCGATTGCAGCCCATGAAAATGTCATTATATTCAGAGGTCTGGATACTTTGCCTTTTTTCCTCTGCTAAGATGAGGCCATTTCCATTGTATCGGCAATTGCAGGTCTCACCATGGAAGGTAACATTTATAAAACTATTAGAGGTGGTTGAGGCTAAGTTTCCATCATTGCTAATGGATTTAGGCGGATTGGGTGTAAAATTAAGAATTGGAATCCTATTTTCTCCATGTGCTATTTGACCTTCAGGGTAGAGCATAAAAAGGTGAATAAGTAGCAGGCATTGATTCATTATAATGATGTGACTGACGTGAAAAGGGTAAATGAATAGCAGGCATGTCTTACGATGATGTGACTGAATTGAAAAAGGTCAGTGAGTAGCACTAGGAGCCAGCAGGCATGGATTATACTGATCTATGGTCTATGGTCATAATTATAAAGCTGAAAAGTTACTTAAAGGTGCTCGATGCAATTGTCCTGCCACAGTTTTTTTTATAAGGTAGAGGGGGGAAAGGTAAGCGAGATGGAGATGTTAATCAGATCGCATAATGTGGTGGCCTGGCTTCAAACAACTAACGCCTGCCAGCAGGTCTTGAGAACCAAGCCTCTCAGTCTGAGATGCATGATATTCCATGCTAAGGGATGCATTGCGTCTGTCTGTCAATCTGTGGAGAAGGATCTCTGTGTAAGCCTGTCAGAGCGGCTATCATCGCGGCGTGAGCATTAGTGAAAGCCTGTCGGTAACCCTACCTAAGCCAGGCTGATTATCAGGCCTGCACAGCTCTGAACCAGGGCTCTTGCTCATCCCCTCCCCTGATGGGCGTGTTGCCTTTATCAGATCCGCTGCCGGTGGCCCCTGCTGAGGAAACGGATAGCCATGCTAGCACTGTCATCCGCAGATCAGGTCTCTCATAGAAGGGGTCCATGGTAACAAGATATGCCTCTTCTTTGCACATTTTCAGACTACGTTCTACTGCTTTGTTCACCGTACATTTGTTTTATGGCGTGGCTCTGCAGGAGTCTAGCCGTCTATAAGAGGTCTGTGTGTTCTCCTCTGTGTGTTTGTGTCTCGGGTGCTAATCTCGCAAACAACTGCTGGGCTGATCACCACCACATTTCTTGTGCAGACTGCCAGTAGGCTTTCAAGTGTAAAGGTGTTTACACACCGGCGAATTAGCGAAGCATCCTGAAAAAGCGTCCCAAAAATGCGAAGTATTCGCCTTACGCCTTTTCCCATACACACCCAAGTGCGCCACGAATATGCGTATAAGTTTCGCCAAATTGAATAAAGTTATCTGTTGTGTGAGGTGTTTGGGGCTGGAATCACACAACCCATCACAGCAGAGCGGACACCACGGTTCCCCCGCAGCAGACAGGCTGTCAGCAGCAGCAGCAGTGGTGTAAAGTAACTAAGTACATTTACTTGAGTAATGTACTTGTATTTGTACCGGTACTTGAGTAGGCCAAGTCCAATTAAAATTACAGTAGCCTCAATGCAAAGGGATGGTCCCTCGACAATGTCCTCTCACTCTCTCTTTAAATAGGATAAAGTGAGGTTGCTTTGAGAGAGAGAGAGAGAGGAGTTCACTAAATTCGAAACAAGAGCGATTAAATAATGGCCGCTTTTTCGCTTTTTTGAAATTCGTGGTCGGTGTGGAAGCTTGCATTGACTTTATAAGGTTTAAAAAATGTGCAATTAGCAAATTCGCCCCCGGTGTGTAAAGACCTTAAGTGTGTATTTCCGCTTAGCTGCAGGCTTGACAGTTTGTGGTCTAAAAACACCCCAGCATGGAAGTCAATGGCAAAATTTTGTGTATTTGTCGTAGTCGAGAGGTTGTATCAACAGCGCAAGTTCTCCTTTTAAGCAAATGAGGATCCGCAAAGCTACACGTATGTGCAAACTTTTGGTTTGCTGCAACTCATCTTGTGTATGTCAACTTTGTGTGTGTTTTCTTCTTCTTTTTCAGGTTGAGGACGTGAACAGGACCCTAGAGGGCGGGAGGAAGCCTCTGCACTATGCTGCGGACTGTGGCCAGGACGAGATGCTGGAATTCCTACTGTCTATGGGAGCAGATGTCAATGTAAGAGCGACGGTAGCCAAACGAGTAACAGCGTGGAGTTGGGGGGGATTTCTCACCTTGCCTCAATACACTGTGTTTGCATTCATTTGCCTACTGACCAGCACGTGCAGTGATGCAGATTACGGCAGTCTTTATTGTATGGCTGCTTCTATTCATAGTCAAAGCAGATGCAATAAAGGGATTGATATTACTGTTTCGAGCAAATCTATAGTTTAATCTATGAGCCATTGTACTACTGTTCACAGTCACACTGTATCTCTTCCCTGAGCTTCAGTAGCCTTCCTACTGTACTGTATCTTTAGCATTTAGCTGTGTCCACTAAATACCCCTTTAACCATGCAGTGATATTGACTTGTAAAACTCTGGAGGGGTTGTGTCGTAATCTGCAGCTTTTCCTAAAGGTCTCCCAGGGGACTGTACAGTAACCTTTAGCATTGCGGCTCCAAATGCACAAGGAGGAATAATTGACCTCACTCAACAGTTCTCAGTTGACCCGCGGCGAGAACAAGCTCTGCTTTGTGCCTACTGATAATGAAGCCAACTATGACCAAATGCAGTAAATTGTGTATTTTGGCGCATCATTATTTCATGTGAAAATGGAGCATCAAAGCTGCAAAAGGAGGTACAGTATCACTTGGTTAGATTAACTTGACAGATTGGAAACTACAGTTTATGATAATTATTCTGAAAAATATGGCTTCAAAGTTTTGACATGGATTTTAATACTTTCTCAGCTTACAGTACTTCTAAATATTTATGCTTTGAACTGATGGGTTTATTTAATACATTACCCAACAAATCAATTTGCTCCACCAACATGTTTTTATATATTTTCATAATAATACTGGAAACCAAATTAGTCAAAGCCTATGTAGCTTGTTGCTTTGCAGAACTGGGAATTTAAAAATGTCACCTGTCGCAACTTTTGATGAGTACAACCGACAATGAGTTTGCTGTTAATAGTCTTGAGAGCCGGGTGCGTAACTTTGTTCCAACGTCTCTCTCATTAATCCAACGTTGCGTTTGTCCGACTCTCCCCATTTACTAACACTATCTCGTTAAGAGCCTGCCATAATCATTTCTCAAGAAGCTTGCCAAGTCTCAGAACACCTTCCTTAACAATGCACATCCTTTAAAAACTATCTATTATCACAACTCCTCTTATCCACTCTCCAAACATCCCCATCCTTCTGGGATTCTTAGACGCGAAGAAGGTGCACCCAACTAAAGACTCGCTCCACCTCCCCTTCAGCGCCCCAAAATGATGTTAAGAATGCACAGCTCGCCCCTCCTCACAGATAAGAGTCTGGGCTGCTGAAATGTGATAGATAAGTAGTGTGTGGAGTGGGCTTTTCTCCTGTAATTCATGGACACAATAAGAAGAAAAGAGAGGGAAATAAAAGCCTCTCTCTCCCACAAGCTATTTCTTCTTGGAGTATTGTGCCCTTGTGTAGGAGTTATGCTGCGCATACAAGTCGCAATATATATTCTGTATACTGTGTTGCATGCAGTGTCGCACACCGTTATAAGTAGCATCTCTACATGTTGAGAGCTTGTAAATCTGCCATTTTCATTGCACAGCAACTGTGTCCAAATAAATAAATCCGGATTATGCTCTGGCAATGGAACCTCAGCCCACCTGTGCCAACCTGTTATCCTTCTTTTGTCTTTCTCTCATTCACTTTATATGCTTCACACCATATTTCTGTCTTTTACTTACAACCCTTGTCCCCACCCCCACCCCCCTTCTGTCTTATCCCGCCGCAGGCCCCAGACAAACATGGGATCACTCCCCTGCTCTCTGCCATTTACGAGGGTCACATCTCCTGCGTCAAGATCCTGCTAGAAAAGGTTGGTACTATCTTTTGAGCATGAACGCACACAACAACAAAAAAAACATGCAGGGCAGGGTCCGACATTAGTTTTTTTTTCCCCCAGGGAGATTACTTATTAAATCTATTTGCCCCATTTAAATGTCTACTCGCCCTGCTTAGGACGGCAGTGTGACACAGTGAGGCAGGTACATTTCTTTCACAACATACTTCTAGACAGAAATGCTTTGCCTGTGGATAATGTGTAAAACACTAGAGAGAAAGAGTTTAAAAAACAGTAGCTATATTATTGCATTATTATTCTCTATACTATCATATATTATTGTAGATGATAATTGGTTAACTTATTTGTGGCATGGACAGGTGAAGGCAATATGGCTGAAACTGAACCCAACACATTAATCAGTAGTCATTTCATATCAGACATTTTCAGCAGGACACCTTTCATACTATATTGGTTTACAGTATACTGTAGCTTTAAAGGCGGCTACATACTTCAGAGAGGCCAACCAAATGAACAATAACTTTCTTTTGTGTTTTGCTTGTGTCGTGAGACTAGTAGCTCGATTGAGCAGCAAGTGCCAGAGAGCTACAGACACCGCCAGGAGAAATGCAGCCACTCAAAAGGCGCCTAGGCTACGGCAGCTTGTTTGTAAATTCATTTTTGACATTAAATATGCCATGTACTTGAACAATCTTCATTGATTTCACACGTACAGCTGTTAGCTAAAAACTTTGATATAACAAGTCTTCATTGTTGAAGCACCTGTGGCTGGCAGCAAAAATATCACGCCCACCTGCAACTTCTGTCCAAATCACAGTAGCCCACTGGTTCCCAAGCACTGGGTCGGGACCCATTTGTGGGTCGCGGACACATTTTTATGGGTCCCTTAATTTGTGTTTCCTACATTTTGTTTTGAATTCAATTATTATTTAAAATATTTAAATATTTAAAATCATAAAATAAAAATCTAATAAATTCTATAAATTAGACAACAAAATGTATTGTTTAAGAAGTAGTGAGAGTTTGCGATCTGCAAGCTCGCAACGTGAAGCGATGCGTTGTGAGCATGTAGATCTGCTGTTTTCACTAGTTTGGGACCTGGGCGAATGTCTAATTTCTCCTTGGGTCACGGTCTAAAAAGTTTGCGAACCACTGCAGTAGCCGATCAATTTGGACCAGTCATAACATCTCAGAGGCACAGAACAGACAGATGAACAAATGTCTGGCCAGGTCCTCTTACAGTATGCTCTGAATGCTGATGATTTGGTAGTTATTTGACAGCCAAACATTCAGCTGTTCGGCTGGAGTATGCAGTGTACTCGTAACTCGACTCAACATCACATAATATGTGATGATGGCATTCATTTATATTATTAATGAATGCCATCATCAAATCTGCAACCTTTGTTGTTTACAAGCGAACAACCATTTCATCCATTACATCGACTTGCATGTTAGCTTGTAGATCTGTTTTGTTGACATGCAAATCTGTACTACTGTACGCGCTGTGTGTGTGTGTGTGTGTGTGTGTGTGTGTGTGTGTGTGTGTGTGTGTGTGTGTGTGTGTGTGTGTGTGTGTGTGTGTGTGTGTGTGTGTGTGTGTGTGTGTGTGTGTGTGTGTGTGTGTGTGTGTGTGTGTGTGTGTGTGTGTGTGTGTGCGTGCGCTGAATGATTGTTGGACGCAACCTGAACAAATTCAATGTAGCAGGCCCAGGCGGTTATAGGTTCGAGCACCTAGGCTGCCTAATGGCGTGCCTCAGGTTCGAGTCCTGATCCCGACGACCTTTGCTGCATGTCATAACCCATCTCTCTGCCCCATTTCCTCTCAGTCTACTGTTCACTGTCAATAAAGGCAGAAAAATCCCCCAAAAAATCAAAAAAATAAATTAATAAAATGAAGCGAACACGTGCAAGGCAATTCAATATCTGTGTCTTGTGTGCACCAGTGATTTAATTTAAATGACACTTTACTACTTCACACACATTCTTAATACCAAAATAGCACCGTGTCTGTGTCACTGTAGAAATACCCTGCCCGAGAGTGAATACAACACTTGCTTGCCAAATATAGGCAATTTACAAGCATCAGCTTGAAGATCCATCTTATTTTCGGCCTTTCCAGAAAAGGTAGACAGCGGCAGCTCGCAACAGATTTTATTTTAAAAACGGAGAGCATCACGATCAGTTGTTACTTTCCCGAACGGGCAGATCTATTAAGGTTTCACTTGCCCCCGGGAAATCGGACCCTGTGGAGCCCGGCAGGGCTGTGCAGGACATCTTCACCCATCCGTCAGTGCCTGTTGTGTCGGATGCTTCATGTGAGCCATGACTGCTGATGAGGTAACTCGTATGACAAAAAGGCTCCACAAAAGGGCCGTTGCCTTTTGTGGACTCTGGAATGTTCCCCCGGTACCTTACAAAGTGCTGCCGTTGCTGCTATTTTGTGTGTACTTGTTTCATTCATGCACTCCTCTACCCTCACCTCAACATCTCTATCTTTTTTCCCCAGCCTCCCTCACTTCTAGAAGCCTCTTAAAGTGTGTGTGTGTGTGTGTGTGTGTGTGTGTGTGTGTGTGTGTGTGTGTGTGTGTGTGTGTGTGTGTGTGTGTGTGTGTGTGTGTGTGTGTGTGTGTGTGTGTGTGTGTGTGTGTGTGTGTGTGTGTGTGTGTGTGTGTGTGTGTGTGTGTGTGTGTGCGTGCACATAGATATTACAGGGTCAACAGCTGGCACAAACTGTAGCAAAGCAAAAGAGACTATACAGCAAAACATTGTTTAACAGAAGCCATACAAATGTTGGATGGCAGAGGATTTGCGTAGGGTCTTTAAAAGCAGGCCTCCGTTTAGTGGCTGGTGCTGAAAGTCACAGAACGTGCAGTGAGTGTTGTGCTGTCGGTGGTCGTGAGACATCTGCATTCAGATGTTGAATCCGCTGGGGAAAGTGTCAATAACAGAGAGGAAGGGGGTGGGGGGGAGGCAATGAAGACAGCATATTGTGTGTGTGAGAAAGAGACACATGTTGATGTTTATTGTCAAAGTTGAAGACGAATAAAACTCACTTGTAAAACACTGCCCATTGATGTCCAACAATTCATAGAGCTGCATTCATCAGAGTCAACCGTCTTTTTGCGAGGGATGCAACACAACAGTACGTTGTTATTTATTCATATATTCATCCAGTATGGTTGATTTATTTCCCCTCTCTCAGGCGCAGAAAAGCACTGTGTACTGATTGTCAGCTGTAGTCTGTGCCGTGTCTGTATGAACAGCCTTGTAACACCGACGTCTCCCATTCTGATGTCTCTCTCTACGTAGTCTGTAATAGTCAGGTCCAGTCAGTTTGGCGTGTCGGGACCTTAACAGATAAATGGATGGCACCCTTCACGCAGGGGTTCCTTTTGAAGGTTCATAAGGTTCCCAGAAGTGCCTGCATGGCAGCAGGATGCATATAAATAACTGATCATATTCTAGGGCCTAGGCTAGATCCTGTGTCGTCATGCCTTCCCAAAGTCTTTGCCAGTAAAACGAGCCAAATATCTGTGAAATGAATGTCGTCTTTGGTGTTGCACTGTTACTAAGCTCAGTCAGAGTAGGCACTTGTCTTCAATACCGTGCGCGTGTGTGTGTGAGAGAGACACATGTATACAAAGAGAGATGTATATACAGTATATAAATTGGAACTGCTGCTCTCTTTTTCGCACAATTCTCTGTAAACACTGGTTTTGCATGAAAATCCCAGTTGATGATGATGCTGTTTCTGAAATACTCAGACCAGCCTTTTTGGCACCAACAACCACCTAAGTCATTTAAATCACCTTTGTTCCCCATTCTGATGCCTTGTTTGAACTGCAGCAGATTGTCTGGACCATGTCTAGTCTACAGGACTTGCTGCCATATGCTTGGCTGATTGTACATTTGCGTTCACATGCAGTTCGAGAGGTGCGTCTAATAAAGTGACTGAGTGTGTGGGTGTGTGTCTATTATCTGTGCCTGTATCACTCTACTTTCACGTATCACTAGCATTCTGGTATAATATCATTATTAATTTCAAAAGGAATTTTCCAACAGGGATTAATAAAGCTAATCTTTAATCTTCTATATCTGTGTCCCATTGCCTAAATTGTCGTATAGGGACAGCCGCACCCACTATAAAGCACCATTCATACTGAGCATTTTATAGTTCTAGTGCTCAGTGTGAATTGCCCTTTACTCCCGTAGCCAGGCTAGGGTGGCTATACATAGAAATTAAGAATATGAGCTATATTAAACAAGAATAGCCTTCTGTCTGCCTGGTAACGTTTAGGTTTCACGACTTAACTCTCAAAGGTGATACTCTTCTTTCAGGGCTGATACAACTGAGAACAGGACACTAAAACCAAGAGGACTGCATGTTGTCATCCAGATGGCTAACGTGCCTTCTGAGCAAGATCCATATCACTGTGCTATCATAAATAGGTGTGTGTGTGTGTGTGTGTGCCCAGTGCGTCCATCGTGGTGATATTCCCAGTATGGTGAGCAGCCGCCTCCTCCCAGCCTGGCTAAATGAGGCACGGTAAATGAAAATCTTCTCAGAGAAGTCCATTTCATGAAGGCATCCTCTTAGCTATTATTTTTGTTAAGTTAAGTCTTGACTTATTTGTTGCCTTTTCCCCCCTCTCCACATGTTCCACATGTTCCCCCCCCCCCCCCCCCCCCCCCCCAACACACACTCACACATTGGGTCTTTCTCTAATCTGGGTCTAACACCTTTGCCTTACAAATAGAAAGCCCCATGGGATGGATGTTTAAAAAGGCCTTCGCCCCGCTATCTTAAGAGACGAGGCAGACAGGTCTGTTGTGTCAGCCGTGGCTCATCTGAACATGGATTACAGTGCGGGACAGTGATATGCACAAAAAGCCACAGTGTTGCCCTCCTCCCAGGCTTGGCACTCATCTTTGCCGAGTGTCGACGGGGATTAACTCCCCAGTGCAGCCAAAAGGTCACTAGTCGCCCCTGAGACTTGATCACAAGACGACGACGCTGTCCTCGAAGCGGTGTCGCCTCCCCTCCTTTTTGTCTTAACAAGAAAAGGGGGTACAGAAGCGAGACCTTTGACTGTCGCACCTGCAACACTACTGCCAACATGGTGTAACTGATAAAGGGACCTACTGAAAAGTACTGAACCACGCTATTGTGATACGGAAGAATTAATATATATTTTTTGTTTAATCTAAGACAATGTGTGTAGGCGGACAAAATGGATCAGTTCCATGCTGCATCATGGGAGGTGACCCCTGGCCCCAGGCGTTTAGCTGTGCCGTGGTTGGATGTAAATTATGAAAGGCCTGTTTAACCCTGTGGGTGACCCAGCCGTCAGGTCCGTGCACAGAGTGCTGACTACATCCCAGAGAGGCAGTCACTGGAGAGCCATGGTAGTTCATTATAAATCAACAATGGAAATGGCCCTCACTAACCTCAGCCCACACAGTCTCTCACACCGTCGCTCGTGTGCATATACAATACTCATCTACTTCTACTTTGACTAACTGTAGCTCTGGTCTTTGAATAAGGCAGAACAGCAATATTATGTAGCCAAAGCTAATTTTGCTGCATACTTCATTCTGTCCTGCATGACTGTGCCTTAGACATGAAGAATTTCCGTAGAAGATTTATCGTGCCAAATCTTGCCGATAAATGGTGGGCAAGGCTACAGGAAATGAGTTCTGCGTGATTGCACTGATGACCATTTCCTGCTCCAAATTTAGTCTACACCATGAAAAGTTTACTTGATAATGATAACTGAACAACTTTGTTTTGACCGGACTGACCTAATATTAAATACATGGAACACGGTTTTCCTCGCTTACAGCATTCCTTACGCTTTAAGCCCTTGCATTAGTCCGTCACAGTATATATTGTGCCTTGTCTTTCTAATCAACCTTGTTTTTAACACTTCCCTCCCTGAATTTTTGTTCTGTTCCTGTGGCTGACACGGGCTGCTCCCATGCATTCCGATATCGATCCTTCCCCTCATTTATTGTAATGTAAATAGGTTCACTTGTAGGGCTGTGGGCGCATTAGACGGTTGCCAGCAGGTCAATAGACTCCTGCAACCCTCACATTTATAATCCATCCTAAGGGGCCCTATGGCCCCATACATTATGCCTCATGCATGGAAGACATTTCATTCCGCTCAATGACAATTAAGACTTAATGGACAAGTCGGCAGACCAGTGGTGTTTAAGTTACTACAGTATGTCCTAACATGGTTTTGCATGGCTCGATCATGTGGAATGACGACGATGTCTCTCTATGCATGTGGGTGGGAGGCTCTGGGAGGTCGTTTCTATTCATTAGACCGTGCTTCGCTTGACTGCTAGCCTCCAATTTCACTGGGTAATATTTGGACAGCGAAGTGTTCATGAGGGATTATTATTTAAGGTGGACGAGCTCATTACTGTAAGTGGTGTCAGGAGTGTGCCACTGCACTCGGCTCGCCACAGGAGATCGTTCGCCATATCCTGAGAGGCTGGAAAGTAGAGGGGATGGGTGCTCAGGCTATTATTGTAAAGCTGAAGTAAATACCCACAGGGAGTGTGAATCCACGACAGACCTTGTGCTGCAGCAGGCCCGTTGGTCCAGCCCAGGTGTTTGGTGAGTGTTCGAGAAGGCTCATTATGAGATGGCTTTGCCTCAAATATGGTAGTATACACCAGGCCTGTAATTGTGTTTGTCAGGTAGATGCCGTGTCTGTTCCCAGGCGAGGGTGGTGTTGGTGGGGCAGGGCCCTGGGTCAAGGTGTAATGTTGTTTCCTGCTGTCTAAACTCTAAATGAGGCCTGCAGAGTCTGTTCCCCGGCACGGTCAAGAACGAGTAGCTAATGACTTCCCCAGAGCTAGAGGGAAGAAGCTTCCTCCTACCTTCTGATCCTCCTCACTATCTCCCCTCACTGAAGTTGCGAGGGCCAACAACTGATTGCCAGACTCCAGAGTGGAGTCGGCTACCAGTTGAACGTGGCAGTACTTATTTTTGGTTTGTGAATGATGGGAATATCCCAAGGCCCTAACTTGTGTTTTGGGAGCTTTTCAATGACAACTGCAGTTCATAGTTAAACTTCTTCATTTCAGCTTCAACTTTTTGTGTCTGAACTTAAGAGAGGAAGTCTTGTACTTCAACAAACATTGTAAACAGATAGCCATGGAGTTTTACCAGATTCATATTCACCAGAAAAAGTGAAGTATGGTTCTGAATAGACAAAACTCAGCCACTTCCCCTTTCTCCCAGCTACCAATTAGACATTTAGATCTGACAAGTTAACCACTCAGCCCTGTTAAATCTCTCCAGCTCGGGCTGCGCTCTGGTGCTCCTATGGCATCGTGTTGGCACGCAAACAGCCACTCTCCCAACTCTCTGGCACTCAAACTGGGTCAGACTGCGCCTCTGACGGCCCGCTTCTCCACGCAACAATGGAGTCTCTCTGCCTGGGCTCCGTAAGCCCTCTGCTAAGAGGCTAAAGTTGGCAGGCCAGACAAAGGGATGTCTTTCTGCTGCATGTTTCTCAGCTCCTCTGCTGCCCATTAAATCTGCAGTTCCTGCGCTTGTCTGCCTTGTTCCCTGTCTACCATTTCTTTTGTAGCAGTTTTCTCTTTAGTAACAATGTCAACACTGTTGACGATCTTTCTTATTCGCATTCTCTCCATGTTAGCATTTAGTGCTCGGTTGTTTCACCTATGCTGCCGTTTGCTCCTCTGATTGGGCTTTGTCGACGATGTGATTTTAGTGTCAAAGGTCCACCAGTATTGCTTCAGTGGCATATTATGCAATAATCTAGCTCATAAGTGAGCTGTTAATGGCCATGACCGTAGACCTGTAAGAGAGATGCAGGATTCAGGTCTTTACCACCCCCACTCTGTTGCCTGTGAAGACCGCCTCGCAATATGAATATGTGCTTGGCCCATCTTCTGTATATTATGTCATGTTGCCTCTCCTTCACAGGGAGCTGACAAAGAGCGGAAAGGACCGGACGGCCTCAGTGCATTCGAAGCCGCAGAGAGCGAAGCTATAAAGGCTCTCCTGAAGTGAGACACTGCAGCAGAGGGTGGGTGAAGAGGCGGACAGATGGACAGACAGACAGATGGATGAAGTGGTCCCTGGACCAAAGACGGATGCTTTACCCCAACTAACCTCTCTTAGCACTAGTCTTGTCTGTCTGTTGGCGAGGGTCATTTTGTTTGGTTTTTGGTTTTCCTTTCCCCCCTTTTTTATTTTTTATTTTCTCTTCCTTTTTTGCCTCTTTCCGTAGCCATTAACAGATGGACTTCTCAGTCATGTCTCTCTTTGGGACCAAACGCTGCGGGAAAGCCCAACACTTGGTCCCTGAAATACAGCATATATTAAAAACAGGACTCCATGTTACAAGATAATTGAAAAGCTTAGCTCTTAATTCCACAGCTCAAATTAGCAGTCCTCCCTGAAATCTGTGGGAAAAAAAGTAGAATGTTAATATTTTTTTTAATAACTTCCATATTGAAATTATTGTATGGCCACTTCTATGAACACCTATTGCACTGTACTGTACTAGATAGATTTGAGAGAACGGTTGTGACATTTTTCATCTATTAAACTTTGATCATATGTGGCCTCTCCTCTCTACCTTGTGTGTTGCTCTCCGCTCTTTTCTAGACCCAACTATTTATCCAGTCCTTGACATTTTCGAGACATTGGAGAAGGGTCTAGGTCTTATAGGTCACCAATTGTCATTTCTAACTTTGCCTGTTATCAATTGCATATCATATGGAATAAATGACCAATGTTAGCCTAGTGACACTTAAAAAACTATATCTTCCTTGACAAATCACCATGCTGGGAATCTTAAGAAATTGAACAAGTTGAATGTTGCAATATTGAATAATCCATTACTGAAAGCAATTTATGTAAAAGTTATGTAATAGGATGACTGGGATTATAGAGATTTCATTTTATTAGTTGCCCCTTGAGTGGAAAAAGGTTTCATAGCTAAAATCCTTGTGTTGCTACAGCCTGTCTGTGTTTTTGTATTGGATGAGTTGGGTGGTTTTCTGAGTACTGGGTAATAGGGGTTTGGGTTGAAACTATGGATGGTTGGGCGAGGGGATCAGCGTTCCTCTCGCCTTGGGACTTGGTTAGCAGCCTCGCCTGTTTTGCTGCATGTCAAAACTGCCTCTGCTTTTATGCTCTGAAATGGTCACTGTCCTCTTGGTTGCTTAAAAAAAAATTACAATGCAATGGAAAAAAATGATGCTCTTGCTGACTTTGTTGTGACAAAAAGTCTGTAAAAAAACGAAAATAAAAAATACATTAAAAAGTTATTTTTCTCTTTATATACCATCTTACTTAGAAATTGTTTCAAGAAAATATTTCCATTTAGCACCGCAACTATCAATTATTTTCTTTGATTAATCTGTCTTATTACTTTTTTTTGAATAATCAAGGAGCACATTTAGTTTTCATAGATCAACAAACCAATAATCACTATGAACCAATAATCACTATTTTATACTTTGTCGAGATCTACAATCCCATGAAGTGTCGTATCATACCGTTTGACTGGACTATTGTCTGTCTTTGTCCATCTACCCATTTTCCTGTATGCCTTATTTAGTCGTGTGCTACTAAAAGTAGCAAAACTACAAGCTCACATGTCATAGCGTAATGTATTGTGAGCTTGTAAATCTTTACCGTGAGCTTTGCCTGCCGTAAGTGTTTAATTATAATTAGAAACAGTTGTGGTTTCAGCAAGACAGTGGGCACTGTTGGAAAACATTTATTTTCTGCAACCATAACACTGTAGAATGTAATATTCTTAATCAACGTATCCACTGACTTGTTTCCCTTTTAACTCTCAGCCTTCTTACTGGATAGTAATTTAGGAGCTGAATGGGTTGAAGAGATGGGACTGGTTGCTAAAAGCATATTGCACAAAAATAAATACACATTGAATGAATATATTTTTGCTGCTTCACTCTCATACGTTCTTGTTATAGCCTTGACGAGACTCTAGAGTCTACCTTGATATAAAATCAAATTGTCTCAGTCTAGAGTCTAGACTGAGCCAATTTGATTTTATATCAAGGTAGTGTGGTAGACTTTGAAATCAATCTATCAAAGCCACCACTGCCTTTTTGCGAATTGTGTGCAGATATGAACATGCGTGGTTACGGATACCGAGATGATTGTTGTTAACTCATAAAGATGGACCACACAGGATGAATACATGTTTGGAATTCAGCATTATCATGCTTTGAAACTGTTACCATGCAACTACTTGTGAATGGTCCCAACAATGCCCCATTCCATGATCCAGTTGCCTTGTTAGTTTACATTGACTCACACTCTCACTCTCTCTCGCACTCTCACATGCACACTGTTCAGAAAACAAGGCTTCAGCTATGTTCTCTTGACAATCAACGGATTGTTGCAGGCCAAGCCAGGTCCAGATTCTCTCCTGCCCCTTCAGTACACATACCGGGAAGAAGAAGAAGTGTTATTGGAAAAAAAAGAGCGCCATAATGTTGTGCTGCTGCCCTTTAGTTTAAAGGACAACTTTGTTTTTTTAGAACAAGGTTTCATATTTTAGATTGTAATTAGAGAAAAGAAAAAGTGAGGGTTAAAATGTTTTCATTTGCTTCATTTTATTGTTTTATCGCGTTTACCGTGCTAAAATGTGGGGCATGCGTACGCATGGGGGAATGCGTACAAGTGGCTAAATATGTCTTTTTAGACACAATAAGCCAGCAGTTTCTCTATTGCTATTTACAGTACACTTCTAGCCCTCATAAGTCATATCCAACCATGAAAGGTTGCGTTGTATCTTGGGAATGGGCTTATTCTGTGTAAAATTACATACTGTATTTAGCCACTTGTATGCATGCCCTCAACCACTGAAATAAGAATCTCTAAAACAATAGAAAGAAGTAAATGAAATAATTTTAACACTCATCTTTTCTATTCTTTAATTACAATCTAAAATATGAACCCTTGTTGTAAAAAACTAAAGTTGTCCTTTAAGGACAAGCTCGGCAATTTGGGTGGGAAGTTGGCGAACTGTGTGTGGACCGGGTTGGCCGCTCCAGAAGTTTCTGAACATTTGCTCGATGCAGTGCTGTCCAGTTCATCTGTCACTAATTGACTGGTGTATTGCCACCAGCAATAGTGTTTGAGAGAGAAAGGTAAAGGAGAATATTAAACCCAGCTTGGGCAGATGGGTGATGTGTGCATCAGCCAGCAGGGGCTGGGCTGTCAAATGGACTTTTCCTCCAGAGAGTGGACTGGGACACTGTGGATGAGGTCTGTGTGGAGTGCTTGGTAAGGCACCGTGTGGAGGCTTTGTAGATCAGACAGACACCAGTGGTGTAAAGTAACTAATTGCATTTACTCAAGTACTGTAATTATAAGTACGGTTTTGAGGTATTTTTTTACTTTACTTGAGTATTTCCAATTTCCAATACTTTTATTTCTACTCCACTACATCTCGCATCTCGGATAAAATATACATGAACCACTTTAGTCCTATTTTATACCTTGGCTACAGGTATTTGAAAATAGACGATCTACAAGCTCACAGCGCGTCACATCTTGTGAGCTTGTAGATATGCTATTTTCAAACATTTTGTACTTGTATTTTTGGTATTTTAGGTACTTTTTGATAACAATACATTCATACTTTTATTAAAGTACATTTTGAATTCTGGACTTTTACGTGTAACAGAGTATTTCTACATTGCAGTATTGATACTTTTACTTAAAGGGGAAAATCACCCATTTTCAACACTGAACTATGTCATATACCTTGGAGTTGTTGTAACTTGTGTGGAAATAAGAAAGAAAATCCCCCCCGCTTCTGTGTTGCCTAGAACTGGAGGATTGATTGTGGGGTTTGGCTTGCAAAGTACACTTTGATGATGTCATCAAAGTGTACTTTGCAAGCTAAACATAGTTCGATGTTGAAAATGGATTGTTTTAGTACTTTTTTTCCACCACTGGAGGAAGCTTTGTAGATCAGACAGACCCATGCCTGTCTCTAAGCCCCTCTACATGTCTGCCGGCCCTGAGGGCCCGCATGCGTTTCTGAGAAGAAAGAAATCGATTATTGCTCTGGCAAAACGGCAAGATAAACCGTCCAGGCCAAGATTCTGCATTCTGCTGGCTTATTTAAATTGTCTTCCAATTGAACAGCAGAGGAAAACTGAGGTCCCCTCTTGATTGACAGTGACATTCTGTGAATATAAAGCACTTTGATCATTTATTGTTTTCCCTTTGTCTTTGTCGTGCCAGCACATCATGTTGATGTGTGCGGGAGAGAGCCTGTGATTTAGACCAATGATAAACTTGATATGAATCATTGCCTCTACATTTTCATTTTGCTCATGAATGGCTTTTCATTGCCGGCATTCCAAACAGGCTTTGAGGGGGACTCGGTCTGCTCCCATTTAAGAGCATGGGTTCAGTCTTATTGCTGAAGGGATCGCAGTGGCCCTGTGCCCAAATTGATTCCTCCATGTGGAACAGTAGTTCCATAAACCTTTCTGTTTGAATCATGAGCCAATGAAGACTATGTCAGTTACACCTGGATTTAATGGCACCTCCTTTAGTCAAAGTTTAAAATGTTATCGTACTGTCTGGTGTAGTGTGTAAAAGATATAAAAAGCCTAAGACTATACCTACTAATGTTTTTTGACACTACTACTATTCCAACAGACACCAAAGCATGAGCACCAAACTATTTTTTCTCATCATGGTCTTCAATCACGTCTTGACAGGTAATGATGGGTGAAAAGAGAAAAGACATAATGTCACAGCTTTCAGGAGTCTATTTAACTCCACATTGTTGAACTCTACTCCCACCTGCTGTTTTATAATGAGAACTGCGGGATGTCTTTTTCAGACTGAACAAATTTGTCCACTATGCAATTTACCTTTTACCTTTACATTTTGATTAAAGATAAAATGTTGGATTTAGAACATTATTAATGATTGTGGTTCAGTCTGTACAATTATGCACCTAACCCTTCAGGCAGACCTGAGAATGGAAAGATTGATATCTAATTGTCATTCACAACATAATCACCATCTGCAATAATTAGCACATGCATGCATGCATGCATCTACATATATGCACATTGCACACTACATGCTCGCATGCACAAACAACACATCTTGTCTTTGTCTTCCATCAATTTCTTCCCCCACTGTTGCTACGGAGACTCCATGCAGAGCAAAGCCTGCGATCAACCAGCTCGAAATGGTGCCTAATGAAGTAGCAAATCCAAATCATTATCATAATTATTATTTGTCTACGTACCCATGATTGCCTTTAGTTTCTCTCTCTCTCTCTCTCTCTCTCTCTCTCTCTCTCTCTCTCTCTCTCTCTCTCTCTCTCTCTCTCTCTCCCTCCAATCTATTATTGACTGCTTGTCACATGCATTAGTTGAGCTTATGAGTGATTTTCGACCAATCCATAAGTTATTTTCAGAGTTGTAGTTCATTAGTCATGTGACCTGCAGGCAAGCCAACCATGAAATCAAGCATTAAATCAAACTCGTCTCACATATTGAACCACTGGGCGAATGTGTGTTATGTTAATGATTTTACTTTCAAGTCATTTGAAAGCACCATCTGCTTTTGAGACAAACCAGTTTTTCTGCATATGGATATTCATGTAGCCTATACCCGAGATAACAATGCAGCACATTTACTTTGGCTACTGAATTGTGTGATTTGTTTTGTGTGGTGTTGGCGGTGCCAAAGTGTCACACTGACTGCCCCACACTGGCCCAGAACACCATGAGATAGACAGGCCAAGAGTCTGTACTAGTCAGGCAAGTCATGCCAGCTCTAGTAGCCCGGCACCTTAGTGAGACAATCGTTCACTTTGTGACACAAGCACCACATTTTGCACAACGTTTCCTCTGGACCTACTTTTTCCAAAAAGCAAGTTAGCCACTCAAATAAAATGCAATATTGTCACCATTTTTTTTTTAAAAAGGTTGAGGTCCCATTGAATTTACTATACAATAAAAAAAATACAAAAAGTAAATCTGCTTTAAGTAGCATGTGAGGGGTCAAAATAGGGTTTTTTGATGATTCTGAATCCAATGCAAGCATTTGTTTTGCATGAAAAAAACATTCCTTGGGCTAGAAAGGCCCCCACAAAGCCAAGTGATGACTCATCACTAAACCACCGTGAAAAGTGGTGACTCATCACTAAACCATAGTTTTGTGGGGGCCTTTCTGGCCCAAGGAATGTTTTTCGTGCAAAACAAATGCTTGCATTGAATTCAGAATCATCAACCCCTCACATACTTAAAGCAGATTTTTTTTTGTATTTTGTTCCTGTATAGTAAATTCAATATGGGACCCCAACCTTTTTTTTAAATGGTGCCCATATTGCATTTTCTTTTTTTTTGAGTGGCTAACTTGCTTTTTGGAAAAAGTAGGTCCAGAGGAAACTCTGCAAAATCTGGTGCTTGTATCACAAAGTGAACAATTCTTCCAAAAGAATTAACTTAAGCTGCCGGGCTATAGCTAGTTTCTCTCTAGGGGTCGTAGAGAATGGTACAGTGGTGCAATTGGTAGCAGTGCTGTGGACAAAAACAGCCTTTTTAATCCGAAAGTTTGCGGAAAAACTAGGGCCTGTTATGGTAAGTTACTCTCAATTCTGAAGGTGTATCTGATTGCAAATGACGTGGCATGGATTGAAATGAAACTGGTGTGTTTGTAATGTATGTGTGTGTGTTCTGCGAGTGTGGTAGTGTTCTTATGTATGTTGACTATGCATTACAAGGCATGCATGTGTGTTCTGTGCACAAACAAAGTAGGAGAGTGAAATGAAAGGCTCTGAACATCCGCGAGGACGCCTCCATGCTGAGAGAGTCATTGCGAACGCACCAAGAATGTTCAACCCCTGACTTTAATTAAGATTCAGTCCAGTGGTCACGGAGCAGCTCCCCGGGCTGGCAGGTGGAGACGAAATGAGTAGAGAAAAGACTTTAGGATTCTCATGTCTCATTGCTATGTCTGGAGCTCTGCTACTCTTCCAGCTCCGAGAATACACAAGAGATAAAAGTAGGGAGTAGTTTACAGGCAGTGGAAGTGGACTTCTGAAATATAAAAAAATAGAAATATAAAAAGGCACCAGTATCTGTGATGCATGAGAGTAAAACGGATAACAAAAGCTTAAATATCTTACGGGCAATTTATTTATCAATCACTTTATTGTTTGTACTCCCAAGTCAATGTGTGGTGAGCCCAAGTCCAAATGCCATTCTGTGCCTCAGCGTAAATGTTCTCAGTTGAACAGTCATTTGTAGAAAGATTAATGCAGTTAGAATGCTATTAGGAACATTTTAATTGGGAGTAAAAGCGGATTCATTATTGCTGTTATGACGGCTGAGTACCCTGGGAGCAGTGTTGCTGCCAGCCAATGTTGCACATGCTGCTCTACACAGGGACATCCTGGGTAATTTGTCTCAACTCTCAAGGCATTGCCCTGCTTTGCTTCTTCGTGTTCTGTCACAGTGACTTTGGAAAAGTTCTCTTCATCCACCTGTCTCCATCCTCCAAGGCTCCCATACAGCCATTCAGAAACAACAGAAGAGACGGGTCCTAATAGGGAATATCTTTCATAAGGCCTAGCCGATAACAATGAGCTTACAGCAGGTGTGAACAAAGCATACACTTTTTGAGTTGTTCTTGGGTCATGTTCTTTCTGCTGGTATCTAGGTACCTATCTTCATCAATAACGCAACAAAGCAGCACTGCGCTGCCAAGGATTGTTCTACCCAATTCCTCCGGTACACGTGCATGAAAAAAGGGGCTCACATAATGGATTTTGATAGTGTCTATTATTTTTAACCTCGGCTAGATCTACAACTGTACCTCGTGAGTTTAAACAAAGGTGGCGATGATGAATGGGCCTTTAGGCCTTGCTGAAAGTCTACAAAACAAAACAAAAGTACAACTGATTTCCTATTTGCGCTTTGCATGCCACTGAGTGTATGGGACAGGCTCTCTCACTTGCCCCAGAAGTTGCATAGGTAATTGTGGAGCCAATGAGCCTCTGTAACTTTTGCTCCACCTCAGTAGTCCCAGCGATCGATTTCACAACCAGTGCCCAGCCAGCACTTGAGCGGCTGATTAATAATGAATGGAACCGTTGGACTAACCCGCTGTGCCAGGGATGACTTTTATCCACTCCCCTGATTTTGTGGGAGTGTGAAAGTTTTAGGCTTCATAAAATATACATTAAGGGCTTTAATGTAGGGTGACTAACCAAGCAGTGGAAAATCACAAGCTGCAAAAAAGTTTGATCAACTTTGGTCATCGTTGTTTTGTGTGTGTGTGTGTGTGTGTGTGTGTGTGTGTGTGTGTGTGTGTGTGTGTCTAGCTTTGAATGGCCAGATGGAGTGAGCATCGCTGTTACCTGTGGTGCTGTGTGAAATCATTGAAGGATCTTTGGTTTCTTTCTTTTTTCTTTTCTTCCCTCTCTGCTATTGATTCATTTTTTTCCGAAGGCACTGTTTGTCTGTCTGTGGCAGGCTGATGGAGGGAACAGGGTGACTAATAGTGTACGTAGCACTTGGGGCTAAGACTGAGTCCATTATGACAGTGCTGTTGTCTTTGCTCACGACAGCTCCCCTTGACTAATGTCAGTGTCTGCCCGTACAGCTATGCATGATGATGATCTCACTTTCTCCCATCAAGGTCCCATCCTCTTATCTGTGGGCGCCTGAACAGAATGCATGAATAAAAAGGCGCTGCAATTACTGCTTCTCTCCCTCTACTGGCCATTATACACTAAGTCATACTACTTACTGTTCTTAATCAATAGTCACACACCATTATTCCATCTTTGGTTAATAGGGTTTTGTAATGTATATGGTCTTCACATTCTTAAAAGGCGCAGCGGCATCTCAGCGGTACAAGGCTGGATCAATGCTGATGTAGAGACGCAGAGAGCATTCTTAAAAGTACATACTGTACCACAGCACGGCAGAGAGCGTTATGGGAGGCGTAATAATCAAGGGGTGATCTGTGTGTCCTCTGCAACAGTGGCAGCTCGTTAAAAACGCTGCACGGTAAGCACATGAATGTCCTTCAGACACCCGTATGTATGCTCCTTTTGTACAGCGGTTCAATGGTGTGGGGCCCTGGCGACGGGTCACCATAATAAACATAACTGTTTGTGTTTTGTGATCAATCACAAGGTTGCCAACACAGCAGAGAGTTGTCCGGCTGCTGTATTTTGGAGAGTCCTCCTTTCCAACAGAGCTGTCCGCACGAGGATAGTTTGATCTGTGTTTGTTTATTTATTTTCCTTAATAACACATTATGCAGATGACCCGGACACTGCGGCGAATGCTAAACGGAGCGCTGTGGGAGAGGTTGTATGTCACTGCATCGATCGTGTGGTTTAGCGGTCAGCAGAGTGTCGTGTGCCTGTGTATCCTGTTAATAAAACATGGCATATTTTATTGTGCCGCCCAACCGGGCAGGTGTCAAATGCGTGGTTTCCTGCTACAACTGGCCCAGCAAGGAGAAGCTTGTAAACGTTTTCTTTTGTGTAATTCCCCTGCTGCTTGTGTTTATTTGTGCATGTCTTGGTAGGAGATACCGTATTATCTCCCTGGTTTGTATTTGAGGTTTGTTGTTTTGGCAATAAATCATGTTTATCGTTGGCTCAGCGTCAGACCTACCTACACGTACCTGACAGACAGTGTATCTGCTGTAGGAGATACACAGGAGACATCCGTCAGATGCTCTCCATTGTCTGGAGTAGCTTTACCTTTTCTCAACTTATTTTCGGTGATATGAAAAACGGAGTTGGACAAATGAGAGTAAACTTCTCTTAAGCATTTAGACGCACAGTCAATCCCTGCACTTGAACTTTAAATGAGTAAAGTTCCTATGGTTTCAGCAACATCAGACCTCTGTGTTTCCTCAACTGTAGCCTACTCAGTATGCCTCTAGGCATGCGGTGTGTGGGGCCCTGCATCAGGAAGAGTCATCGATTAGCAGAGGCCAGGAGGGACTCTTGCTTAGGGGAGCCCCAGCAGATCTTAACCAATTAGAGGGCTTTTTTTCCCTTCATAATTGCTTGAGTCCTAGGCCTTCCTGTCGACTCTGTGTTGGCACTTGGCACTGGACGGTGGCTAATGGCTGCCAGCCAGGGCAGTTGTTTAACCCATCAGTAGGAGATTCCCACAGGGACTGATAATGCCTGTTTGCACTTTGCATCCGCCTTCTGTTTTTCCTCTCACTGCTGAAATTACTTGTAGAGAGGGAATTACAATGCCGAGGTATCAGGGGCACCGTGCACAGGCCCGCTACAATGGCAGCATGAAATTATAACATCAAGCCCTGCACCTAATGGCACAGGCTCTGGGTTTAGAAATGAAAAGGAATGGGAAGTGAAATATTTACCCCGCTCCAGTGGTCTTTGTGCACCGTGACAGCAGTGCAAAGTTAATTCCCACTTTTGTTCTCTTAACCTGGAGCTGTTCCCCCAGGCTTCTGGGCTAATTTAATTGTAATCTTTTTGGAAAAGAATAGATTACGTCATGTGCACTCTATTAACCTTGGGTGCCTTAGTCTTTTAGCGTGCACTTGGTGAATATCAATGCTGCCATCCCTGCACTTTAACACAGCCATTGCTACAGTAACACACAAAGTCACATGTGTTGATGAGCGAAACGCTGTTATCTCTGTTCAAGTCATTTGACTTGCATTGCATACAAAGACAACTGCAAATTAATGTTGTTAGGTTGAAACTGATTAAATGGAAAGATGAGATTTGGGTAGAGATGTTTTGCTGGACAGTGCATGTCCAGCTGCTTAAAAAAACATGGGCTACAAATGAAGTTTCAGGTTTTAGTAAGGAAGATGGAAAAAATGCTTGTTTTGGCCATTAAAGGAAATATAATTGATAATTGACTGTAGTTTATCTTCTTACTAGCCTTGTTTTTATGGTATGTGCTTTTATTTGGTGAATCACTGTACCTGTAGTTGATATTAAAAAACAAAAAGTGGTTTATTTGTTGTGCTTTGAATCATTATCATTATCATCATGGATGATTAAGGGTGTTCTCACCTAGGCGCCTGCCCCTCATGGTACTTTATTAATCACTTTTAAAACACTAAAATACTGGGTTAAAATCTTAATTCAACTGCTGGGTCAGAAATTGGATTATCTTGACAGAATTGGGTACGAAACATTGGATTAAATATGAGTTAAAATAGGAATCCATCTGTTGGGTTATACGGTAGTTGCCCCGCTCAGAAATAAAATGAATTGATTTCTAGCTCAACCCGTGGTGCAAGCCATTGGGTTTTGATATGACCAACAACCGGTCACAGGTTCGATTCCCAAACTGAACGACCTTTGTCGTGTGTCACTCCCCATCTCTCCCCCCATTTCCTGTCAGTCTACTGTTCTATCAATAAATGCGCGAACGGTCGCTTCAGTATCTTCGCCCCCATGCAGTTGGAAAAATCCAAGCAAAGCAACCTTCACTTCCTCCTGACTCCCCCCATCGCATCTTGACAGCCAATCAGCGTTGATATTGTCCCCCCCCCCCCCCCCCCAACCAACAGACCCCACACTCCTTTGGCCAGGAGTGAAGAACTCAATTTCCCATGATGCCTCGCGCAAGACACTTCCGGTAACTTCCATTCTGCCATTCAATTGTATTCATCCATCCTGGCTCCATTAAAATGGATATATATCCGCTTCTTTTCCCTTATCGCGGTTTGGTCAACACGGCCTGTTCGGCCTGTTAAACACAGATCATCGCTGTTATATTTTTTCTTCTCCACGTGAAAGAAAAGACTTTGAACGGCCGTGAACGGGAGCCGCCACGCGCACAATGTGCACGCGTTGCGTGCACGTAGCCTTCAAAAAACAGGTAAATATCATAGGAAAAAGGCTTGGCAGTTAACCACTATGGCAGTCTGAGAGTTAAATGGTGATTCATCCCAAGAAAATCCTTCAGCTTGGAGAGTTCTCCCGTTTAGTTCTGTTGGAATATCCTCCCTGCACGAGTCTGTCCAACATGCAAGACACTTTCAACCCTGTAATGTACAGGGTTGAAAGTAAGTGGCTTATAGCTTTTGTCAAAGGGATTCCTTTTTCACAAAAGAAAAAGAAAAGAAAACGTCCAATTAATTCTGTCTCCCACAGGTTAGCAGTGGCCTGGCCACATCAGGTCAAGCTATTGTAGGCAGACAGAAGGGGATGCGAATCTGAGTGTATTTAAAGCATCTCATGTGATGCAAGTCTCTTAGATCTCTGATCAGAGGACTCTGTCTGAGGCCAGCAGGAGAGCTGAATCTTTTAAAAGACTTCACCAACAGCGTGAACTGTTCAGTGTCGAGTAATGGAAAAAGCTGTTATAGGATGTGAGACATTTTCTTTTTTTTTTACAACAATGGTTCATATTTTAGATTGTAATTAGAGAAAAGAAAAGATGAGTGTTAAAATATTTTCAATTGCTGCTTTCTATTGTTTTAGCCATTTTAGCGATTTTGATTTCAGTGGGTGGGGGCAAGCAGCTAAATGTGTTTGCCTCGCTAAATATTTACAGTAACGCCCCCATAAGTCACATCTGCCCATGAAAGATTGAGGTGGGAATGGGCTTAGTGTGTCTAAAAAGACATTGAAATAAAAATCGCTAAAATGGCTAAAACGATAGAAAAGTAAATGAAAGTAAGTATTTGCAGTAAATGAAAATATTTTCTTTCTTTTCTCTAATTACAATCTAAAATATGAACCCTTGTTGTAAAAAACAATGTTGTCCTTTAAGAGTTTCTGTATTGGAATTTGCAGATGCTAGTTGAGCGCACTGAATATGAAGTCTAATATTGTTCTAACTCACCTGACCTTCATTTAGAGGACACTTGAGATGGGTATATTAACGTATTGCTTCCCTCTGCGCCCTTTCCATCGAGACCGACAATAGCAGAAGTGGTGAGATTGTATTTCCCACTTCACTCCTTAACGGTTAAAACGATTTGTTTCTGAAATAACTTTAATTCCTCACGGTCTGGCAGCCATCTGGCCATTACCATTACAAGGGGTATAAGCAATAAATTAAAAAAACAGCAGGGAATCTCTTGTCCCTGCCTTCCCTTGATGCATAGATCGTATCCCTATTAAAAGTATAATATCACACTTCTCTCTCTTCTAGGTCATCATCGGACAAGCCCTCCACCTGACCTTTTAATTTGTTCTTTGATTTAAAAAAAGAAACTTTGGAAAACGTGTCTAGATCATCACGATAGTCATTAAGCAGCCAAGTTCCCAGACTAGTGTGCAGCCTGCTGGACAAATGAAACACATTTTGATGAATCATGAGATTGAACCATTCATTCAAGATCAGTCCCAATGCCTTGTGTCATGGTAATGAGATCTCACACCCAGCGTGCATTACACCCAACCCAACCCACAGTCAGGCCTCTCCGCATGTCGCATCCATCACAACAACAGCGCCATTTACCTCTACTATCTTCTCTCCACATTCCATCTCCCAGCATCATGTACAAGCAAATTGCACTGTAATTTCCACATGGCTCCAGACAGATGGGGCAGAGGGGACAGGGATCAGCAGGAGAGAGAGAGAGAAAGAGAGAATGACAACGTTTGACTTTTAATTTGAGGGGTGGGTGCCATGGAACTAAATTCTTCTCTTCGCTTCGCTTCGGAAGCCAGCTAGCTCTTCAGCGGAAGATGGATATTCGCATCTATCTCTCTGTCACCATCATGGCTCCCATGCTCTTGCAGTAAGAAGATAAGAAAGAAACTTGACAGGGGAGGTGTGTGATGAACAGACACAGTGAATTTCACATGGAGGTAGAGCATCCTTAACAAAGTGTGGTAAAATCCCAACAATTGGGGGGGGGGGATTATTAGCTCCCTGATTGCCTCCATTTTCCTTACGCCTACACGTCGCTCTCCCAGGACAGACGGAAGTAGCATTTGCTTTTCAATTTATGCTTCCAGTCAGTAAGTTATAAAGCTTATTGGTCATTTATTATTTTAAGGATGATTTATCTCCGAGGACAGCCTCTGTATCTCCGAAGACAGCCTCTGTACTGGATTGTATAATGAAAGGAAGTACACTTAAATACTCATCAAAACGTCTATGGTATCCATAGATCTTGTTAAAATGTGATGATGAGGGGCAATCTACAGTACGGGGACGGGTCTCCATTCCGACACATCCCCATTCCGATCAGCAGGTTAGCATTCACCAGTGTCGGCAGGTTAGCTACTCACCGGTTAGCATTCACCAGCGTCGGCAGGTTAGCTACTCACCGGTTAGCATTCACCAGTGTCGACTCGGAATAGCGATGTGTCGGAGTGCTGACGTGTAACCCTACAGTACGTAGCCAACAGAGCCTCACATTAGATAATATGCTTCAGCTGCCGGCTTTGTCGGCTTTCGGTTACACACACTGCACCGTCACCGGCAATATTGATTTCCCCAAACAATTTTCAATTGGTGGGGAAAGGAAACAAAGTGTATTGTAATTTGTAAATCATCAGAGAGAAAAAAAAAACATTTCAGATTCACTTGGAAAATGTATGAAAGAACTGCAGGCGATTATAATTGTTTGTCACACTGGCGCGCAAACGTTTGAATTTGCAGATGACCTTGAGCCTTTTGTTCAGTCTTTGAAACGAACAAGCTTCAAAGCTTGAAAAATAAGGGGAAAAAATATGTACACCACTACATCTGCATGCAAAGTACATTCACCATTACATTCTTCTATTATGAAATTCTTCAGTATACACTTTTTTGAAGTGCAGCACAATAAAGTGAAGTGATATTAGTGGTAATTTAGAGTATTTATGGAAAGTACACATCATTTCCTGTCATTTGTAATATTATACTTTGTTAAAGTGTAGTTTAATTTCACAAAAGCAGAGATTACACCAGAGGTACAACTCTGGAGTTATTGCTGCTTTTCAAATTGGTTCAGGCGCTAGGCATAGGGTGTCAGAGACAGGTGTGATTGTTCAAGTTGATTGGCGAGGTCTTTAGCCGCTCATGGTCTTCAAGAGAACTCTCGTCTGATTGGCCAGTCTTAGCCATTGTTTCTAAATAGCCACCCTTTGTCAGCGATGTGTCATTTACACCCTGAGTTTTACCTCCGCTTTGGGAATTGCATGTGCAAAGGCATCTTTTAAGGCAAAACTAAAGCACATCATCAGTGGTCCTGTTGACGACACTCCACAGTAAGTATTGATTGGTGACAATGGACGGAGACAAATTAACTTACACGCTCTAAACAAACAAACCCTTATTATTGTTGTGCAAGTTTGGAAAGTTGTCACAACGGCTCGAGATATGTGCAAGTAATAGCCCACACCCATGCTAATAGCATTCAGTCTTATTCCACAGCGAGGGTATTGACAGCAGTAAGTTAACGACCTTACAGCATCACTATGTTCACACAAGGATGATTTAGCACCATGTTGATATACAGGCCATTTAATTTTTTAATGCCTCAGTGCCTTGCCTTCTTTTTCATTTATATGGCTATTTTACTGCCCTGACTCCCATTACGCCTCTGTTCTTTCATAATTAAACAAAATATCGTATCATTTGAAAAACTGCCAATAAACATATAAACAGACTAATCAAAATGCTATTAGATTGTTTCCTGCTACACTATTAGCCAACACTCGAGGGTATGATTCATTGACATTAATAGTATTTCAGGGCTTATTATATGGTTGGCCACATTGGGTGTTAGGGGGTAGCAGTGCATCTGCAGAGCAGCAGCCAAAAACAATTATAAAGTAAATTCAGCTTTAAGTGTCAAGGATTGTGCTGAAAACAGCACAGCTAAAGTTAACAGTAGTAGTCCCCAAAATTGACTGTATGTGAATGCAGGAAACTGGACAGGGACTTAAAACCAATTGAACCCGGGGTTCTGGGGTGACCATTCGCCAAAAATAACACATCTAATAATAATGAATTGCATTTTATAGAGCTTTTCTAAGGGCTCAAAGATTCGAACCGCCGACCCACGGATCATTGGATGACCAGCTCCTGAGCCACAGCCACCCAGAGCCCGTGAGAGATCTGGTGTAGAAGGAGGACAAAAGAGCAGACGGTAAGTGAGTCTTCGAGACTGATGATGCTTTGTCCTTTTGTCATGCCCTGAATGTTTCAAACTTCCAACACGGACATGTTGTCTTCACGATGCAGACAGGCAAATCGTTACACAGTATCTCTATAGTCATTAAACGACATTTTCATATTCCATTCTGAATGGCTACGATTTTATGCAAATCGGTACACATGATCTCTATAGTCATATGATTAAGACGGACTTTTGCTTTTTCATAAGTAAGCTGTTTTTTTAATATATATATATTTTTTTTAATATATTACTCCCACCGATTTTGTCCAAACATCACGCAAATCGGAACACATTATTTCTATATTCCAGTGATCAAGTCAGATCTGTCTGATTTTTGCCGGACCACAGAGGAGCACTTCTTCTAGTTCTACCATTGCACTGTGTGCATGTGTGTGTGTGTGTGTGTGCGTGTGTGCGTGTGTGCGTGTGTGTGTGTGTGTGTGTGTGTGTGTGTGTGTGTGTTCGCATGCATTTTTGGAGGCATTTATACAGGGGATTATGTCAGTGTAATTAAAGAAGCTGCCTTCCCACTGCTGCTGGCTACTACTCACAGCTGATTAATCTGCAGCAGTGGGACGTCTTGGCAGAATGCCGCAAAGTTTGAAATAGTTGCGCTGCATTCTCAGAATGGCACAGGGGCTGACATTTATTGATTGTTTGTGATGGAGAGTTCATTTAGAAAGGTTGGAACCATGTTGGCAGACTGGGAGCTCAACTCATTTTGTTTGTCTAACAAGCTGCTAAGCCTGGATTTGGCTATTATTCTTCATTAAAAGGGGAAAATTGCATTTTTGATTAATGTTGTAGCACATGTCAGAAAAAAGGATACAGTTGAAGCGATTATTCAGGATGAATACACTGAAGGCTACTGTCATTATTTTAGGTCATCAGTACAATACATCTCAAAGGCAGTCTGTCAGAGTGGTGTCCGATGCTCCAAAGGTAGAGTGGTTGCCTCCACCGTCGGTGTGTGAATGGGTCAATGTAACGTACCTTTTAATGTGCTTTGCATAAAGGCGTTTAGGCGAACAATGTGTGTATGTGTGTGTGTGTCCTGTTTATAGTAAATGTATCAAAGCTCATTGACATTTGACTATCACGTCTATCAGACTTCACCATCTGTGGCCTTGCTATGCCTACTCTGTTGAAACACTGATGCACTCCCTTTTTTCTAAGACCACCTTCTCTGTTCTCTCCACTCCATACTCTCACTGTCGCTAGTCCTATTGTGTTTTAATTACACAGGGCCCCTACTTGGGCTATTATAATGTCAAACGCAAAACAGGTGCAAATAATGTGAAGCTTACCGCTACCTACCATTCCTTCTCTGCAAGCCTCTTAATCACAATGTGACGCAAAGAACGCACAGTATGAAAGAAAACATTTTAGGCGCTTTCTAGAAAATACGAAAATAAATTGTTAAATTGTTAAAGTTCAAAGAGCGCATGGTTCCAAAACTGTTTCCTTATGCTCGTACTGTGTGAGTATGCTTGAATCCTATGGTAGAAGTGTGGTGAAGGTTGGGGTGCTAATTATTTAGGAGTCATGAGAAATTCTAGATTGAGTATCTTCTGTTTCCTACATCTTCAGAGCCCTTATAGGAACATGACTTCATACTGTTAACTGCTTAAACCCTATTATCAGGCCTGGAATTCTCATCATTTTAGGGGGAAGGCCACTTGGCCTTTAGGGTTGTCCAATCTTTGAAGGCACTAAGGCCAAATGGCGGGGCAGGAAGGCCATCAAATAAAACAAGACTTTAGGCCATTGAAATAGTTGATTGAATGTAAGGGTTAAGGAGGCTTTTAATTGTAATATGTAGACTATCTGCTGTGAAATAAATACATTTGTATTTACAGTCTGATCCATGCTCAGCCCTACACAAATCAAAGATACTGGATTGGTTTACAAAAGGGGACTCATCAAGACAAGGGTGTCTTCATGACAAGAAAGAGACATTGGTGTCTAAATATTGACAAGACAGAGGAGAAAGTACTACAGTCAGCTGGGCTGGGGCATTAAGGCCACATGACATTTTTTGTAGGGGCACAGGGCCAAACTGAGGGGCAATGACGGCCATGGCCTTCATGGCCTCCTTGAAATTCCTGCCCTGCCTATTATACTTGACCGAAATCGGCAAGAGGTCTGTGCTAGGCCCCCTACTTTTTCCCCGCTAAAATAAATAGGCTATCTTATCTTATAAATAAGCGTATTATGAGCCTGTAGTTCTGCTATTTTTTGAAGAATAGCCGCAGAGTAGGGACGCTAGGGTTTGTTAAATCCTGCCTGGGGCACAAGGGGTCGGTACAACACAATGAATTATTCAGGTTTGGGTGGAGATGTGTCTGTGGGGAGGAGTAGTTCTACTTGTAGGTGAACACTCTGGGACCCCTGAAGCAGAGTCGATATTTTCACCAAAAGGGCCTTTAGAAATGTCAGCCCCTGCCTCTCTTAACATTCTCTGCACGTCCCTGGTCTTAACCTTCAACAATTCGCCACCTCATCAGCACTTAGCTCATAGAAAATGTCAAAGATTTCATGCCATGTCAGCAGATGCCAGCATTTAAGGGTTCAAGCTCTAAATAGGTACAGTATAGACCACAGATTTTATGGGAATTTGAGAGTTTCATCATACTTGGCTGCACAGAGTGTTTCATTTAATATTGGAAGGGAGCAGGCGTGTGGCCTAAAATACAAAAGTCCTTGTTTTCACTTAGCATGTGCATACAGTGGGATGGAAGGTTCGGACGGACAGTTTGCACTGCAGTGTTTCATAAACAGCCCGGTCATAGTCTACCAGAACAGATAAAATAAGTTTCACCACTCCCAAAGTGAAGAGCTAAGCACAACTTTCCTCATCTCGTCGAGAAATCCTATTAAGGATTCTGAGAGTCATCGCCCCTCAGTTACTTGGCTGAGATTTGCTTGCCGCTGATAACACCACAGTATATAATATTATTTTCCAGGTGATTTATTTGGTTATTTATTCTTCTAAATATTACATATAGGGTTTTATCGGCACCGAGCAAACCTCAGCAAGTTAGTTGGAGGAATGTTGCAACGTCTACTGGGTATTCACTGCACCCCCGGTGTGTGTTGGCTGTGCCCTGGCTTCTTGCAGAGAAGAGGTGGGCGAGGAACATGGGAAGGGATTTGCTTGTTTACTGTTAGTGGATGATCAATGACAACCGGCCTCATTGGTAATCCCACGAGGAACCGGTCACTATGCTACACCCGCCACGAGTATTCTCATTCCATGTATTAGCATTCACACGGGCACCTGTGCAAACACACAGTCACACCCAAAGACTCATAATGTACAGTAGACGGGAATACACAGAAAAGCTCAGAAACATGGTGTTGGGTTTATATTTAAACATGCATGAATTCATATAGGAAACCCCATATTTTGACAGTATGTCAGGTACACATAAATGGTCTTGCATTTATATAGTGCTTTTCCAGGCTTCACCATGTCTCACTTTCACCTATTCACACATTGACAGCGACGGTAGGCATGCGAGCCTCCAAGGACACTTTGATCATGCTGTGCTGCAAATACACATTTATGTATAGGGGTGGGAGACGGCTATATACCACTGTGTGGTGTGCTGTAGTATTGTGCAGTTTGTCAACACAACAGAGTTAAAACAAGGGAGTCTCCCAAGCCTGCATGTTTTCATGGGTATGAGAGCGGTTATGAGAAAATAAACAACCAACAAACTGACCTGACAAACCTTTCACTTGGGGAGGCAAAAAAACAGAGATTTAACAGAGATTGTAACCAGTGGCGTAAAGTAACTAAGTACATTTACTATTTTGTGGTATTTTACTTTACTTGAGTATTTCCAATACTTTTACTTCTACTCCACTATACATTTCGGATCGAAATATTGTACTTTTACTCCACTACTTTTATTTGAGCACTTTAGTTACTAGTTAAGTTTTTAGATTTTGATTACCAGTAAGACGCAGGACAGGGATCTCCATGTATGGGCATAAAAGGGACAAGGACCTAATTAAGTGTGACTCGTGTCGTGGCAACCACACTGGTTAAACGAACACAATATGTCCATATATGAGCATTCCCAGATATGGGCTTAATATTGATGGCATAAAAGGGATTCTATTGTATGGGAATTCCCAGATATTGGCATCATCTGGGAAACAGATGTAGAGGTCAGCTCCATATATGGAGATTAAGGTGATGATTCCGGACTTTTACTTATATATATATACTTATATATATATATTGCTGACTGTATTGATACTTTTACTTCAGTAAAATAATGTATTACTTTTTCCACCACTGGTACAGGGTATGACCACTACTGTTTGTCATTGACAACCAGGTATTGCCTGAAAGTCAAAAAGCTATCTCCCTGAGCAAGCAGACACGCTTTACTAGCTCAGTGCTAAAAATGGCAACAGTTGTATGGGGGTCCTGGGTGGCACATCAGCATTATGGTCATTAAAGTTAGAGGACGCAAAAAGACAACATTTACGCATAGCGCAATATTACAATATCTAAAATCTCAGATCTCAATCTCAATAATGGTCTCGTATCATGGTAACGATACATATTGATATATTCGCACACCTGCTGCCTGCCATATTATTACACTTTAAACACATACAGTAAATGAAACTGATTTTATAGCTGCTGCAAGCTGATGCCCAGAAAAGTCACAAAGTAAAATAAGAAAGAAGAATCGTCTCTGTCGATGCAGTCACACACTTTTTTTTTTTTTTTAGGTTTTAGTTGTTTTTTAAAGGAAAATCCTACTTGTTATAACCTTAAGGGTTCTCTATACAAAAATTAACAGAAACGTCCACAGAGCCGAGAGCAAAAATGAATCTCCAATGAGAGCAGTGCAGAGTTTCAGAGATGAATTCACACAATTTGTATAATTCCACCTTTTGGGTAAGCCATTGTATATTACGATTCATGTCTCAATACATCACACTTTTCTATATTACTGCACAACATGGCACATTTTTCATCCGTTTTTTTTTTTCATCATATATAATATATTGAGAAGATTTAGTTTTCAGTGATTAGAAATATGTAAATGAGAAGCAGTATGAAAACCATGAATCAAAAGTGGTGTTAAAGGACAACTTTAGTTTTTTACAACAAGGGTTCATATTTTAGATTGTAATAAGAGAAAAGAAAAAGTGAGTGTTAAAATGTTTTCATTTGCTTCGTTCTATTGTTTTATCACATTTACCATGCTATTGTTTTATCACATTTACCATGCTATTGTTTTATCACATTTACCATGCTAAAATGTGGGGCATGCGTACGCAACCGATGTGGGAGGTGAGCCATTTTTTTCAAGTTATTTAGCAGGTGAATGACGTATAACAGCTGCGCCGGCAGAAAAAGTAAACAACGGAAGGACTAGCCCAGAAATAATTTACCCAGGCAGTGAGGAGCACGACTCTTGTGGCCGTGGATAACAAGGTTATGGCAATAGTAGCCTACATTGTTTATTTTGATGATTGGTACCTGTCATTGGCATTCATTTCTTCGTATAATTCAGCCTAAAAGGTAAACAGTAAGCCCAAAATACAATGAAATCATTATTGCGACCGTAGGTCGCATTTACTACCAAAACCTCCACCGGCTGTCTGTGAGTGAGTGAGTGAGTGAGTGAGTCAGTGAGTCCGTCACACTTTTGCCCTGCTCATATCTCCACAACCGTTGCCCCCATCCATGCCAAATTTTCCACACACACTCCTTGACTGCCAAACTAAAACCTCCAAGGACCCCCGGAGCCCCAGGGACCCCCAGGTCCATGGGGGACCCCCAGATGTAAAAAATGACCAAATGTGCAAAAATGACCAAATGACCACCCCAACGGGGCTGCTCACGGGGAATTCCCGGGGACCACCGACTCCTGGTGCTCCAGAACGGATGCAAAACTGGTGGCGCCCCCAGTGAAGGACCCCCTGCCACTGCAGCGCACATAAAATGCCATAACTCGGGCTAGGAGCGTCCGGGAGAGCCGGGGCCGGTACCTATTCGTCCGCCAAGGCAACGCGGAGACCCCACCCCTCATTTCTCACATGGCCCTATTCTAGCGCCACCTTCAGGCCGATTTTTAAAACACATTTTTGGACACTGCTCCTACAGTTTTTGCCCTAAAATCACGAATATCACTACACAGCATGTCTACACTCATGTCATCAACATGGATCAGGAAGATTTTGGAAAAACACATTTTTGCCCTATTTGTGGAGATAAGCCACCTACGGTCGCTTATCTCCCGATTAGGGAGTCTTACTGGTTCACAATTATTTGTATGTCAATTAACCGTCACCAAAACACTTGATCACATGAAACACATGATCGTGACAGACAGCCCTTACTGTGACTAAGACTACGAAAAGATAGAAACAAATAACATGGGATGCTCCAGAGGAATTTAAGCCTTCATGAAAACATTTTCTGGAGCTGACTAAATGGTAAATGGTGCATTTATATAGCGCTTTTATCCAAAGCGCTTTACAGAGATTGTGCATTACATTCACCCATTCATTCATACACCGGTGGCAGAGGAAACCATGCAAGGCAGCTCACCGGGAGCAATGTGGGGTTCAGAGTCTTGCCCAAGGACCCTTCGACATTAACTCAGGGGGAGCCCGGATTCGAACTGGGAACCCTTCGGGAACCCTTCGTGCTCTAATAACGGTTTCTCTACCCCTGAGCTATGCCGCCCCACTAATGAATGATACAGTATTATCTAATGAGAGGAATGAATAAGCCCAGGCAGGGAGAGGGATGCTCTTTGGATACAAAACAAAATGAAAAAAAAAAAAAAAAAAAAAAAAAAAAGTTTTGTGAGCGTGCGTGCATCCATTTGCTTGCACGTGTCTGTACCCTTTGTGTTTGCGTCTGTGCTTCTCTGTTGTGCTATGTCGTTTCCGCCCCCTCCTGTTCTTGGGTGTGTATCGTTCATGCCACAGTAAAGGGCCTGGGCTTTGTAATGCAAAAACGCAGCGCTTAATTGCGTAAGCTCCTGTTTGGTGAGCTGGAGGATATTGTTAGAAACTGACGACACATCTGGTCTCTAACAAGGCGCATTGGTCTGCTGTAGACAGCTTTGATGGGATTCTGTGTACGGGCAGAGATTTGGATGTGGTTAGCATTGTTCCCGCCTGACAGTCACATACACCTACACAAAGAAGGGAGAATGGTGAGGTTCAGACCCCTAGTCCCCCATCCCACACCACCCTCGGTGCTTGAAAGCCTGTACAGGCAGCCGAAATACTCGAACAGCATCTATTCTTGTAAGGACAGATTACAATTTATCATAAGCTGGAACGTTTTCTGAAAGTTTTGTTTTGCCATGCATTAAAGACCACCTGGCTTCGCATTGTTTATATTCCACTGGTGAAACCGGCATAGATAAAGGTTCTGTATTGTATGTAGTCACAAATATTGGGCATAATGCTAACGTACCACACCTTTGTTTTTATACTTGCTGACAAGCTAGCTTGTTGAAATAATTGATTCATCTCAATTACTTGGCTATGTTATCTGATAATGGAAACTCCTTTCAATGTTAATGATAGATGTGTTTTTGAGTTTATAATCACATGATCCCAAAAAAATGTTGGTTATCTGTTTAGCTGAGTACTTGTTTAACCAGCAAGCTGTCTTGGTCACCGCATGGAGACCCTTTTCACCGCAGTTGACAGGTACAAACAGCTGAAGGTAATAAATAACCTTACGAACCCCTTTCAGGCAGCCACCAGGGATACAACCCAAGAGTGTTTCAACAGACACCATGCCCAGACTCGTTCTGTGATTGATGAAAACAAGGTGAAGGGCAATAAAAGCTCTGGAGGTGGAAACTCTGAGGTCATCCTTGTGCGTGTGCCTTCCTGCACAGTAAGGCATGGGAGATAACAATGGAGGAGGAGATTCTGCCAGAAGACACTGGTCTCCTGAAAACGTGGTTTCCACATTAAGGAATTCTTTACACCTTTCATTCTGTGATTCTGTGAGGTAAATAAAAGGCAAATTAGAAAAATGTGCTCCTCAGAGTAGTAGAAGTCAATCTTAGCCAATCAGGATGAGATATGAAAAATCGGACAGGTCCGTCTTGACACATTGGCCTGTTATAGCGCCACCAGGAGGCAGATCTTTGTGAAATTCGTTGCTATTACTCCTACAAATTATATCCAAACATTACACGAATTGGTACACATTATCTCTATAGTCAAACTAATGTCATCAAGGCGGACCTGTCAGATTTTTCGGGTGTGTAGCGTTGTTCCGATGTCTCGTTGTTCCGACGTCTTTTGTTACGTCAGAAGTCCTTGGTATTCAACTCATGGATATAACAAATAGCAACAAAAACATTCAGATATCATCACAGTTATAAAAAACAGTATATGTACAGGGTAGGGGAGACAAGGGGGTGGGGCTAAGGTAAGGGGAGCTACATGTTTTATTTAAGGGAAGTAGTCAAGGAATTCCACACTTGCTTGGCAGTGTTGTGGAAGAAGAATTTACCCATATTTGTCTTATGGGTTTGTGTTACCAGATCATTGTGTGTGCTCCTTGTCCCTTTTATGCCCATATGGAGATCTTTGATGTCATCAGCATATGCCATATAAGGGCATGCCCATATATGGGCATATTGGTCGGCTCAGCAGTTCTGGATAACCGCCTATCCTGCTCTAACTCCCTCAGGTCGTTGGCGATGCATGCTCCTATTTGAAGTCGGTTGGATGGACAGTTCTCGAGATACGTGACGGATGTACAGTGATTTCACACATTTATAGTAGGAATAGGAGATTAATTTGTCTAGATGGTCCTAACTTTCCTGTTCTGTCCTTCTGGTGTTCCAGTTACTGAGAATGATTTTGCAGTCTAAACTAAAGGTAGCTCTCCACCAAACAGACTATACAGGTTACTACCGACTGGAAGTCGATCGTCGAGAGTTCAGCCGGTTGGACTTGGGACTGACAGATCGTTACTATGGTGCTACTGTAAGCCATATGGTTTGATGTCTTTTTCAACAACAAATATAATATGCACATGTACATGCTTAAATTATACATCACACTATAAATACTACACTGCAGGGTTCACCGGCACAAGGTTATCTGTATTTAGAATATTTGGTGTATCATATCTTTCATATTTAATGTTGATAAAAATAATAAACACTGGGTGCCCGCAGCAAGCGGCAGCACAATGCGCACACTCAGCCATATTTTGTATATCATCTAGTTACTAGGCTAATGATCAATATAATAAAAAATCAAATTTCTAAAAGGGCCTTTTGGTGAAAATATCAAAACTATTTTCGTTGCTTGATACACACTAAACTAAGCATAATCAAGTCAATACTGGAGATGTCAATACTGAATTGCCCTCTCTACACAGAGAGGGCAATTATTTCAACATAAGATGCTGCAATCAAGTTCAGGAGTGTTTTGACAAGGCAATTCTCTTGAATGCTGCCTTCAGCTATGGCATGGAAAGAGGGCATTTGCATTTCTTTCACCATAGTCAAAATTGCATTCATGGTCTGGGGAGAGGGCACTTTTTACAGACGGATAAAGGGGCAGGGACTCAAGCCCCCATTTGATGTCTATGTCTGGTACTGTAACTCGCACACCACTGATTCTACAGCACAGCCATTGCACTGGCTTGGCTGTTGCCTCACTCTGGCTCACCTCACAAGGCTCAAGCCTGCTTCTGTCGGTGCAGCAGCCTTGTTGGACACTTGGTTCATTCATTATTCATGAGTCCATTCCTGATATCCTAGAGAGGAAATGTGTTATAGGGAAAGTGAAAACAGGGGAGAGTCGCCAGGTAACTGCAGGGCTGAAGAAAGACCAATGTGTACAGTAGATGGGTGTGCCAGTCAGGTGATGGGCAGCGGTGGAAAAAGTACTTACAGCAAGTTTATTTTCTTACTGTAAGTAAATGTAACAATACTGCAATGTAGAAGTACTCTGTTACAAGTAAAAGTCCGGAATTTACTTGAGTAAAAGTACAAGAGTATTGGTATCAAAATGTACCAAAAGTAGAAAGCACTTATTAGGGTGCCCTCAGACCAAAATACCTATGAGAGTGGAATCCACGTTCCGCCAATGCATTTCAATGAGAAGGGAGCGTTTTTTGCAGAAGTCCTCTGCTGGCATGAAACCGCTTCACTCTCATTGAAATGCATTGGCGGAACGCAGATTCCACTCTCGTAGGCATTTTGGTCTGAGGGCACCCTTATGCAGAATTTAAACGTTTTCGAATGTATAATCTACTACAGTATAGTGAGTCGCATTGTGACCTTGTAGATCTGCTATTTTCAAATGTGCAAAATGTACATAGGGCTGAAGTGGTTAATGTATTTTTGTAATAATAATCAAAATCTACAAAGTAACTAGTAACTAAAGTTCTCTAACAAATGTAGTGGAGTAAAAGTACAATATTTGGATCTGAGATGTAGTGGAGAACAAGTATTGGAAATTGGAAGTACTCAGGTAAAGTACAAATTAAGTAAATGTACAGTACTTGACTATACTTAGTTACTTTACACCACTGGTAGATGGGTGGGCCAGTCAGGTGATGGGGGAAGGAGGGATGGTCTGAGGACACCTGATGGATATGGGGGGATAGCAGGTCTGGGGTGTTGAAGGAAATGAGGATGAAGAGGAGAAACAGAAGAGAAACAAGACCGCAATGTATTTTTTGGGGTGTTCTTTTTAGGCAGGGTGTTTTGAATGTGCAGTACTTGTGCTGTACTACATGTTTGTCTAATAAAATAAATGATGCAATATTCAAAGCACTCGCAGACTTCCTGGGAACATGCATGCAAAGACTGCAAGTCTGCAATAGCGGTGATATCCAGACATTTGGATTCAGCTCATGGCCGGCCATGAACTTATTTACTTAAAATTCTGCCTGATTTTAACAACAAAGCTGACACTGATGCATCTTCCCACAATAATCTCCCCCCAATGTTAATTTCATTCTAACTCCGTACCCATCTTATTACCTATTTCGTGTTGTTGTAAGTGCAGATTGTTTAGGCACGTTGAAATGTGATGCGTTGTGTGACTGAAGATTGCAGTTTTTTCAGTTTGTTGTACGAATATAGGGTGTATAGTAAGTGGTTATGAAAATGTCTCGTCGTCATACTTTTTAGAAACACCCTCAACCACCTTTCTCTCTATGTGCATTCTATTCTATCTATTAATTATATTTTCACAGTAGCTCTCACCACATCTGTAGGGTTGACTATTTTATTTTCCTAAATTCTGCCCTTCTTTTTTCACTTCTCATCTCACAGGGGTTGAGGTTGATACTTTGTAAACCAGGTGCAAGAAGTAGGATGTTTGTTTTCCGAGTTTGAGGAGGGCTCCTGCATGTGACGCTGGTGGCAGATGCAGATTGCAGAGGTGAGACCGTAGACGCGTAGAGCTTACAGCCGAATGCCAGCCACGTGCACACAGACATCAAAGGGGGCTTGAGCCCCTGCCCTTTTATCCGTCTGTAAAACAGTGCCCTCTCCAGACCATGAATGCAAGTAGTGAAAATAGCCGACCTCTGAGGGCAAAAGTCCCTTTTAGATATTTCAGCCCCTGCCTCTCTAACATTCTCTGTGCCTCCCTGCTTGGCACTCAGCATCAAGGGTTGGATTGAGGGGGCTGATCACCATTACTGATTCCTGAGCGCGGCACAGCTGCAGCTCACCGCTCCAAGAGATGGGTCAAAGGCGGAGAACAAATTTCAAATCACAGCAATGTGTCTGACTAATAAATAAATTAAATTATTAAAAAAGAAGGGGACATGAATATTACTACACAAGAAGATTTATTTGGGGTACATGCCACTATACCTTCCTCTTATAATATTCTCCCATGGCGGTAATAAGAACCTAACCTGAAGTGACTGTTCACGAGTGCAGCAGGCAAGTTGTTAGGTTCAGGTGTTAGAACTCCTTTCATTATGTGGTTCTGCTTGTACTGCATGTACCTGGCTCCAGGCCCAGACGGCTTGCAGTGCCTTTAAGTCTAGTGGTGACAGCTCAGTCTTGGGGGGGGGGGGGGGGGGCTGTCTCCGGGAACAACAGTGTTCCCAGAGAACACTGCTGTTATTACTCATTGCCGGCTGATAGTGACAACCGTGAATCATGCGCCCCGAAACAGATTTCTGGACATGATCGCCGTGACAGGGGCATTATTACCTAGCTTGCACGTTGGTCTCTCGCCTTAAAAACCTTAAGCTCCTTTCACTCGTCACACTGAGGCTCACTGATGCAAGAAGACGACTAAAATATTCTCTCCTAATATAGCTGCTAATAAAAAAAAATCCTAGAAATGAAAAATCTATATTTAAGTTGTTGTTGGAGTGCTCACTACACTGTTTGACATGTGGACAAATCAAGTAATTAAAACTAGTAAGACGCCTCAGGGCGACAAGCCCTAAAGGGCGAGGTCGCGCCATGTCTTGGCCGTCTGACCAGTGATGTATATTGGACTAGTTACCCATATATGGAGACTCCTGCTACCCATATATGGAGATCCATGTACTGTATATGGAGATATGCTGTGAGACCCCAAACATGCCCTCTTAGTTATCCGTTATGTGAAAATCCTATGATGTCTATCAAATCTGACATGTCACATCATACATACAATCCCTTTTATGCCTATACATGGAGATCCCTGTCTGAACCAGCTACAGAGATATGGGCTGTCTTCCTCCATATATGGGCATTCCCATATGAAGTCCTGTTAGATATGGGCTTGATATTGATGACATCAGGGATCTCCATATAATTATTACGGGCATAAAAGGGATTATGTTAGAGTGTTTCCCATTACATCACAACATACAATCCCTTTTATGCCCATACAGTACATGGAGATCCCTGTCTGAACCAGCCACACCACTGTGATGTCACCTGTTTATGCCTATATATGGAGATCCCTGCTGTGAGTATCTGACATCGCTGTGATGTCACAGTGATGTGTCAGGGGAACCACAGTGTCAGGCGTTAGCCGTCGCTGGACGGATATGGACAAGCTGTGACGGTTCTGACAGTAAACTGCAACCTACGGTCACAAAAACGAATTGGTCAAAGAACGGAGGAAATTGAACATCTTGAACGTCTCTGATGCTATTCATTTCAAGCCAAATGACAAACTCTTATTTTGGGCATTGACTAATTGGGATACTGTATATGGTATTAAATACCAGATGCCAAAGTAATGAGATTATGGGCCTGTTTCGATTGGCTTGTTGGCTCATTCCAGTCTGTAGCACATCAAACTAAACAAGTACATTTGCGGCCCTAAATCGGCCAATTAACCTCCGGGGCCAATCCTAATAATGGGAGCTGTCCAGGAGACACCCATTGCCTTCTAAAAGTCGGGATAGAGCGTATGTAAATTGAACCTGCATTCATTTAAGGCGTGTGATGATGGACAGCCGAGGTAATTACTCTGCTTGAGGAATGATGATTAGGTATTGGGGTTGGACAAAGTTAGCATTGTATTTTTGCCGTTTTGATGTGCCAGGCTACTGTTGCCAGTAGGGTATTTTATAATATATATTAGACAGCAACAGCTCATCCTTAAACTGTCATCACGCTGCAAGATAATTACCCTGCGCTGCTAACTGCGGTCTTATCAACAGACCATGAACAGTTAGGAAAGGCTTGCTATTTCTATGTGTCATTAGTTCGACTAAGGGTTAGGGTTAGGTTTAGGCATACAGGGGCGTCACAAGGGGTAGGAAAGTGGGACTGAATTACCAGGGCCCAAGGTGGAGGGGCCCTAGTAACTTTATTGAAAAATAGCAGATATACAAGCTCACAGCGCGGCACCGAGTGCCGCGCTGCAAGCTTGTAGATCTGCTATTTTTGAAAAGTCGTGAAAATGTGCGCAAATCTTTGAATATAATGTATTTTTTAAGTGAACATTTGTAACTCAAATTTTGCTTCTGGGGGGTCCCTGGAACTAAATATTTTGAGATGCGGGTCTGTGGCCAAATACATATCATCTTCGGGGTCCTTCACATGAAAACTTTTGAGCACCACTGACATAGAAACATAAGTTTCTTGCGCACATTTTCACGATTTCTCCAAAAATAGCAGATCTACAAGCTTGCAGCGCGGCACTCGGTGCCGCGCTGTGAGCTTGTATATCTGCTATTTTTCAATAGTTAACATTCATGGGGGGCCCACAGTGAATCCTTGTACCCAGGGCACAGAATTTGGTGTGACGCCCCTGTAGGCATAGTTTTACTGAGGTTATGGTTAGGGTTTGGTTTAGGTTTATAGTGGTTAACATTCACCCGGTTAGCATTCACCAGCGGTGGCAGGTTAGCATTTGACCAGGTTAGCATTCACCAGCGTCGAACAAATGCTAAGTCGCAATATCGACACACTCCCGAACAGTTATGTCATTCAATATCAACAAACGTTTCTTATTCATAAAAGGACACCACTACAGTAGTTCTTTTTTGCACATCATTTGTTATGATCATGATGTATCCTCACAGTGTTGTCTTAACTGTCAGTAGACGTTTGTACCTACTCTTTACTGTCATCATTATCTCAAGTTCTCAACCCCATCTCCCTGTTGATCTCGAAACCTCTTTTTGCGTTGACTTTTAGAAGACGAAAAAAAAACTGTTTAATTCATTATGATATTTTAAACAATGATGGATTTGGTCCTTTGTGTTTATTATTGCCAGCACAATATCCCAGGCCTTGGCCGTGGTTCATTCAGAATATAAACATGTCAGAGAAGGAGAAGGAATGTGGAGAGCGCTGTCTTCCTGGAAGGCACTGTGTTTTTCTCTAGTATTATTAGATACAGTGTCCCGCCAAGCCCTCCAGGCTTCTGTCCTGTCAGCAGCAGCAGCTCCACAATGTGTTAGAACCTGCTTGGTTTTACAACTATAGGTCGTGATCCAAAGCTGGCCACAAAACAAGAATTATTATCATAAGTCTGGCTTGACGAAGAGACTGTATGGTCCGTGGCATGGAACAAAGGCAACAACTTAAGAACCTTGGTATTGCAGAATTACAGATGCATCTGAAGCTTTAGAGGAGCACTTGGGTGGAGTATTCAGACCTACAGCATTGATAGATAAAACCGCAGCCTCAGAGTTATTTTTTTATTTTTTATGGCAATTCCATTAGCCTCCTTCACACAGGCTCTCCTTTTTTTGCAGCCTAATGTCAGATTTGCATATTCGAAGCATTCCAGTGATGTCTCAAGGGTCCCCACCTGGTTTGAACCCAAACTCTCATATCTTTTAGTGGCTGCATTCATCTTTCTAGCAGACCTTGAGCTAAATTAAATTATTCCAGATTTCACACTGTCACTGGAAGAGTTAGGAAACGCAGCATCACTCCATGCACACAAAGCCTGGATAACAAAACAAAAACAAAAAACTTTGATAGTTGTGTCCGTCAGCATGTGTGTTCTAACACTGCCCCCTTTTGGTGAAGCAAAGCACTTAAGTCAATATGTAAGCTGTGCTTTTTATAAGATTCTCCAAGTGGATTCAATTGACACGTTTCTACATAGTTTCTACCTCACTGATTCAGGGATGAGGACTAAATAAAAATATGTTCTGGCTCTACAATTGTTGAACACTCTCTCTCTCTCCAGCCAGGCAGAAGAAGGGCAACCTGCAGAGAGGAAGTTTATTTCTATTATTTTTTTCTCCCTATTGTTTTTCCCACACCATCTGTTGTTGCCTAACTCAGGGATTGTATAAAGCAGGGTTCTTCAAAGTTTTCAGGCCAAGGACCCCTTAGTTGAGAGAGAGATGAAGCAGGGACCCCCACAACCTTATCATAGATTCCATATCGTTTCATTATTTGACAGCGCAATCATCAGAGTTTTTTGGATTCATGTCAATTAGTGTTTTCAGATATTTAACCACTTGAACCGTCAATACGTAATAAACTTGACCTTTCACTCTGTACTTAGTCTGCTCTTTTCCCCCCTCTACACCAAACCTCTTTGCCGAAAATAGCCGATGCGAGGCGTTGTGAGCTTGTAGATCTGCTATTTTTATAGTTCTCAGAATATGGACGCTAGGATTGAAAGTTGAAAGTTTGTTTATTTGACAGGGACAGTACTCATTAATGGACATGTCAGTTTTCACTTCAATGTAAATGAGCCAGAGTTAGCCACAGGCTAATTTTCATCTGTAGTCCCTGGACCTTAGTGGTGATCAACCCCCCAATCCAACCCTTGATTTTGAGTGCCAAGCAGGGAGGCATTGGGTCCCATTTTTATAGTCTTTGGTATGACCCGGCCGGGGAATTGAACCCCCGACCTCCCAATCTCAGGGCGGACACTCTAACCACAAGGCCACTGAGCTGGTTCAAATCGTTAATATAAAAAAAGGAGGAAAAAAAGATTTGGGGGACCCCCTGTGGGGACCCCCTAGGGGTCCTGGACCCCCTGTTGAAGACCCCTGGTATAAAGCGCACACAGAAGAGTATTACAGCTTGTCCTTTTTTCCATTGTTTGTTTCCTTATTTATTTGTTTGTTTTATTCTTCTGCTCCTTTTGAATGTATTGGGTTTTCTGGAGACTGGAAGGGCATCTTATACCTTCGGTGCTCATCTGG
>NC_137830.1:40976501-41191501 GCF_963921795.1 Nannobrachium achirus
TCCAATTCCCAAAATGCAACGGGAGATCACGTGACTGGGAAGTGCGGTTCCCTCATAGAGGCCAGTGTTATGAGATTCACAAAAGTGCATGTATCTCCTAATCTAACTTTTAAATCATGTTCATAATCATGTTTAAAACAGGCCCTCTCTGCCGTTACAAAAGCACAGATGGCCGCGGTTGTTATTTTTCCGTTCTGAATGAAAGAAAATACTATCGCAAAAAAAGGAGGAACACCACTGAGGTCATGAGGTGTTTGTCCATTCTCTCTACTTCCACACATACAGTACCATACAGCAGGGGTTTTCAAAGTGGGTGACGGGGCACCCTGGGGTGCCGTGACGGTAGTCCAGGGGTGCCGCGAGATCATTTGATAATATTTGGAATTCATTTGGACACTTGGACAAATATTTAGTATCATTTTAAACTTGAAGTACAAAGTTATTTTCAGTCAGTTCTAACCAAAATGGCTATTATCTCAATGTTTTCCTCGCAACATAATCACTAAAATATCGCCACTGTCGGGCAGAAACCTCATATCTCCAAGTTTCAAATGTGTACGTCTTTTGGTAAAGCAAAGCCCTGCTTCATCATACAAGACTGTCACACAAAACTAGTGAAAACAGCTGATCTACAAGCACACAACGCCTCGCGATGTTGTGTGCTTGTAGATCTGCTGTTTTCACTACTAGTTTAGTACATTTTATAGATGATAAATACTAAACAAATGGTTTTGGACATACAAGGTTTCCACCCACACGGACAATATGCTATAAATATAAGGAGCTGGGAGTGAAAATTATAATGTAGGGGTGCCTCGGATTAAAACAAACTATTCATGGGATGCCCTGAGACAAAAAAGTTTGGGAATCCCTGCCATACAGCACTCCTGTATGTTGTGGCCTGAGCCACCGGTGCTTTGTTTAGAGTTAAAACAGGTAGGGATTCACTGATTTGTGTATACAATGTGGTCTCAGGAGCATAACTGTGCTGCTGTAATGGCCTGCGTTCATACAGAGAAGACGACACGACGTTAATGCTTGTTTGTGTATTCTACAGGCCGCCAGGGGTGATACTAGATGGAGATAAACAATCGCACGAAGATTAATGTTGAATAGCTTTAATAATATATTACACACTGCTCTGAGAGAGAGTGTGTGTGTGTGTGTGTGTGTGTGTGTGTGTGTGTGTGTGTGTGTGTGTGTGTGTGTGTGTGTGTGTGTGTGTGTGTGTGGGTGTGTGTGGGTGTGTGTGCCTGCCTGCCCTCATACTCTACGGGAGCGTGTCGCTGTTACTACATGTCATCTATTCGACACCTGACTCTAACCCTCACCCTAACCCTAACCTCCGTGGAGTGAGTCCCTAACCCTCCGGTCGAAATGATGGTCGTTCGAAAGAGCGTGATTTTGCCATACTGTATATACAGTATTATACTGTATGTATTTCACACCACTTTTAACGCACTTGTGCGGGGGACCAGGGTTCGAATCGCAGATAGCCTATCGTCACTGTTGTATTCAAATTTGTATGTTTTTTTTTTTTCGTAAAGTAAAGCCCTGTTTCATCATACAAGACCGTCGCACAAAACTAGTGAAAATAGCGGATCTACAAGCACACAACGCCTTGCATGCTTGTAGATCAGCTATTTTCATTATTCTAAACATTCTTTTTTAGATTTGTTTTTGGGCTTTTATGCCTTTATTGATAGGACAGTAGACGGGGGGAGAGACGGGGAGTGACATGCAGCAAAGGCCGTCGGGATCGGGAATCGAACCGGCGACTCCGCCAGGCATCAATGCCTATGTGGTATGCACCCGGACCAGTAGGCCAGCGGGCGCCCCCTTAATCATTTTTAAAATGATAAATCCAAGACAGACGGTTTTGGACATAGAAGGTTTCCACCCGACGACGACGCTATGGAAGTTACAGAGTGCAGCTTTAAATGGTTACAATACGCACTGCTAAAAACAACAAGCTTCTGATTATTGGATCCAGTTCTATGGGGTCCTCATATGTTCTAGATTTAGCAGTGCAGGCTGAAAGTCTCCGACAAACATTCAGACTCGGTCCCTTGGAAACCTGCATTCCTTGCCTCGAAGAATACGATACAGGGATTTGCACAACCAAAAAAAAGGAATGATTTAAATTTCTGGATTAGTCACATGACGATAAACCTGTGACAGGGGAAAGGGGATTTGAGCGAAAGGATTTGAAGGGTGATTTCCAACAGATACAATGCTAAATCACTGGGTGCATGACGGAGCACTGGCCTACGTACTTTTACAGAAAGTGTGGATAAGCACATTGTAGAAGTGAAAGGTGTGTGTGTGTGTGTGTGTGTGTGTGTGTGTGTGTGTGTGTGTGTGTGTGTGTGTGTGTGTGTGTGTGTGTGTGTGTGTGTGTGTGTGTGTGTGTGTGTGTGTGTGTGTGTGTGTCTGAAGACACTGTAGAACAGAATACACAGTAGTGAACGTAGGACAAGGCACAGTACAAAAAAACTAAACTAAACTGAAAACAAGGTACAAAAACAAGCAGGGAACAACACGAAAAGGCACAAGAGGCATCAAAAAAAGAATACAAATAAACCACAAGACCTACAACATGTGGTGTTTTGTACATGAGGGACAACCAGTGGAGAGACCTGATGGCCGCCAGCAGAAACAATCTCAGGGTCCAGGGATCCTTGGAACAGCGCAGATGGATCGGTCTGTTGCTGACATTGCTCCTCATGCTTATAGCTATAGAGGCGTGCGGAGGGTTGTCCGTGATGGCATGAAGCTTTCTAAGTTTCAATTTGTCCCCTTGGGAATTGGAAGGTTCCCGTTTCGATCCCTGGCTCCTACTGGCTCGATGTGTCCTTGAGCAAGACACGTACCAGTAAGACTCCCTAATCGGGAGATAAGCGACCATCAGGTCGCATGTAAAAATCTGCCTGATGGTGGCGCTAAATGGGACAGATCCATGTTGATGACTTGACTGTAGACATACTGTGTACCGATTTGCGTGATTTTAGGGCAAAATCTGTAGGAGCAGTGTCCACAAATGTGTTTGAAAAAATCTGCCTGATTGTGGCGCTATATGGTACAGATCCATGTTGATGACATGAGTCTAGACATACTGTGTACCGATTTGTGTGATTTTAGGGCAAAATTTGTAGGAGCAGTGTCCAAAAATGTGTTTTGCAAGAATCGGCCTTATGGCAAATGCCCCCGTTCATGGTATGGAGAGGGCAGTTTCTTAAAGACGGGTAAAAGGGCAGGGGCTCAAGCCCCCTTTGATGTCTATGTAAGTGCCTGTTGAATGCGCTGGAGAAATCAAAGAACATGATCCTTACAGTGATGCCTGCTTTGTACAGGTGCCAGGTGGGAGTAGGGTCTGGTCAGTACAGTTGGTGGATGATAGTGTCGTCCATTCTAATGTGCATCGCAGGGGGTGCAGTGCTGTCCTGCCTGTGTGTGTTCATGATACAGGCCGCATTTTGGGTCGCTTTTGGAGATCCAACCAGTTTATTGAGGTGTCGAATTGGTTGCAAAATATGGTCCCTAATTTCATTTTACTCCAGTTTCATAAGTTCAGGTTAGACAATAGGCGATGCACGTAGGCCTATCGGTTAGGATATAAGGATACCAAATGTAAGTCAATACAATGTCAATGCATGTGCGTGCGTGCACGCCCATGTTTTGGAAGATAAAAAGATAAATAATATAGATTGCATCATCAAAACAAACTGGTTGGTTGATTGTAAATGAGATGTGAGTCATTGCCCTTGCCACGATGTTGCCTGTATAACCGTCCTGTATGGGAAGATGAAGCTAACCAGATTGTGAAGTTGACAGCCTATGTCCTTTGGATAATGGATAAATTGTCAATGCGGCTGCAGTGACTACAATGGGGTCAGGCCTTGACCCGTTCCACATCGTATAGCTAACCTAACCAAAGGGAGGTTCCCAAATGACTTCTTGATTGAGAGATAACGAGTGTTTTTCCTGCAGCTGTCTGGCTAAACACCTGTCCTTGAGTTGGCGTACTGTTAGTTCTTCCATCATTATTAAGACATTTTGAGATCATCATGAGATTTACGGCTTTCGGTTTGGGACTGTCAGGGGAAATGTCTAGACGCAGTCATGAAGCTTAGATTAATTTCTAAAACCTAGAATTGTCAGATAACCTTATTGAATTATTTCAAGGGAAATGGGTGGTTTGAAGGGAAGATGAGGCTTTATGTTTTCAAGTTTTGAAAAGTTACTTTATCATTACGCATACTGTATTTGAAGTTGCAGATTGCTTTGAAAAGTCTAAACTCTATTTTTAGGTCAATTTAAAATGAAAGTTTTTATTTAATAATAAGGTAATTATTCCACAATCTAAACACGTTGTGGTATGCTTTGAGAAAATGTTGCCAGTACAGTAAGTTGTATAATATACACAAATTGTAGTCAGTAGAATAAACTTGCAATGATAACGATATGGTCCTTTAAACTTTAAAGAACTGTTTATATGTTGTTGTTGTTTGGTGGTTATACTGTGTAAGCAGTGAATACAGAACTGAAGCAATTATAATTATGGTGTGGAAAATCAAAGATATACTTATTTTTTTTTTGTATTATTACCATATCCTACTTATAGTACACGGTGTGTCCTCCTCTGCCTTAACCACTTAAGCCCTATATACTAGTAGATATATAGATAATTAAATAATGTATTATAATAATAACAACGTTTCTATGGTTCCTCAATTACAAATAAGCCTTCAAAGCTCGGCATCTGTCACTGGTGATATACGATTATTACTGGGTTTGGGCATAGCCCAAATACATACCATTCCCCTGGCCTACTGTAGGGAATGTGATGCCAAGCTTGATAGGAAAACTTGGCAGCTAAAATACTGCTACAGCTAGCAGACACTATGGCGGAGCGTTTACATTGAAATACTTTAGTCCTCCTTAAGGTTAAACAAATCTCTGCTGTATGTACCAAAATACCCCAAAGAATCATTACAGCAAAACTATGAGTGCCTCATATATATCAATACAACCAAAATATCATTAAACCTTTACAGTTCTCGTAATACTGTACATTTGGTGTTGTGACAAGTAACCCTACAGTACACTATCAACTCTTCCGCACATGAATACATGACTGCGTAAACTGTTGCCACAGAATGCATCCACTGGAATGATTAATTCTGAGAGGAAATACAATGGCCACACACAGAGATCTAATTGTCACAGCAACGCCTCGCAAGCTGTCATTTCCATGCATCATGCGTCTCCCACTCGCCGTGAACATACTGCACTGTACCATCAATATTAGTGTATAGCGTGGGTCGGGTGCTCATTTGTGGGTCACAGACACATTTTTATGGGTGGCTTACTTTCTTGTTTCTAAAATGTATTGTTTTGATTTATTATTATTATTATTTCAAAACATTTTCCAAAATCATTCCCCAAAAAGCTAAGATTTTACGAATTAAAAAAAGTAATGATTTCGCTAAGTAATTTTATTAAGAACTAAGAATTTCCATAAATTAGAAAACAAATGTTTAAGAAGTAGTGAAAATAGCCGATCTACAAGCTCACAACGCGGCCGCGGCGCGTTGTGAGCTTGTAGATCTGCTGTTTTCACTAGTTTGGGTCCCGGGAAAATGTGTAATTTCTCTTTTGGGTCAGTGTGGGAACCACTGGTGTACTGTACACGGGGGCACAGTTTTTGAAGAAAAACACGATGCCCTTTTTGTTCATGTCGATCACGCGCCAGTACAGCTGTGGTTTCTTAGGCGGTATACATTCCAGAGCTGCCGATCATGCAAGCTGGAGTCACTCACTCAGCGAGGATCATAAATCTTAACTCATGAGATAAGATGTGCAAGCAATTACATTACATATCATCAGGGCTTAGGGGCGGCAGTAGCTCAGGGGTAGAGTTGCCATCTTAGAACATGGAGGGTTCCTGAAGGGTTCCCAGTTCGATCCCGGGCTCCTCCAGAGTTAGTGTCGAAGAGTCCTTGAGCAAGAATCTGAACCCATAGTTGCTCCCGGTGAGAAGGTTGGTGCCTTGCATGGTTTCCTCCGCCATCGGTGTATGAATGTGTGTGTGAATGGGTGAATGTAATGCACAATCTCTGTAAAGCACCTTGGATAAAGGCGCTATATAAATGCACCATTTACCATTAGGGTGAGAGGAGTCAGACGACTGACCAACCAACGAAGCAACTTGTGGCAATGCCCTGTAGGTTATACCGCTATATATCAATGTGCAGGGCTTGTACCATCGCAACAGTGGCAGAGGTTCTGTGCAGGTTTTCTATGGTGGCCAGATAAACTAAATGGAGGTGGAAGTAGACAGACCTGAGGGGTGGCAGTCATCCAGTGAGGAGGCCAGGGAGCCAGAGCATTTGGCAATAGCTGCCAGTCCTGCAGGGTGACTCGGAGGGTAGTATAAATGTCATTTTAGTAGGATTATCTTATTTGTATTCAGAGAATATAATTATACACAGTAAAATGTCAGTGTGTCAATGACCCCTTACAGTTAAAATGTTATACTAACCCTCTGGATTTTTACTGTGCAATCTCGCTTACATTTGTATATCTCAAGTCCATTTCCGCCTACAGCAAGGCCCGATATAAAAGGCTGCTGATTCACAACAGAACCAAACACAGACATCCCGGGTTGCCCTGGGATGCAGGGACACCGCCTGTGTTTGTCTTCATTTCCATTGGCAAGCATCACACAGGGAGCCAACGAGCCAATTACATTAGTACTGTTGGAAAATGTAGTTGGAACAAATGGAGAAACTCGAGGGAAACTTTAACATCAATACATTATACAGAGAACCCTCTTTCATTTCACAACACTGCTGTTTTCCAGTGGCTCTTCTTGACAAATTGGTGCTAGAAAGAGTCTTAACTCTTAACCAGCATACTTAAAGTGGGGTGTTGAATAGTTCAACTGCAATATAAACCGTCAACTTTATACAGTAATGCAGTTGAGTAAATGCATTCACTGTTCTGTTCTTGTGTGACCTTTCTGCTTGATGGAATTTGAAGCATTATTAAAACATTATAAGTGTGTTTGTTTGTGTCCAGTACTTCAGGGACTGCTCAGACTATACCAATTTGGCTACTTCCATCCTTGTTTGAACGTTACCCGTGACATGTCCAACACATTCCATTCCTAGTGGGAATCTCTGTTGACTGTCAATGTTTAATAAATGAAAAAGACGGGAAGCAAAGAAGGACTGGTTCATGAATCATTCCTTTCGATAAAACCATGACCTCTTAAGGACACTTGGTATGTTTAACTTTCTATTTGAAGACATTCGACTGAAGAATGTTCAAAAGGAATTTCTTGGAATAGGCAAAGGCTGAAACATTCTTGTAGGCTACAGCCTATAATTTACTTAATAACTAAAAAGGAATTTGTCACTTTGTCACAATTCTTTTAACCACTTCCATAACCCTCTATATTTTATTGAACGGGGTCCCCCGGGGGTCTATACTTGGCCCCCTCCTATTTTCCCCTCTACCCCAAATCTCTCTCTCTCTCTCTCTCTCTCTCTCTCTCTCTCTCTCTCTCTCTCTCTCTTTCCTATTTCCTATTATGGCATTCCAGGTTAGGGACACTAGGGTTCATGTGGTTGTGGTTAAGGTTATCGTTATTTTGTGTTATTGCCCAAGAAATTCCAATTAACGAATAACTATCCCTAGAAATACCAAAGAAATAACATACCTCTCTAAAATACAGTATGTGACCATATGACCCCCAACCACAGAGAAATTGTGCTAACGCTTAGCTTAGGTAGGGCTGCCAGCAGCAACTGTTTCCACTAAGGTGATATGGAGTTTTATTAGTGTCAGTCCCAGACAGACACCTGAGCTTAGGAGGACCCTGGTATCACCTGTATATGCCCTAACACATTTGTTCTTAAAGTGGGGTCCGGGGACCCCCAGGGGTCCTTGAAGGAGTTCCAGGGGGCCCCCAGCTAAATGATAGTTAACCAAATGGACCCTTATGGGTATGTAACTCAGAGAGTGTACTCTCAGAGTTAAATTAACATTGATTTTATAATATAAATTGGGATCTCAGAGATAGAAATGCCATTAAATGGGGGTTTGAATCCTAATGCATGTCAAACTGGGGGTCCCTGAAATGAAAATGGTTGAAAATCACTGCTAGAGCCCTAAAAATGTATTCTAATATGACGGTCCCTGGCATATATTTTCAAATGGGGGTCTGCGGGCTCATAAGTGTCAGTTTGGGGGTCCTTTACATGAAAATTTTAAAAGGTTTGAAAAGCACTGCCCTAACACTTTGAAATTACACACGTTTAGCACAGCAACTGCACGTTTTTAAGGCAAGGATGACTAACCCCTGGTGACCCCACAGGCTCAAGGCTTCTACAAATGCCATAGTTGACTTGAAACCCAATTACCATCGGAACACCAGGAGTCACATTCTGTCTAACCTGCATAGATTTTAATAGTAATACATCTGTGTTTGTTCGGCCACTAGCCCACCCACACACAGGACTCACTGGGTAAGTTGCATAAATTTGCTACAATGCGAGGAATGTCCTCTAATGCCATGTCTCTTTTCCTCTCTCCCGTAGCATTGTATCCGTCGGCCTATTGGATAAAGCGTGGGACACATTCATTGGTCAACCCCACATTCCAGACTTCAGTGGAGGATGTCAACCTGCTTTTTGAGGTCAGTTTAGACATAGCAATAATATTATTAAAGAAACTCATTTCAACTCCAGCTCCAGCTAAGGAAATACAGTATGATGCTCCTGGCCAAGTCAATCCTACTTTCTTGTGGTCAATCATCTTGAAGTTGAAGTTTGCTGCTGAGAAACAGCAACGAGAACACCGTCACATACAGTACCACTACAATCCACGAATTAGCAGCAATGCTAAATTATCTTTTCCTCCTATCTTGTTTTCTCTATGGGCTGGATATTGTAGATTCCTATTTCATAATATGAAGGGGACATCCTATTTTAATTTATTTCAGTGGCACCTCTACAATAACAATGAAGGTATGGTGATTATTGGCCTGATGTTTTTTTTCTTGTGTACTGAGAGATCCACATGTTTGTGTACTGTATGTACAGTATGGATTTGTAATATTCAATGAGGTTTTGACACACCAGGATCATGAGGTGCCGTGTCTGTTTCTATTTAGTGTTTCTAACAGTTTATTCTCAAAATGCTACCCTTTTTGGATGTACTAATACATTTCGCTTAAGGGAGCTGTGTGCGGACCATCTTGTGCCTTTTATCTGTGTTCGTTTTGGGTCCCGCACTTGCCTTCAAAGGGCAGGATGTGCATAACTGTTTTGAACTTGCTTTTCGTTCCTTATGGAAACACTTTTTAGTTCAAGAACAGAAACATTTTCATTGGATGCTTTCTCTCAGATCCTGCTGGCCGGCCTGCAGATCGAAGGCGAGAACCAGCCCATGCTGATCCCAGACGAGGAGCTGGCTTCGCTCAGGAAGGTCGACAAGCTAGAGGTCATCTGTGAGGACATCCTCCCCAAGAAGCTGTCCGAGATCAGGCGTCTGACGGCCGCCCTCGGCCAGCGGCCAGCGCCACTGGACAGGCAGGACTTTGAGAGGACGGTGTTGACCATGGTGTACGCTGCTCAGACACTGTCTCATATCAGCAACGAGCACCAGAGGGAAGTGTGGACTGATGCCCTGCTGCAGCTGTTCAAAGCCGTTCAGAAGGATCTTGCGCCCTCCTGAGGACAAATTGTGAGATGTAACTTGGTGGACTGTGACTTGCCCTCTGGGCTTAATGACAGTGAACTGGAGTGCATGGTCAGTTATTAGGGTGCGTTTATTTTTTTATGTGAACCCATGCTAATATATCGTTGTTGTCGGGTGGAAACCTTGTATGTCCAAATCCGTTTGTTTTGTATTTGTCATTTTTAAAATGATTTAAACTAGTGAAAACAGCCGATCTACAAGCAAGGCGTTGTGTGCTTGTAGATCAGCTGTTTTCACTACTTTTGTGCGATGGCCTTGTATGATGAAGCAGTGCTTTACTTTGCGAAAAAAATTACACATTTGAAACTTGGGAGATACGAGGTTTCTGCCCGCCAGTGACGATATGATATACAGTACGTATATGTTGTAAGTGATTTACGATTTAGCACAGTATTATATTGTTATGTTATGCCATTTATTTCAGTGACGTTTGACTCTGATCAACAAGCAGTATGTTACTCGGACACTCAAACTTCCTTCCTTTGTATTGCATATAGCCATTAGATCCCATCTAATTCCTTTTGGTGCCATTAAATATTTGCCCATCACAAAGGTTTCTCAGCTCTGTGATTTGTGAATGAAAAACTCCTGAATTGTATAACGGATATTTTATTTACAGGTTAAAATGAATGTGTGCATGGCTGCGTGCACTTGTGTGCGTGCGTTGTGTGTGTGTGTGTGTGTGCGAGTGTGAGTGTGAGTGTGTGTGTTACGCAGAAACATTAGTCTCAACGTGACATCAGCCAAACATGAGGATCATAGCAGCCGATGTTCCTGCAATCACCAACAGTAGATGCAGATGAATTCTGAAAGCCTAATTTATACTGTGTAAGACAAACCCCGTGAGCCAGATTGTTTGGCTGGCAGGCACAATTTGGAACATCTCACAGGCGGTGAGCCACTTGGCACATGGCTCTCACCTCCTGAAAAATTCACAGCTCATGTCATTAATGTCTCTCAGCTTTGGTTGGTTGACTGGCCTGGGGATATGGAGCTTGTGAATGAGCTGATGAGAGCTATGAGCCACGAGCCATAGCTTAGTCTAACATAATATATAAATATTAATAAGCTAAAGATAGAGCAGAGTTGGCTTTAACAGAGTTAAGTCTTTGATCTGGGATTACCACCAGTAGTGGACACGGACGGTAATGAAGTACATTTACTTGTGTAGTGTACTTAAGTATATTTTTTGAGTATACCTGTACTTTACGTGAGTGTTTGTATTTTTTGGATATTTATGACTTTCACTTAACTACTCACTACTTTTGACTCCACTTCATGTTTAGACCAGTGGTTCTCAACCTTTTCAGGCTGCGACCCACCAAATAATCATATTTGAACTGGGGACACGCCACCCTGACGAGCACTAAGAGTTGAGGCATTACATTTTGTATAACACTGTTCTATTGTGAAAATAGCAGATCTACATGCTCACAACGCCACAATTTCTGCCTCTAATATTTGACAATTTGGCCAATGTTTAATTTGTCATTTTAGAGGTATTAAAAAGTCTTTAAATTCTCACTTAAGAAATGTGCAGATGCCCTCTATACACTTAAAAGTTATGTTGGTTTGTTTACTGTTGAGTGAGAAAACAATGTTTCACATTAAGTTAATCATCTGGGGACCCCACAAAATAAGCCCACATGTTGAGAACCACTGGTCTAGACTAGGACACGTGGCCACTGGCCAGTGGCCACAGAAGATGGCTGCCATGCTCAGGCTGTGAACGTGGCCGTGCACCCGCGCTGTTGGGCTTCCCCCGGCCGGTTGGCTTCCCACAGGTTGGCGATAAGATGGTTGAGGTCACCAGTGCAGTGATGGAGAAAGTACTCACATTCTTTAGTTAAGTAAAAGTATCAATACCACAATAATACTCCATTACAAGTAAAGGTCCGGAATTCTAAATGAAAGTACAAAAGTATTCGTATCAAAATATACCTAAAGTACCAGATCGGCTCATTTCAAACGGGCTGAAGTGCTTAATGTATATATATATATATTTTTTTTTTATAATAATAAATATCTGAATAGTAACTCAAGTTTTCAAATAGATGTAGTGGAGTAAAAGTACAAAGTACACCTGGTGGTCCACGGACCACCAGGTAGGGGTGTGTGTGTGTGTGTGTGTGTGTGTGTGTGTGTGTGTGTGTGTGTGTGTGTGTGTGTGTGTGTGCGCGCGCGTGTTTGTGTGTGTCTCCTCACACATTTCAGCAGCAATAACATAACAAACAGACAGGCTAAAGCTCTACCTGGTAGACTGACAGGGTTGCTCGACCACCGCATCCGACGCTTGCAGCAAACGAGAGGGAGAAAAGAAAGACAGAGACAAAGCAAAGAAATGTGAGAGGGAAGACAGAAGAAGTGAAACATTGGTTTGTACAAAAGGAAAGGCTGAAAGTGTTTAGGAGAAGGTATACCACTCTGAAAGTGGCCATGATCCTGTCAGGGTAATCCTCTTGGAACCTGTGAGCAGATCCTCCTCCCAGAGAGTAGGTGAACTCTGGAGTTCACCTTTAAAACAAGACCTGCATTCTGAACTTGGGTGTAACTAATTCACTGCCCACTACTACATCCAGTTGTTTGAGCTCCAGTGTTTGTTTACCCCTTGCCGCCCCAAGATCAGGTGAGGTGGGTGGTGCATAGCTGCCTCAGGCAAGATAATTGTAGCATGTCCTAATTAATATTTTGGATGCTAGTTAGTGATGTTTTCTTGTGGAGTGAGTTTGCAATAAGAAAAGAAAATCTGTGAAATGTCTCCCTACCTACAGTATGTGTGTGATGCAACCAAAGTGAAGATTTGGTTTGGATTATTAAACTCCTTTCGCATGAGTCTGGCCTAAGGGCTATCACACTCAGAAGCGCTGTTAAAATGTGCAATATGCTATGTTGTTTCTGCTACAGCTCCTCTCTTGCCCTCTCTAACCCTTCTGGCAACTTTTAGGCCTATATAAAAGAAAAGGTTTCCCTTCAAATGATTTTGAGAGTAACAAACATTTGAAGATGATGCTTACAGAGTTCTGCAGTTATCTATTACAACCCAGGCTATATTACAGCATAACACATAAATATTCAGACTATTATTAGATTATTTGTGATACTCGGTAATCAGTATCCTGGGTAGTATCCGGGTGTCAGTATCCTATTGTTAGTAGCACCCTCCCAATCAATAGGCATCCTCTGTTGATCGGGAGCCGGGAGGTTGCCAACTAAGTAGCCTACCTACTGTAGAGGGGGGCGTGATCATGTTCAGTTTTAAAATAAATCATATTTTAATAGTCTTGTGAGTGAATGGGCGCCCCCAAAATGTAGTCCAGGTTTTCTTCACCATTTTGTATGTATGACACAGGCACATTATGAGTTCAACTAGTACTAGTGGTTCTCAAATGTTTTATTTGCAAGGACCCCATAACTCTGAGAGTGTAGACAGAGTGTATAAAAATGTGTTTCTGGTAATAGCAGACTATTTGTTGGCGCCAAAATGCAATTCTCTTTTGTTTTGTTTTCTAAATGAATTCTGTGGTCTTATTGCGACTGTCAGGTCGCAGTTACTATCAAAACCTCCAGCTGTCTGTCTGTCTGTCAGTCTGTCCGTCACGTCACACGCATATCTCCGCCACCGTTGCCCCTATCCATGCCAAACTTTGCACACACACTTCTTGGCTGCCAAACCACAACCTCCACCCATTCTTATTTCTCACATGCCCCTCTTATAGCGCCACCATGAGGCCCTCATATTCCCTCCTGATTGGCTACCATTGCCTTCTAAAGTTTGAGTATGCGACCTGACAGTCGCTTATCTCCCGATTAGGGAGTCTTACTGTTGATTAGGTATTTGACACAGTGGGTGGCCCGAATATTATGCCTAGGTGCAGCATTAATTGCTCACCATGGCAACCATCACAGAGGTGTGGCATTTTTACTCACCATGGCAACCACCATGGGGGGTCGAACGTATTTTCCACCTACACCGGTGCCACTCAGGTGTGCAAGGGGAAACGCCAAACAGTTTTTGATCGTGAACATGTAGCCAGCAGGTCGGCATTCAATGATTTGAAAGAGTGAGTTGTATGTTTATGGATTTATGCAATAAATGTATTGATATATCCGACACAAATACAAACCTCTGGACGTGTCTGACAAAAAAGCAACCTATACTTGCCCCTCGCTGTATAGTGCCACAGGTGAGGCTCTACAGTATTATCTGCTCATTTTGTAGGGTATAGTCCGTGCATGGCGATGAGCCTGGTACAGTTCACTGGTACAAGGTCACTTAAAAGGAGATCCTATTAAAGCTTTTCCGCTTATTTATACAGGAAACCTTTGATTGATTGATTGATTGATTGATTGATTGAAGGCTTTATTAGAAGTTTGCATAGGAAAATGTACAGATTCATGACGGTACAGTTCACTGGTACAAGGTCTACTAAAAGGAGATCCATGAAAAGACTAAGCTTATTTCAACAGGAAACCATTAAAGTATCTCATATAACATTGAATGACAGACAAATAGAACACAGTACTATGCAGTAGATATGTAAAGATAAAAAGAAAACAGTAGGTCTATACAATCAGTAAGTACAGTATATACAATATATACAAGGAAGGGGCAGGTAACAGTAAGTCTAAACAATCAGTATGTACAGTATATACAAGGAAGGGGCAGGGAGGGTAGGGTTGGGCTAGGTTTTTACCAGTTGTGAACGGCTGCTGCCTGTAAGTGGTTTTTTAGGGCAATTTTAAAGGATGCTAGTGATCCACACTCCTTTATGGCCTTCGGTAAGGCATTCCACATTTTTGTGGTGTAGCAGAAGAACGAGTTCGACCCTTTCTTTGAGTTGACTCTGGGTTGAACGTGATCTGTGGCACTGCCTCTGGTGTTGTAATTATGGACATCCTTAACGTTTATAAAGTATTTTGACAGGTACTTGGGTATCATAGTGGTGTAGTGTATCTTGTACACCAGGCCCATTGCAAGTTGCTGTACTCTGTCATCTACTCTGAGCCACCCCACTCTTAACTGGTGAGTAGCGGTGAGGTGAGTCTGATTGGGAAGGTTAAGCAGGACCCTAATTAGTTTATTTTGGGCTGTTTGGAGTTTAGTTTTTAGGGCTTGTGGGGCGTCACGATACCATACGTGGACTCCATAGTCAAAGAGGGGCTGGATTATTGCACCAGCTATGGTCTTCAGTGTGTTGAAGTTGACCATTGGGGCGATCCTCTGTAGGAAACGAGTTCGTTGGTTGATTTTTTGTATTACTTTTGAAGTCATCTTTTCGCTGGAAAGATTAGCTTCAAGGATACATCCTAAGTAGGAGATTTCGTTTTTTCGTGTTATGACCTTGTCACCCACTTTGATTGTGAAGTTCTCTACCTTTTTGAGGTTATGATTTGATCCAAAGAGGATGGACTCGGTTTTGCCCAGGTGAATTGATAATTTGTTGTCGTTAAGCCATGTGCAGATCTTACTCAGTTCAGAGTTAAGTGTCTTTTCAACCTGCAAGTGGTCCTTGCCCGAGACTAGGAGAGCCGAGTCATCCGCGAACAGGAACAGGTTGCAGTCGCAAGCAGATGCCATGTCGTTCACGTATATTAGGAACAACAGAGGTCCCAGTATGCTACCTTGGGGAACTCCACAGCTTACTGGGAGGGGGGGGGGACAGGGTACCGTTAATCTCCACCACCTGTTCCCTCCCCACCAGGTAAGATTGCATCCAGCTCACTGCTGCGCTGTCAAGACCGATGGCTTTTAGTTTCTCAATCAGAATAGCATGATCCACGGTGTTTGTATAACACTGAATGACAGACAGAGACCATAGTTGTTACAGGCAGCGAGTGATTGACAAACAACATCACCCTCAGGCTCAGCATCATGTTTTCTGATTGGTTTAAGGTGAGCATATTCACAGCAAAAGAACATTGTCCAGGCAACCACTATTAGTCTATTATTTTAATTCTGCAAACCGGGACCATTTTTTGTGATGTCAGGACATTAATGTTTTAGACTTTAGACTAGAGAAAGGGACACTCGACGTCACTAGGTTTAATATGCACCTGTATCCCCCATTATGCAACATTTATTTTGAAAACGTTCCAGGACACATTTTCACCTACACGTAGGCTGCTTAATTATTCCATATTGAGAGAGCAGAGCACCCCTTTGTGGCTGAAGACAGAACAGCATCTACAATGCAGTGATTCCAGACCGTGACATTGACCAAGGAAATACTATGTCCACCTTGTAGCTAGGCAAAAGCAAGAATGTCCGTTGAAAGCCGATCTAGTGATCACTGATCAAAGTGTCTATTTGCAAGTTGCAAACTTTTTGTCGGTCTTTCCAGTCGGCTAGCTGCAACAAGCTGTTTTTCGGAACTTCATTCAAGTCTCTTTCTTTTACAGAATCAAACCAGCAGAGCAGGTGTGTGTGTGTGTGTGTGTGTGTGTGTGTGTGTGTGTGTGTGTGTGTGTGTGTGTGTGTTTGTTAGTTATGCGCTCGATATAAAATGTGGAATACGATGAGATGATGAATATTATTTTACGCTCGCTATTATGGACTCTTGGCTATACCTTTTTGGAGCCATCAGCCGCTAATAGACTGCACTCTACTTTCTCAGCTTAACATTTTTATTGCACTTAAACAAGATGTTGGCCTGTAGGCCTAGTGTGTTCTTCCCTGTTCAGGAAAAGGTTAAATTAAACATGTCTAATGTAGCTTAGGCTACATGACAGGCCTTACCATGTTGTTTGGACACATGCAGTGACAGCAGTGGGTGTGTTTTGTTGTTTTTTTAGTGCCTCAAATGGAAGAAGATTCTGTGCATCCTGAAGGAGACTACTCTACACTTATATCAAGATCAACTCTGAAATGCAAGTACTGTACCAACACTCTCAACACAATACAGCTGGTGCAATTATTGATTAATGCATGCAGTATTTCCGTATATAACATAGAAACTGCTCACTAGGTGGCAGTATTACCAAATATTCTAGTAGGTTCTCTTATTGTTGCACTTAAAGAGCCCTTTTGTTTTCTGGTCAGGGGAAATTGTAGGCAAGACAGTGAATGATAACTGTAGCATTTCTGTTTTCTGTATAATTCATGACTGGTTTCTGAGCTGAAGCAAATACGGCACAAATGTGTAAACATTTCTGGAATCAGGTGCTCTAACAAAACCTTTGAGAAAAGGAATATGACAATGACTTTATAAGTTTATATTTTCTATTTGTGTGTGCCTGGATCTTAATCTGGTACTATCTTGTTAAAATCATGTTGATTGAATCACATTGAGTGAAACACATTGATATCTAATTCAGCTGAATTCCTTGCTGCTTATAGAGCATCGCAGCGGAAGTGGATTCCTGGGGTCACTTAATATTCCCCATTCATTTTCGCCATAGACTTTTACAAAAATATTTATAACAATTATGTTAAGCCTCGAACCAAGCCATCCAGGATGGAGGTGAATCATGACCATATAACCTTTTTTTCTATGAAAAGAACATTTTGAAAATCGCTAAACAAAGGGTAGTTATTAAATGTAGTATATCAAATAATGTAATATTAATAGTTTTCACATAGGATCAAAGGTTATATGATCATGATTCACCTCCATCCTGGATGGCTTGGTTCGAGGCTTAACATAATTGTTATAAATATATTTGTAAAAGTCTATGGCGAAAATTAATGGGGAATATTAAGTGACCCCAGGAATCCGCTTCCGCTGCGACGCTCTATATCCGGCTGCCCCTGAGGTGGGGTATGACATTTGATCTATCGTTTTTCTTTTTTTTTTTTTTTTTTTTGGGTGTAAAATATTGTCTATATACTGTATACAGTCATGAATCCACCTGCTGACCACCTGTCAGCATTGAGCAATTTCTTTTATAGGGGGTAAACGTTTGGAGCATGTGAGGGGTCAAACTAAGGGCTTTTCATGATTCTGAATCCATTGCAAGCATTTGTTTTGCGTAAAAAACATTCCTTGAGCTAAAAACGGCCCCCACAAAACTCATCACTAAAAGTGATGACTCATCACTAAACCATAGTTTTGTACTTTTTTAGCCCAAGGAATGTTTTTCATGCAAAACAAATGCTTGCAATGGATTCAGAATCATTAAAAAACCCTAGTGTGACCCTAGCCCCATATAGAACCTCACCCGTCGCTGCATACTGTTGTGCTCCGAGATGAGGTCCTAAAAAGATGGCGTAGCGATCGCTGGGACTGCCACAACAACGAGTTGGAAAACACTCAAAACAACATTTTATCCAAAAAGTAAAGGTAGTTCCGAGCTCACAGACTGTGGTTTACCTAACCTCAGTAAATAAAACATCAACCACGGCGTTGGGAAAACTGTATCTGCTACAATGGGAACGATGCAGTACTTGCACATGCCGCCGGGGGCTTTTCTGAATTTAATGAGACTAAATAAGCCATTTAAACCGTTTTCCCAACTCTGTGGTTCATGTTTTATTTACCGAGGTTAGGTAAACCACATTCTGGGAGCTCGGAACTACCTTTACTTTTTGGATAAAATGTTGTTTTGAGTGTTTTCCAACTCGTTGTTGCGGCAGTCCCAGCGATCGCTACGCCATCTTTTTAGGACCTCATCTCGGAGCACAACAGTATGCAGCGACGGGTGAGGTTCTATATGGGGCTAGTTTGACCCCTCACATGCTACGTAAAGCAGATATTTGAGGTTATTATTTTCCTTTAAAGTAGTGTATGTGAATGGGCCCCAAACTTTGACCCCCTGTAAAATAAATTGCTCAATGCTGACAGGTGGTCGGCAGGTGGTTTCATGAATGTATATGTTACAGTTAGATTGGGTAACTCAGTTAGATCGTGATTCGTGGTAAGAGCGCTTGTTTTGTAGTTCACCACACACCCCTACCACCACCTGGATCAATTCATTTGATAGTCTCTTATCAGCGCACCTGTGTAATTCTGCGTAGTCACCATGAGATGGCGACAACAGCCATTCACTTGTGTAGTCGCCCGACGTCACTCGTCTGCGACCCTTCTCTGTTTACTAGCAGCCTAGCTCAGCTGTAGTTAGCCATTAGCTTACTATGCCTAACTCTAACCCTATAACCCTAACCTTAACCTCAGTAAAACTATGCCTAACCCTAACCCTAACCTCCGTGGGGTGAGGCGCTATCATTCCTGCCGACCCTACGTTGTCGTTGTTGTGGATCAAAGCGACCGCAATTGTTCCGCCCCGCGCCGCACGACGAGTGCTCCGTTTCTCGATCTAACTGTTTCTCGATCTAACCGTGACATATATATATAGACAACATTTTAGGCCAATAAAATAAACTATATACCAAATTTCATACATAAGCCAAAAAAGGCCTGTTGGCAGCCAGACTATATTACTTCCCCAGCAACTCTCTAGTGATTTCAGACTCTGCGCTGGAGCTTGAGTCTGACATTGTCCCATTGATTTCAAAGGGGAGGGGATTTGAAATTTGAAATTCCCAATCACAAGAGACCTGGTGGGAGGGGTTTGACTTGTGTGTACACAAAAACATTCCCCCCTCCCCCTCCCCTCTGTGAGGCTGGACTCACACATATGCGTGAAACATCTTCTCCGTATCGTCTGAGAATGGCCACTGGGGGCGCCGTACTAATGCATTGTCAATGGAAGGTTGTTTGGGTTTTTGTCATTGCTGTGTCTCTAGCTCAACAACAGCCTGTCTTTTGGCCAAGAGACACGGCAACGACAAAACACCAAACAACCTTCCATTGACAATGCATTAGTACGGCGCCCCCAGTGGCCACGATACGGAGAAGATGTTTCACGCAAATGTCTGTACGGCGCCTGACAGGCATCAAACAGGTTGTTGTCTTTCTTTCTTCTTGTTTCTGTTGATTTTCTGTTTCTGCTGATTTGCTGTCTCGTTAGACCCACCCCCTCCTCCGAGGCTCCGACTATCATTGGCCAAGTCTTGCCTTGACCAGAGAAACTCTAGGTTCATTATGCAACACCAGACCAAGAGAACCAGTCTGCTCAGAGAGTGGGCGGGTCTATGGGCTGGAGACAGGCAAACTTACACAGGTCTCAGTTCTCACTGTTGTGGCAGAAGTAGACTGATGAGTGAAACTTCACAATATGTCACTCATGTACACATTGCACTTTGATACAGCCAATTAAGCCCACAGCACAGTATACACATTAAGATAATCGAACACACGGCACACTGCCATGATAAAACCGCCCACAGACTCGATAGATTCTGTCCCGTCTGCCAGTCAGATGACTTGTGGTTCAACTTGGCATTTTCTTCTCCACCATTATGAGGAAATATTTCAGGCTCCATATCTCGTGTATCAGGACACAGTCCGGCCACTCCATTAAAAACATTCCACTGGCAACCGTCAGCAGCAACAGCCCATATGGGCCAAATTCCTCCCTTTGAAATTCCACTGGAAGAATACAGTATGTTACAGTATGTTATATGTTAAAGTGGGCCTGGGGCTTATGGTAGAGTAAAGGGATAGTTCATCCCCAAAATGACTTTTTTTCTTATCGTTTAGTCACCCCTTTGTGTCTCCATAGGGAACCACTGCTGGTCATCAAATTATTGGCTTAGGAATGCAACAAAAAACAAAAAATATCCATGAATTCAAGTCTCCATGGAGTGAATAATCCATAGAAAAAAAGTTATTTGTTGGATGAACTATCCCTTTAAGTACAATTTTTTTCCCGTTTTATTTAAGAAACATTATTTTGCTTATCATTAGGCTAATCTCTGTCATTAAAAAGGTACAGTAAATGACAGAATGAAGGGTGTGACTCAAAAGCAGCAGCTGTAGTCCAGTATGTTGAGTTGATTTATGAGCTACAGCGATGAGGCAAGGTGAGGTCATCATCATTCGCTTAACAGCACACTCCACCGACCGGACTATTGTATCACTTGGACGAAGCTTCAAAATGGTGATGTTGACAGGACACCTTCCAGCACAGTCGATCTGCATTTTGAAATGACCACCTCAAGGTGTTAATAGTGCAGCATCATCATAGCATTTGGAACAGTTGCATTTCATCAGTGCTGACCTCCCGTTTCTAGAAGGAGGATTGTTGGCTGGACTGGTGTCATAATCCCTTCACCCCTGTCCTTCTGACAGGCTAATGTAGCATGGAAAATTGCAGCTCGGCCTTGCTTTGAGAGGAGAGAGATAGTGCCAGTGGGGAGACTGTAGAGAGGGGTGAGATGGATGGGGATGGGATGCATTCGTCAGGGAATGGGATACCGGATTGCATCAGAGGGGCATCAGTGGGAAACACTGCAACATTTGTGGGAAAAGAAATGCATGGAGTTTCTTCTTTGTCCTTTGTCCTTATTTAGCCCCCTGCCAAGCTACAGTATGCTGTAAAAAGGGCAGGAGAAAATATATTGGGTTTCATCATTGTATATAACAATGGCAACAGTCACCTCTGACCTGGACCATTGCAGATATAATTTTTGTCATGAGCACATTTGGTTGACAGCTGAAATTGCCAGTTTACTTTATTATTCCTTTGCTGAAGCTTACAGCAATACATTATGTTACATAATTACATACGTACCGGTATTTGTCATTATTGATTTTCCTATGTATGTACAGTACCTCCCCACTATTAAGTGTTCTTTTTTTCACAATGGGAATGCAAGCCAAATGGCATAATTAATTGTGCACAACTATCTCAGCCCACCAAATGGATTCGTTGGACATAATAACCGGCCTGGAGCCATTGATAAGGAATGGGAGAGAGTTGGCAGGGAGCAGTGAAGCTCAGGGTACAGGATGGAGGTTAATGCTCCACTCTCCCAAACTCTTATCATACATTGTTATGAAGAGATGCTCACATGGGAGTTGTTTGGTATGCTTGTGTTTCAACACAGCTCACGGCCTCCCAGGGTCCCTAATTTGATTTAGCTTGGTGTAGTCCAGAGACTCCAGACACAGGTGGACGGGTCCCGAAGCGCAGCCACATCCAACATATTAAAGGTTGATAATGACAGCATGTGAGTGATTAATTACTGTGCTGCGTGCTGAAGATGTCCTTAGTGATATTAACTTGTTTTCTCATTGCTCACTGTGACAGGCTCCCTGGAGATCCCTTTTTCATTTGGAGACACTCCTCACAATACGTCTTCATTTGTTTAGGTATGGCCATGAAAGATGCCGTCACCATGCATGCTCAAATGGATTAGACTTACTCAAGGTCAGTTTAAAATGGGACAAGAACAATATTCATTCATTAAGGCTTATTTATATTCCATCACACAACCGTGTCTCTTGAGAAAAATTTTGCACGTCAACACTTCTTTTCAGTTGAAAGTACATTTCAACATATATCAAACACCGATATGGACATATCGGACGGATGATCTCGGATCAACGGTTCTGGACAACTGCATTATCCGAATAATTCAGGCCGCAGGCATGGCACTCCCTTGAATCCTTGCTGATGTGTGAGTCGAGTTTGAAGTTTGTCGGTCCTATATGTGACTGTAGCTGATGGAAAGGCCCTCGAGATAGGCTTTGGTAAAACATTTTTACAGATTGTTAAAGTACAGAATGTAAGCTATAGGGCCTGCATTAATCCCAAAGCCATAATGCAGGCAATATACTAAATATTTACTGCAAATCTTTTGATTCCTGTTTGTGTGTGTATACGTGTGTTGCAGTGCTCCATGGTTTTGATGAGCTGTGTTTGTAGGCTGGTGGTCTCCCATTGAGAGTCGTCAGCTGTTGTTTCTGGTGATGCTCTGATGACTCTTGTGTCTTGTCGTACATAATTCTGGTAAACTGCCGGCAGAGGAGACACCTTATCACTGTACCATATTGTCACTGTCGGGCAGAAACCTTGTATCTCCAAGTTTCAAATTTGTGCATTTCTTTCGTAAAGTAAAGCCAGTAAAGACTGTCGCACAAAACCAGCGAAAATAGCCGATCTACAAGCACACTTGCTGTGCCTTGTAGATTGGCTAATTTCACTTGTTGAAATCATTTTTAAAATGATAAATACAATGTGCATTCTATAAACACCATACCCACTTTAATGTTATGGTCAGAATAACTTATCTGCATCTACTAGAATCTGTTTGTGTGTGTGTTTTGTTCAACTGTGAACTATTTGGCAATTGGCCAAAATCCCTGCTTGACAGACTCTGAGAAGATCTTATTATAGCACTGATTTCTGAATTGGCTGTGGTCCAAAGATAGGCCCACAAGAAATGGATACGGCATGAGGCGGAGAGTGAGCAACGCGTAAACAACCAAAGGCGTGTGTGAGATGGACTTGGGGAAAGATACCCTTGGCTTAAACGGAGTGAAACCCTTGATTTCCGATTGGAGAATGCCTATGCATGTAGCGAATGTTTATTGATACTGCGTCTCGCATCCGTTGATCTTTGTGATTGATGGTAAGTGATACAGCAAAAGCAGGTGGTCAGGAGGACTCAAACACTTGCCTGTAAGTGTATTCAACTCGACGCAGTTTGAGTCCCCTGGCACGTTTCCATGTTTAGAGAAGAATTAATCATTAAGTGAGTCTGAGGATCTGCGGTCAGACGTCTTTGTTTTCACGAGGGCCACCTTATTTTGGTTCAACCTGCATATGAGCCTTAGTGTATATGTGCTCAGGAAAGGAACTGTTAGGGTCTTGATGTATGGATAATACATGGAGTTCGTTTCTCGTGCAGGAGATGGTGAGTCGTGGAGTTTGTGTGGACGCCCACACACGTGTTTTGTGAATTCTGAGCCCCTCAGAGGTGCTCCCGTTCCCCATGTGTGTTTGATAGGAGACTGACTGTGAAGTAGTGAGCAGGGCTATTTTCGGGTTTGGTGTGTAGAGGGAAAAAAGAGCAGACCAAAAAAGAGGGAATAAGTGGTTAAACATTAACATGATGATAGTGCTGTCAAACAACTCTATGAATCAATCTATGAAATCTATGAAAAAGTTGAATCTCCAATACACAATCTATATATACAATTGACAAACTGGCCACGCCCATTGTGTGGCGATTGATGAGTCAACGGACACACACACACACACACACACACACACACACACACACACACACACACACACACACACACACACACACACACACACACACACACACACACACACGGCTGAACGCAGATCAAGGCACCCCATACCTGAGGGCTTTGTATTTTACAAATATTAGTGTATAGGCTATATTCTACGCTACTCGATATGATGGCAACGGTAACTAGATGTGAGGGCGGCGAACCTCTAGTTGTATACAATATGGGGGTCCCTGCTTCATCTCTTTCTCTCAGCTGTGGGGTCCCCTTGGCCTGAAAAACGTTGAAGACCCCTGCTTTAAATATAAGAAACTGTTCATCCAGGAGCCCTTCCCCTCCGCACAAGAGCACAGAGCAGTTCAAGCTGTGTCATCGGGGGTACGGTGGCGCAGTGGTTAGCGCATCACCTGACAGCTAGAAGGTCCTGGGTTCGATTCCCGCCAGGGGACGCTGTGGGTGCTGGGGGTGTGTTCCTCCCTCCGCGTCATCAGCGCCCACACCCTAGGTGGGGTTGGCGTCTTGGCGATAGGGCCTTTCTGTGTGGAGTTGGCATGTTCTCCCTGTGTCTCCTAGGGTAGATATATCCTCACAAAAACATGCACTAATCCTGGTCTCAATAATGCCTCCCCCTGGCCAGCAAAAAATAAAGAAATAAAGAAATAAAAGATGTGTCATCACCTCTGCTCCCAAGGGGTTCCCCACACTCTTTACCACCATGAGAATAGACTAAAGCATTGGATTAAAAAGAATCCAATGATCTCTCTCTTTCCTTCCTCTCTCTCTCTCTCTCTCTCTCTCTCTCTCTCTCTCTCTCTCTCTCTACACCTGCTCTCTCCATCTCTTTCCTTTTCTCTGTCCCTCTCTCTCTTGCTTTGATTTTCTAGCTATCTCTCTCTCCGCAGATGTCATATGTTTTTCTACAATAAGGGAGCGTGTTTGCATGGATCACAAAGATATAAAGAACATTACAATGACTTGTTGGCTTGGCGCATGCCTCTACTTTCCAGTACGATTTCGTAACGTGTTATTGGAGTGAACAGCTGCTGCTGGTGTTGTCACAGGGCGGCTCTGTGGAGGTTTTCTGTCAGGGCAGTTGAGCCCCCACTGTCTCCTGCAGCAGCGTTTGATGCACCAAATGCACCGAGTGAAAAGAGACACTTGCTCGGACATGCAGGTGTAATTGGGAATTGTCTTCTTGTCAAAAAATGTAGAAGTCAGTTGCTTTTCAATCAGAGCTCATCAGTGAAATTGAACTCACCCATTCCCAGCTTCGTGTTCACTGAACTTTTCACAGAACTGACAGCTGGAATTTTTATCTTGCAGAAGAATGTGTGATTGATATTTCGTCAACTAAAAGTATGCATACTCGTGGCCATTGTCAGCATAGCATGATCACATTCTCCCAGTGTTGGTTGCCTGAGGGAGATTGAGTCTATAACTTTCTCCTGTCCTCCTGGTTCCCTCAAACTCGGGTTGACTTTACCCAGGAAATCCATGTCTAGTTTCAGTGCCAAGGCTACCCACAGATGGGGAACCCTCTCTAAAAGCTGAATTCTGGATAAAGATTATACAGTGCTAAACCGTGTTAATGAATCCTGAATCCAGGATTGCAATACCATCGTGAAATCGTTAGACAATCTATTCCCGTCATTTTCAGAACATCTCTGCTGCCTCCTGGCATGACGGCGCTGTTTGTTTGGTGACATTCATTTCACCCCCAATGAGAGAACAGTTAGTGCTCAATTTAAATTCTTGGCGCCAGTTCCAATGAGCTCTAATACAAAACAGAATGCCCTCACTGGGTCAAGGGCAGCGTTGCTAACTGTATGCAGAAATGTGTGCAGTCAATAAACCGCAGGCTTGCGGAGAGTGGCACTTGTGCTGCTGCTGCATAATCTGCAAACTGTGAATGACACCATAGTCCAATTGAAAGGGTCAATATCGTAAGATACAGTACGTAGTGACGATGTGGCAATGTGGGAGTGTAGCTTTATGAGTCCCTGCCCTGACTTAACGCTGAGGCATTATTTCCATTAACAATATATCATCTTCCCCGGGAGTAACTTGTCACAGTGACCTTCTCGGGACACTGCTTTTGCAGATACTGCGAAAAGACCAGCCTGTACTGTGCTTTGGTATCTCGCGTGTCGTGTCATATGGACTCACGTGGTCGTGTTGCCCTATACTGGATTTGAAAAATGGAAAGAAAAAATATGTCGCCCTAATGCCCTATGGGAAAATGAGTCCACAGGTTAATGCTGACGGAATCAATTAAAGGCCTAAATGGGATTGCTTATGTGTAGGCCAGCTCATCCACTCAGCTAATTGGTACTATTCATCTAGCTGGTGGTGGAGGGGGTGCTGGTCCCATGGGCTTCCCTCAATTAAATGTCTAGGCTTGATATGGCTCCCTCATTGCCTCCAATGCGTCTCATTTACTTACAGAATGGGAAGGGTTTTGAGCCGCAGATGTATTGCAAGGCTTCCCCTGTGGGTTTGACTATTGATCTGGGCCCGATTTCATCCACCTTTTAAATGTCGGTACTCTATATGGAAACACTCTGCAGAAGTGATAGAGTTTATTGAGACCAGCAGGTCACAGACCTGGTTGTAATTGTGTTTCGGGAAGCTGAAACAAGAACCAATTCAAAGTGATACAGGGTTCCCACGGTCATGAAATTAGAAAAATATTTTTCCAGTACTGGAAAAGTTTTGGAATTGATCAAGGGTCCTGGAAGGTCCTGGACAAATGCATTGTTTTTGGTTATTGATTTTGTTAACTCATTTACTTCCACCATAAATCGACTTTGAGGGTTCCCTGTCACATTTTTGTACCTTTTGACGTGGGCACGTGCGTGTCCATCTTACACGATGCACGCCACGGTCCGTTCGCAGCGTTCATGCTTTATTTTTGACTACAATGCCTGTCTTTGGGCACTGCACATAAGAGTAAGTGACTAATTATTGCGCTGAATTAGTCCTGGAAATTGGGTTAAATATTCTGGAAAAAAGTTTTGGAAAAGTTTGGTAAAGATTTGTGGGAATCCTGGTGATATAGGGAGTGGGAGGAGCTCTCTGGTCTGGATATTGGTAAAACTTGGGCTTGATGATATATTCCCATACTCCAATGATTACACTTCAATTGGCAGACAACGATGTGTGGCGTCATGAAATACTGCCAGGGTGGCGCATGATGCAGTATGTTGGTTTGTTGTTGGATGCGCATGTTAGGGTTGTTTTTGTACGGGTCTGTTTGTTTGTGTGTTTTGTACATTTTGCACAACCGCGTCAATGACATCTTACTGTGCCCTCTGGCAAGCACATATGTTTATAATCCTTGTGATTGCCTGTTTGTTTGGTATATAACGAGCCTGCTTCTTTTGATAAAGGGCTGGCCTTAACACAGAAGCAATCCTCCCAATGATGTCACATTTGACCTTCTATCATGCAAACTAATCTCCCAGTAACCCAGTGATCTAGTGTGGAAAGTATTCTAATCAGCAAGATCAAGAGCCCGAACATTTCACAATCTGGTAAATATAGCAGAAGATAGACTTGTACAGTAAGGTGGTGTACATTATACTGTGTCTCTTTTCCATATCTTTTTATTAGCTCTCTCTGAAATGCTTCACATGATATAAAACAAAATACTATAAATGTTCCATCTAAACAGAGTTGTTCGCAGATGACCAGAAATGAAACACATAGCCCTATTACAATTTGTATTTTATACCTGCAATTGAACACTAATTAAAGATAGCAATTGAGCAGAGGCCAATCTAACAACTAATACTACTCAGGCATATTGATTAACTGTCCAGGACTCAAATCATTGTGCCACTCTGCCTTTAAACTGCTCTGGTCTTTAGGGACATCTTTAGGGACCTGCAGATTGAAAAGGAGGTGCAAGTACATTTCAATCAGCCCTGCTAATAAAACCTGTCAGTCACCCATGTGACATCTTGCAGTCTAACAAGGCCATGCCACAATGCACCATGAATCATTTATGTTTGAATCTTTGTCTTTTCATTCACTGTCATGCTTTATTCGAATAAATACTACTTTTGCAGAAAGATTTCTACGTGGGTTTAGACAGGAGGGACAGCCTCTCACTCACAAACAACCTCGACATCTTTTCCCACCATGAAAAGGGCAAATTTACGTGTTACATGTGTTTTTTTGGTTTGTTCTCATGCATCAAGGGTTAGATAAAAAGCATGGAATAACTACTTCAAATGAACTACAAACATTTCAGGTGGCCTCTTAAGCATATATCAAGTGACACTTTGTTCCTCTTTTAAATCAATGCAATCTGGGCAGGGAGAGAATGTGAATTGACTGTCAGCTAGTCTGTCAAGACGAGTAACACTGACGAACGTCTGCCTTTAGAAAGAACGATATCTTATTGAATTCTACTGTTGATGACAAGAGTGCTTTCAGATGCTGGTTCGTCTTTTGATTGGCTGATTGGCCTCAGTTAACCCCTGACCCCAGGAAGTGTATAAAACATAGGAAGTTTACCCATGTCCAATTCCCATGATATGGGACACACAGGGCCATTATCCTGCAGTCCAGGAAGGTCACCATAATCACAAGCATTTGTTTCCCATTAATGTATACTGCATGGTGCTGATCTCAGTGAGAACAAGAAAGGTAAGACTGCAGTGCATGGTGTAAAGTAACTAAGTGCATTTACTCAAGTACTGTACTTAAAAGTGGGCGTGTCACGAAAAAACAAGGTAAATCTTTGGCAATTTTTGGCTGAAATTGTTGATGATGTCACAGCACGCCCCTACTGTACCATAGAGTTATAATGTACTGTACCTACAATGTATATATTCTCTATCCCATCGCCCGCAGGGTCGCACTCGCAGCCCTCAGAAAGCAACTTCCTCTGCTCGCACTAAAGCTAAAGACACGAAAATGTATATTCCACACAAATCTGGTTGTTACATTCCCATTGTTCATGAGAATATGTTTGTTTATGTTTATTTGTTGAAATGGCGGAATCGCTCAAATTCACCGAGAGGGGATGTTGCCTCTCGCCGGGTAGCGGGGCTCTAAAAGCGGGGGGCTTGCCAGGTATTTGTACTTTATTTGAGTATTTCCAATTTCCAATACTTTTGCTTCTACTTCACTACATCTCGGATCCAAAAATGTTACTTTTGGTCCCCTATGTTTATTTGAAAACGTATAGGTTCCGGACGGAACCATGTTTATTTAATACCGGAGGACAAGGTCCCCCTATTAGTGCGGTATGCTATGTATTCCTGTAGGAATTTTTTGCCAAAATTGATTTTTTTGCTGTTTTGGCTTCTATAGGGACCAAACTATCAGAAAATGACGGGGGTCAAATTTTCAGACCCCTCCCTCATTTCCTGGGGGCGGGTCACTTCAGTTTTGGCCCTTTTCGGCCTTGTTTTCCCAATTTCCCATAGGATCTTTTGCCCAAATGGCTTTTTTTGCTGTTTTGGCTTCTATAGGGACCAAACTATCAGAAAATGACGGGGGTCAAATTTTCAGACCCCTCCCTCATTTCCTTGGGGGCGGGTCACTTCAGTTTTGGCCCTATTCGGCCTTGTTTTCCCAATTTCCCAAAGGATTCTTTTGCCAAATAGATTTCTTTTGCTGTTTTGGCTTCTATAGGGACCAAACTATCAGAAAATGATGGGGGTTAAATTTTCAGACCCCTCCCTCATTTCCTGGAGGAGGGTCACTTCAGTTTTGGCCCTATTCAGCTATGTTTTCCCAATTTCCCAGAGGAGTTTTCTGCAAAAAAATGATTTGTTTGCTGTTTTGGCTTCTATAGGGACCAAACTATCAGAAAATAATGGGGGTCAAATTTTCAGACCCCTCCCTCATTTCCTGGGGGCGGGTCACTTCAGTTCCCTATTCGGCTATGTTTTCCCAATCTCCCATAGGATTGTTTTGCTAAAACATATTTTATCTTTTGTTGTTTTGGCTTCTATAGGGACCAAACTATCAGAAAATGACGGGGTAGACATTTTCAGACCCCTCCCTCATTTCCTAGGGGGGGGGGGGGGGGTCACTTCAGTTTTGGCCCTATTCACCTATATGTATTCTCAGTGTTTTGCTAAAATTGATTTCTTTGCCGTTTTGGCTTCTATAGGGACCAAACTATCACAAAATGACAGGGTTCCAATTTTCAGACCCCTCCCTCATATCCTGGGGGGAGTACTTTACAGTACTTTATACACAACTTCACAGTATATTCTGAGGATATTCAATAGTTTAGGTAGGAACAGTTCAAGTGAGGAGGATGGGGTAGCATTTATACTTCTGACCTGTTATTATTCTAGTCAAATACAGGATCTATTCATGATCACTGTTATCTATGTCCTCCCTTAAGGCTCATTCCCACTGGGCCAGATAAACAGATACAAAAATATCTTTCTCCATTCAAGTGGATGGTAAGATACAGATAAAAGAAAATATCTGTCACAGATATTGTTTTTATCTGTGTCTTACCATCCACTTGAATGGAGAAAGATACTTATTTATCTGTTAATCTGGCCCAGTGAGAATGGGCCTTTATACTGTTGGCAAAGTCTCCAGTCCAGTGCCATAGCACTTGCAGAGACTGACTGTCCCTTGCAACCTGCTTTGCACCCACATTACATGTGATGAGCTCAAGTATTGCCTTTGGAGGAGGGAGGGCAAGACACCTGACTGGAACATACCTCTTCAATTGGTGGAAGCTCAGGGCTCAGGGCAATTGGAGATTGGTGTCAGCAGCCTCTTCAATGTGTGCACCTCCTCAAAATCATGTCCCTTGATGAAGGTATCATATATGACAACGAGCTTGAAAGAACTGTCCCTTGAGAAATACTCAAGCAGTCCCTGGCCTAACACATGTCAACTTCTGCTTGGTTGATCACACAGTCAGGAGTTCCTTGATGGACATAGTGAGCTTCATCTCTGGATGAAGACTTTGTGTTTTTCGACTGATCCATATACCTAATATTACCTATCAAAGACAACTTGACCCTCAACATAGCCAGCCATCATCGTTATGATGCGTTTGTTGAATGCATCCTGAAGATCTGACAGCTTTTTGTCTTTTTCATGTTCTGAAGCAAACCCATGGCATCAACAATAAGAACTTTGATAGAATAATCGTCCTCCGTCAGATCATGCTATGGGACACATGGAAGATCTTCCTACAGGGGCTCTGCCCTGGCATCTTCAATTGCATGCAAAATGTGAACCCCCTCATTTTCGGACAGTTTGGTCCCTAAAGAAGCCAAAACAGAAAAGAAGAAAAAAATCACACTCGTGTGAACTGAGCGGTGGTGTGTGTGTGTGTGTGTGTGTGTGTGTGCGTGTGTGTGTGTGTGTGTGTGTGTGTGTGTGTGTGTGTGTGTGTGTGTGTGTGTGTGTGTGTGTGTGTGTGTGTGTGTGTGTGTGTGTGTGTGTGTGTGTGTGTGTTGTGAAATTGGGAATACATAGCCGAATAGGGCCAAAACTGAAGTGACCCGCCCCCAGGAAATGAGGGAGGGGTCTGAAAATGTGACCCCCGTAATTTTCTGATAGTTTGGTCCCTATAGAAGCCAAAACAGCAAACAAATCAATTTTAGCAAAAAATACTATGGGAAATTGGGAATACATAGCCGAATAGGGCCAAAACTGAAGTGACCCGCCCCCAGGAAATGAGGGAGGGGTCGGAAAATTTGACCCCCGTCATTTTCGGATAGTTTGGACCCTATAGAACCAAAATCTGCAGAAAAATCAATTTTGGCACAAAAATCCTACAGGAGCTGTATTTTGGACATAGCATACCACACTATATGGGATAACAGCGCCATCTGGCGATGCAACAGAGTAAAACTCATAAGCTCCCGTACGAGAAATGTCATTTGTCGGAAGGGCTGTCAATCACAAACGAGGGCACCGCCCCCGAGTGTATATAAGCCCTGTGGGCTATCATAACTTCCTCTAAAGCCGCACCTCTGCGCCCGCAACTAGCGAACCGAGGGGCTTTATTCGGGGGACCTTGTCCTCCGGTATTAAATAAACATGGTTCCGTCCGGAACCTATACGTTTATTGTCATACCTCCAGACAAGGTCCCCCTATGGGACTCATACACTCCCCGAGAAGCCATGAACCGACAAGACTGTCGTGCACACCGACCACACCCGAAAGGAGGTCCCGTCAACCGACGTGACCCCTTTCAGGACTGATCCGACCCAGACCCACAGGGCCTGGGCGTGTTCAGACAGAAAAAGACCCTGACAGACCGAGGCCTGCCTTATGCACTAAGGGCAGACACAGGTCCACCTTATAAAACTGCAGTAATATAAGGGAAAAACTCAGGGTCCCCCCCCATGTATCCTAGAGACAGTAGCATGCTGTCTCAGGAAGGGGAGAGAGCCGCCCCACTACATAGTAGGAAGGGCAGCAGCACCCAGAACCGTATGCGCCATAGCAGAAGGCGCAACGTCCAGGTGATAGTAGGTCGCAAAGGTGGACGGCGAAGACCAATTCGCCGCTGCACAAATCTCCTCAATGGAGACACCTTTGGACAAAGCCCAAGAGGTAGACACACCCCTAGTACTGTGGGCCTTAAGTGCTTCCGGCACTTCAGACCCAGACCGGGTGTAAGCCAACCTAATTGCATCCACAAGCCATCTCGACAGAGTGGGCTTGGACACCGCTTTTCGTTGACGGGCATTCATGACCACGAAAAGCTGAGAAGTAGACCTGCTGTCCACCGTCCTATCACAGTAGGCCTTCAGGGCCCTAACTGGACAAAGACAATGAAGACGCCTATCCTCCTCCGATGCAAACGGAGGAGGATGGAAAGCCGTCAAAACAACAGGTTCCTTCGGGACCACACGGTTCTTAGGAATAAAACTCAAATGAGGTTTAAGAAGAACCTTGGAGTCATTATTGAGAAACCTCATACAATCAGGGCTCACAGAGAGCGCATGAAGGTCGCTCACACGCTTAGCCGTAGACAAGGCAAGCAAAAGAGCTGTTTTGAAACTTAAATGTTTCAAAGAGGTCCTCCCAATCGGTTCAAAGGGTGCCTTGCAAAGGCCCTCAAGAACCACTTGTAGATCCCACACAGGAAACAAGGCTCTAGTCACAGGTCTCAAATGGTCAACACCATGCATGAACTGGACCACCTCAGGGATTTTAGAAAGGCCTTTACCTGCCACCCCCAGGTGGCAAGCATCAATAGCCGCTAAATAACCCCTCAGTGTAGAGAACGCCAGACCAAGGTCCAGGCGGTCCTGCAGGAAATCTAACACCCTCTGGGCCGAAGCTAAATGAGCCACCACAGGTGGCTCCTGTAGCTCACACCAGTCCAAAAAGGCATTCCACCTTCCATCACACACAGCCCTAGTAGAGGGGGCTCTAGCACTCTGAATAGTGGCTACAACCGTCGGTGAGAAGCCTGCTGCGAGCAGGTTCTCCCTCTCACGGGCCAAACCCACAGGTCTAGGCCCCGTGGGTCTGGATGGAAGATCTCGTCCCCTGCCTGGCGCAGCAGATCCCTGTGCAAGGGAAGCCGCCAAGGGGGTCGAGAGAGCAGTGGGGTGATCAGAGACCTCCACACTCCCCTGGATGGTGTCACCAGAAGAACCTCCTGGTTGGAACATCTGATCCTCTCCAGAGTGGGAAGGATCAGTTCCAGGGGTGGAAACGCGTAGAGAAGACCTTGTGGCCATTCGTAAGCAAACGCGTCCGTCCCCAGAGGAGAAGGTCCCCTCACTGAGAAGTAAAGGGGACACTTCGCGTTCTCCTGGGAGGCAAAGAGATCGACTCGAGGTTGACCGAACCTGGAGAAAATCTGCCTCACCACCGCAGGGTGGAGAGACCAATCCTCGTAACGAGGCTCCCCCCTGGACAACAGATCGGCGCCGCCGTTCTGAAGGCCCGGGACATGGGAGGCTCTGATGGACCTCAGACGAGGCAAGCACCAGAGGGTCATCTCGCGCGCCAGCTGATCCAGCGTACGCGAGGAGAGGCCGCCCTGTTTGTTGAGATAATACAGGGCCGCCGTGTTGTCCGTCCTGACCAGGACATGGCAACCCCGGAGAAATGGTTCGAAATGCTTGAGCGCCAAGTAGATCGCCATTAACTCCAGATAGTTGATGTGGTACTCCAACATGGCCTGGGTCCAAAGGCCCCTGGCTGAGCGCCCCTCGTGGGTGGCGCCCCACCCCGAGCGGCTGGCGTCTGTGGTGATCACCTTGCGTGACACCACTTCGCCCATGGAGACCCCACTCGTCAACAACGCCTGGTCCCTCCATGGGACCAGAGCGTCCATGCAGACCTGGCTGACTGTCACCTTCCTGTACCCTTGCAGGGAAGGAATCCTGAGCGCCAGTGACCACCGCTGGAAAGGTCTCATATGAAACCTGCCCAGACGCAGAAGTTGCACCGCTGACGCCATCAGCCCAGTCAACTTCATGCACTCCTTGTACCTGACCACCTGGTTCAGTCGGAAGGAGCCGAGACAAGTCAGAAACCTGTCCACCCTCTCCGGGGAGAGGCGAGCGGACATGGTGGCCGAGTCCAGAGATATTCCTATAAAGGAAATCTGCTGGGAGGGTGACAACATGCTTTTGCCAAAATTTACGTTGAAACCCAAGGCCTTCAGGTGTGACAACACCAGATTGGTATGGCGCGCCGCTTCTGAGCAGGAGGCGGCGGAAATCATCCAATCGTCTATGTAGTTCGCCAGCCTGACTCCCTGATGCCTCAGTGGAGCAATGGCTGCCTCGGTCACTTTCACGAAAACCCGAGGGCTCAGGGAAAGACCGAAAGGGAGGACCGTGTACTCGTACAGGCGCCCCTCGAAGGCGAACCGCAGGAACTTCCTGTGTGGGGGATAAATGAGGATGTGCTGATAAGCGTCCCTCAGATCCACTGAACAGTGGAAATCCCCCTGTCTCACTGATTTCATCAGTGACTCTGACGTCAGCATCCTGAATTTGAACTTTTTCAAGTGCTTGTTCAGAGCACGTAAGTCCATAATCGGACGCAGCCCCCCTCCTTTTTTCTGAACCAGAAAATAACGGCTCCAGAAGCCTAAACGGCTCTGGTCGCGTGATAACTCCACTATAGCGCCCTTGCGCAATAGTGAGTCTATCTCCTCCCTCAAGGCATCCGCTTTCAAGCCGCGGGCTCGAGTGTAAATAACCTTGCTGGATAGGGAGGGTATTTCCGCGAACTGTAGTCTGTAGCCCCGTGTCACCGTCCGAAACACCCAGTGATTCGGATTGCAACGCTTCCATTGCTCTGCACACTGTGCTAACGTGTTGCTGAGCAACGGAGAAGCCTTGGGGTTGTACCGCCTGAGCGGGACTACTGGGCCGGGAGGGAGAGGAAGGACGGGACCGAGAGGTTCCGTATCCGGGCACGTATCCGTATCCGCTAGACGCCGGGCCGGAAGGCGCGGAGACACCGGAGGAAAGAGCGTTTCCGTTTCCGGTACGCTTATTTCCGTATCCGGTGGGAGACGGACACGTGACCTCCAAGAAGCCTCGCTTGTTAAAAATACAGGCGGCACATAGCGTGGAGCCCGGGGGACAGGGTTCATCGCATAAGTAACATAATCCCCGGCTCGGGGAATTGTATTTACGTTTACAACCTGTGCTAAGGCCTTTATATGCTTCCTTACGGGAAGACGAGGCCGACCCTGGGTGATATGTATTGGCTTCTTCCCTGACGCTAAGACCAAACTCCTGTCCTGAACTAGAGTCGGCATAACAGTGCCGCTCGGTGGAGACAGAGGGGTATTGCACACTAGTGAAACCATACCATTGTGAATAGGAATTAGCTTGTCTGGGAACATTTTGCAAAGAGAAATATTCTGCTTGTAACCTGTCTGCGTGACTGGAGGAAGCGATATTTTCTGAGTGGAAAGAAATTCCAGCCTGGACTTCTCTACACTGGCTAAATTCATGCAAAATGGGGTCGTCTGTACTAAAGCAGGTGGGTTTGAAATAAACAGGCATTGTTTTATCAACACACTTTTTAATACAGGCACTGGAGGAGAGCACAGAGGAGGAATAAACATTGCTTTCTTGGCATAAGAAAAAATGTTCATATTGTCCAAACGTCTGCGCTTGCAAGGGGGGGTCCCCTGAATTTTCAGGGGGACCCCGCCAGAGTCCAGTGTCACTTTCGCGGCGGCTTCCCACGGGCTTTGTGGGAGCTGGCCGGTATCCCGTGCCTGGGAGGGTGGCGGGATTGGGAGCGGGCCTGAGCCCCCGCTGCAGTGCGAGGGGGTCCCGCGGAGGAAGAAGAGGGGGTCCTAGGGGGATTGTTCTGTTTCCCCTGCTTGGAGGAAGAGCACCCCCTGTCAGCCTGACCAGGGGCCTTGCTCCGTCCCTGTCTCTTTTCCTTTCTGGGTACCTGGGGGTCCGTCGTGGCCTCCAGGAGTTCCAGAGTGATCTTCTTATCCGCCACCTCCTGGCGGAGAAGCTCCAGTCCACCGCCCATGAGGGAGGTAGGGTGGCCGGGGAGGTCTTGCAGGACCTTCTCGGTCTCCTCTCCGGAACTGCCAGGACACTTTACCTTATCAAGCCACCTGGCACGTTCCGCCTGGATGCAGTAATCCATGCCGTGTCCAAGCCACTCGATGGCGTGGACATTCAGGTCCATCAGCATGCGCAGCGACTTGTCCATTTCCTCCACCATCTCGTCAGGCACCTCCCGCATCTCGCTAAGGAGGCGCCTGGTGGAGAAAAGCAGCAGCTGGGTGGCGTTCATCGTCCTGGCTGCCAGCGTGGAGGCTCTGTAAGAGTTCCTAACCCTGGAAGACTGCTTGTCGTCAAAGGGGATGGCAAACCCAGGAGGCTTCTTCCCCACGGACAAGTTGAAGGGATTGCGGCCTCCAGGACCGGTCCGCTCATGACCTGGCTTGATGCTCCCGACGAGGGACTGCGCCATCAGTTTGTCCATGGGAGGACACAAGGGGATTCCCGCCTTCTCTGCGTCGCGGCAGTCGACCAAGAAGGGGAGCTTGGGGGGGTCCTTGTGTGTAGTCCAGGTTGAATGCAGGGCCTCTGCAAAGCCTGGGACCAGTGGGAGCTTTTCCATTCGAAGCGGGGGAGAGGATTCCATGTCCTGGCCAAGGAGGGGAACTCTAGCCCGTGGTCCGAGTGGCGCGTCTCCGAGCGGCAGCTCCAGGCCACAACGGATGGTAGCACATTCCAGCACCGAGAGCTCGTCCATGGGGATGGAGTCTGGGTCTTGTGCCGCTGCCCCTCTCGCCCCAGCCGGCATGGAAGGGGGGAGAGAGGCAGAAGGGGCTTGGGAGGACGCGGCGGAGGTGGAAGCCTCGGCATGAGGAACCACCCTGGCCGCGCCTCCGCCCTGTCCGGAGGGGAAAGTGGACTCGTCTTCCTCCGAGTACTCACCCTCCGTGTCCACCTCATCCATGTCGTAGTCCTCTTGCTCCGGTTCGTCTCCGCCGCTAGCATGCCAGGAGACGGGGCTAGGTGGCCGCATAGCCCGTAGCTGGGGGACGGAGAAGGAGAGAGGAATGTCACCGACGACTAGAGGGTGGAATTCTTTGGGGGGGACGGTCCAGGTTGCAGCTGGCGGTGGAGCAACGTGGGCGGTCTTGCATGTTCTCTTCTTGGGCACGGCACCAGTCGAGCCCGTCGGAGAAACAGCAGGGATAGCAGGGGCAGCAGACCCGCTAGCATCGGGGCTACCGAAGCTAGCTGAGGGCGAGGCCGCTGGAGGCCTAACCACGTGGCGAGAAGCAGCGCTGTGGCGTACAGCGCTGTCCGGCACACGAGGAGAGGTGTCTGGGAGGGATCCGGCGGAGACCGTGGTGTGAAGGCCGTAACCAGCGCCAGCGATCTCACAGCGGGCCTCGAGGGCTGGAACATCATACTGGAGGCAGTCAGTACAGTTCACCCCCGTGGCCGGGGCCGGAGGGGACAGAGAGGCCAAGGCGTGTCCTACCCCCATGCAGACAATGCAGAACGGATGAGTATCTTCATTGGCGATGAGGCCTTTGCAGCTGGGAAGGCCGCACTTCTTCGGTACCCTGGCTAGCAGGCTGCTAACTGTGGGCCGACGAGCCGCCATCGTGAGCTAACCGAAGCTAAGCGAAGCTAAGCTAGGGCAGGGAAACACGTGGCAGAACGTACAGAGAAGAAGTAAAAGACTCAAAGCGAAAGTGAAGAAAAGACCGAACTGTAGGAAGAATATAGAAGTAGAAAACGTACGGGAGATAATCTATAAAGGCCAGTGGCCGACTTCCTAGCCGTCGCTTAGGCTAAACTTTACAGAATTAACACTTATATGGCTGAGTTCGCGACACTCTAGTTGCAGCTAAGCAGAGGTGCGGAAGAGGAAGTTATGATAGCCCACAGGGCTTATATACACTCGGGGGCGGTGCCCTCGTTTGTGATTGACAGCCCTTCCGACAAATGACATTTCTCGTACGGGAGCTTATGAGTTTTACTCTGTTGCATCGCCAGATGGCGCTGTTATCCCATAGGGGGACCTTGTCTGGAGGTATGACAATAAACCTTAGTTACTAGTTACTTTGTAGATTTTGATTATTGTTATTGTTATTACAAAACATACATTAACCACTTCAGCCCTATATACATTTCGACCATTCGAAAATAGACAATCTACAAGCTCACAGCGCGTCGCAGTGCGATGCATTGTGAGTTTGTAGATCTGCAGATTTTTTTACATTTGAAAACTTGAAATGGGACATTCTGCATAATGAGTACTTTAAGAACATTTTGTACTTTTACTCAAGTCATTTTTATTAACAGACTTTTACTTGTAACAGAGTATTTCTACATTGAAGTATTGATACTGATACTGATTAGGCTACTTACTGTAAGTAAAACATTTGAATACTTTTTCTACCACTGTAAGACTGCATGACAGTATTAATCGCAAATCTGTCTGCTGAGGATACTCAACATGAACTTGAAATTCAAATTCATTGTTTGACCACATTGATCTGTTTGCTGGTAGATATAATTAAGAAAAACTCAGTTGAAAAGCAAAACAATTTTACGATGAAGTGGAAAACACTGTGCAGGTTGTTTGGAAAGAAGAAACTACCGGTCGGGTTAGCAAACAAAATGTGTTTCAAATTGAAGTCTCCTTAAGTTTCCAATGTGAGAGCAGCTGTAAGGTATCAACGATTATCCAATAATGATGCAGATAACACACCATCCAAAATCTGAGATAATACTCTGCACATGATTCACGGTCCAAATGTCATACCATTGTAGGCTGAGTAATATACCGTGCTATCATATTCAGCCTGAAAGAAACCCATAAACGTTTGTGTCAAAGAACTGTTTGACTTTGAATGAAAGCATGAATGAACTAATGCAGGGGTCTTCAACGTTTTCATGCCAAGGACCCCTTAGTTGAGAGAGAGATGAAGCAGGGACCCCCCACAACCTGTTCATAGATTCCATATAGTTTCATCGTTTGACAGCACAATCATCAGTGTATTTTGGATTCATGTCAATTTGTGTTTTCAGATATTTAACCACTTGAACCGTCAATACTTATAAAACTTGACATTTCACTCTGTACTTAGTCTGCTCTTTTCCCAACTACACCAAAGCACTTTGCCAAAAATAGCCGATCTACAAGCTCACAACGCCTCGCAGCGCGAGGTGTTGTGAGCTTGTAGATCTTGTAGCTTGTAGATCGTCTATTTTCAAATGGCGGAAATTTATATATGACCGAAATGTACTGTATATAGGGTTGAAGTGATTTGTAATTATAATCAAAAGTTGTAACTAAAATGAGGCAGTCTTTTGAACGGCTCTTTGTAAGGAACGGATCCCAGAGATCCAGCTCACTTTAAGAGCCATAAATCCCATCTCTAGTTGAAGGTGAGTGAAAGTTGTAGCTCCGATGGGGCTGGATCACTTGGGGGCAGTACCCAGGGATGGCTGGGACTTCACGGTTCACGGTGAGCTGGTTATTGGGATCGCAGAGCCCACAGGGAAGTCCCGGCCTGTCAAAGGCCTCGCCGCCCTCTCCCAGTGACATCATGCATCTGTGTTTAATGCCAGGGCCGTGGTAAGGGATACGGCCCGACCTTTGAGCTTTGGCGAAATCCGACCATTCGTCACGCATCGCCAGATCAGGGGCTCAGGCTCCTGGCACATCTGTTCATAATGCAGCTAGTGTGTGTGTTGGGGGGGCTGAGGCTCCTGTGAGGCTGCCGTATGCAAAGTGATGGCCAGGGACATGCTGGGCCCCTGATTCAGCCCGGGTAAAAGAGTTGGAGAGGCCCTCATTGCGCGCTATAGAGAGATCTCTCTCTATAGCGCTGCTGCTACTCAAAGATTTGCCATTTCAGATCATGGCAAGTGACAAGCCGTGGGCCAATTACATCGGGTGGAAACCTTGTATGTCCAAAACCGTTTTGTAGTTATCAAAGATGAATTAAACTAGTGAAAACAGCCGATCTACAAGCACACAACGCCCTTGTGTGCTTGTAGATCTGCTGTTTTCACTACTTTTGTGCGACGGCCTTGTATGATGAAGCAGGGCTTTGCTTTGAGAAAAAACGTACACATTTGAAACTTGGAGATACAAGGTTTCTGCCCGACAGTGACGATTTACTTTGTTGGCCGCCCAGCCCCCAAAATGGAACGAAGACCGACATTTTATTTTGAATTTTTTCCTAATGGCCGGCCTGGACCGGCCGGGAAATGGACCGGCCGGGAAATGAACCGGCCGTTCGGGAGTTGGCCCGCTTTTCCCAATGGCCAGCACGTCCCTGGTGATGGCGGTTGAGTTGAGTCATGGGCTCCAGAGGAGACCCTGATCCCTCCGTCTATAGTGAGGAGGGTCTAACCGCTCGTAATGAGTCGGAGGAAACTGAACTTTGAACTCTGAAGAAATCTCAAAAGAACCCCGATGAGACGCACTGAGAGATAGTTTGAAACACTTGACAGGTCAAACTAAACTGAATGAGGGGTTTGTATTTGTATATGAAGGCAATCTATATCCATCCGTCTTTACACTTTCAAATAATGCCACGGTGGCCGCTAAGTGTCCCATTTAGCTGTCTGGCGGTGTTGAAAATAAGTATGAATAAGAGTCTTCAGGGAACATCAGGTGTTTACATTCTCCATGATGGATGGCACTGACACTCTTTAGCTTGACGGTTGGATGTATACAGCACTTCACGGAACTTATAGTTCCATAGACCATTTGGCTGTTTCTACAGAGAGACAGAGCTATAAGTTCCAGAGACCTCAAAGTGATTTTGATTTTCAGCGAGGCTTCATTACAACACATTTTGATGCCATTGACAAATATGTAATTTTTTTCCGAAATTCGTGTTCTGTGCCATTGAAGAGTAGGCCTATGTCCATCAATTGATCTATTCATTGTTGCGACCGTCAGATCGCAGTTACTATCAAAACCTCCACTGGCTGTCTATCAGTCAGTCTGTCTGTCAGTCAGTCACGTCACGTCACGTTACACTTTTGCCCTACTCATATCTCTGCCACCGTTGCCCCTATCCATGCCAAACTTTGCACACACACTCCTTGGCTGCCAAACCACAACCTCCGCCCCTCATTTCTCACATGGCCCTCTTCTAGCACCACCATGAGGCCGATTAGACACAGCTCCTACAGATTTTGCCCTAACATCACGCAAAGTGGTACACAGTATGTCATTTCCCATATTCCATCCTGATTGGCTACGACTCCCTTCTAAAGTTTGTGTATGCGACGTGACGGTCGCTTATCTCCCGATTAGGGAGTCCTACTGGTTTTATATCAAATCGTGGTCTCATGAATGCAGAATGATGATGCAGAAAAATGCATTTATCTCAGATTCTACTACAGATTGTGTCGATCGCCAAGTAACGCTTATTTTCAACAGTTGCAGAAAAATGTTTTCTTTTCTGGATGAAAGAAAACGTTTTATTCGATGATACAATTGCGTGAATTTACACAACGTGGACACGCTCGTGGCTTCTGTGGGTCTTCCAAATAAGGTACAATCAATGAGGATCAATGCTGGCACTGTCTACCGACCTGGATTAATAAATACCTGGCATAGAATGTTTACTTCTTGACTTATTCAAGGCTTTACAGCGGTAGCACAAACTCTGCATTTCTTCAGTCGGTCATTGAGGTCAGCCCTCTAACTGACACTGGGATTGTGACAGACAGGTAACCCCTGACCTTTTAACGAAGGCTCAATCGGAGAACCATGACCGCTGAGGCTCGACGTCGACATGTTCTGCTTAGGTTGGAGAACATAGATTGCCGTTTGACATCAACTTACTGAACTATTGAGTGACCTTCTTGGCAGACGGAGGATGGAGGAAAGCCCCGTGGCGAATCCCTTCCTTCAACTGATTGAAATTCTCGCACGAGAATCTTAACGGGAACAGCAGACGACACCCACAGTGATCCATGATGACTGTCAAATTACAAGAGTTTAGATGGAGAAGATAAAGCATACTTCAAACCATTCCAGTGAGCTTTTTGACTCTGAATCCAGTCTTAGCTGTCTGCTGAAGATGATGTGTAATTATGATGAATGAATTTGGGGCAGAATGTTCTTGTTACAACAGGTTTTCTTTTCTTTCCTTTTTTTTGTTCCCCCGTTATTTTTAGGAATGTCTTTGATTGCTTTTTTTGTATCTCATCAGCATCCATCATTAAGGGTGTACCTTGTCAAAGTAATCACTGTAGATTCCTATCACCCTTTTGATCCACTGGCCAAGTAACTACATTGCTGATGGGAGAGTTGAGCTAGAGGTTAATCGTCGGGGACCCCAAAAGCTCAAGGAATAAGGTTGAACCTGTGATGTTCTACCGCACTTTTTATTTCTGTTTTATCTATTAGTTTGGTCATTAATGTCCACAGAATGAGAGGCCTGCTCTGCCGGAAACATCGCGAAAAAAAGTTATGGCCATTTGTATATTCACTGTCCCATTGACTCCACTACACAGGAAAAGAAATATATATAAGAAAAGAAAAAGAGGAAGACCACCCATTTTCAATATTGAACTATGTCAGGTTTGTATTGTAAAGTACAACGGTGTGATGTCATCACGTTGTTATTTGGAATACAAACCCCAACATCAATCATCCAGTTCTAGGCAGAAGAGGGGGAACTTTTTTTTTATTTCCACACTCCTTTAAGGTATATTAACCCTTTCCAAGCCACGGGGAGCCCCTTAATGTTAAAACCGTACTATATCGAACTTCCTAGGGGGGGAGGGGCAGCCAATCGTCTTTTCCCGTACTTTCCCGTATTTACCGAAATAAATGATTTTCATCCGAAAATCGGCGATCGTCTAACCTTCCCTAGTCACCACTCGTGCATCGATAGCTCATGGCTGGGCTGAGATGAAGCAGAAGTGATGTCATTGGCCTTTCCTTTTCCAAGGCACATTATCCCATTCGGTTACTGTCTGTACCCTGGTGCTCCTACTGCAGCCATACTTGGGGCTATGCTAGCGAAAATGTTCAGGTCTGTTCTTGAGTCACACATGGATTATTTGCGGGGACATTTACGTGAACGGATCGCGCACGCGAAACGCACGGGGAGATCGATGATCGGCCAAAACACCCATTCTATCCCAACGGAGATCGAGAAAATCACGGTGAGTTACTGACCTGGGGAAAAAAAAAAAAGAAAAAACAACGGCGCTGTTCAAGATGGAGGGGCTGCGGGCTCATGTTTATAAACATAATATTATGTCTCGATCACAATACAATAATAGAAATTTCACGGCTAATCTACCAACCCCCATTCTATTTCGGCTTAGAAAGTGTTAATGACATAGTTCAATATTGAAAATGGGTGGTCTTCCCCTTTAAGTAGCATGTGAGGGGTCAAACTGGGGGGTTTTCATGATTCTGAATCCATTGCAAGCATTTGTATTGCATGAAAAACATTCCTTGGGCTAGAAAACAGACCAACAAAACTGTGAAAAGTGATGACTCATCACTGTGATGACTGTGAAAATATATTTAATATATTTATTTTCCTATGTAGTGGAGTCAATGGGACAGTGAATATACAAATGGCCATAATCTTTTTTTCCGCGATGTTTCCAGCAGAGCAGGCCTCTCATTCTGTGGACCTTAATGACCAAACTAATAGATAAAACAGAACTAAAAAGTGCGGCAGAACATCACAGGTCCTCTCCCATTTTGAGGGACTGGGTCCCCGGCTATAAACCAACATGCCCCTGACAAAAAAAATATATATATATATCAGATATTCTATTTTTAAAAGCCCACCAGGTACTATGGACCTAAACACACTTTTCAAGCGAAGTCTGAGAAGCTACTTTGATGTAGCCAATGAGTCTAGTCTGGATGTAATGGGGCCGATTTTCTTCTAATTGGAGTGCCTCCGCTCTGGAAAGGTTCAATTACGGGTCAGTTTCATGACATCAGCGATCTACATCAAACGTTCCATTTACCTGATGAGCAGTGTAGGCGCCACATCCATCCATGTGAATCGAACGTGTTTACCAACAAATAGCAAGCATCTGATGAAAGTCCTCATGATGTAAACCTCATGCTTTTAATACCACAACATTTAATAGAGACCTGCATGTCCCTCATTGAGACTTATCAGTAAGTTTGGCTGAGCGGATGTTTTTCTTTTTCTTTTTATTAAAGGGGCGGCTGTTCAACCCTATGAATGACTAGTTGTCCAGAATAATAGACCTCAGTCTGTCTTGCATGGGCTACCTGCCAGACAAGCCCACATAAATAGCCACATCTCTTTTTACTATTTTTTATGCGCTGGTCTTTCACATTTTTTATCGCCACAGTCCGGAAACTGATGAACAATCCAGCCGTCCATCGGTTCTAAACTGATGTTTTCCCTCCTCATTGAAATGCTTTGTGTGGTTGTCGGGTTCCAGACAGAAGTTGTTTCATTCTCATCATGTCAGATTGTGGAAGCTGATAGACTAGGAGCTGGGGAAATTGTTTTCAGGTGTTTTGACAATAGAGTAAACTATACAGCTGGGTTTGTGTTGTAGCATTCACTTCTTGGTCACCACTTCAATTCCACAACATGAAAGGCAGAACAACTGCACAAATGCATGAGTGTACACACACTAGAGATGATTGAAATCAATGAAAACCGAGCTGGGAAATGAGGGATAAAATCTAATGAAATCCAGCACAATCATTTGTAAAGGAAGTGATGTTACAAATGGGGGTTAGAGTTTGTATGGGAAATTAATGAGCTGCGGCGTTCATGAAAAGCCATTATGGATTTGGCTGGGTGATAAGGAGAATGAATGAAATGTGTGTCAGGATGAGCAGTATTGTCTGGGTGTATAGCAGACTGGGCCATCTTTACAGCTGCCAATCCCATGTGCAGTGGTGGAAAAAGTACTCAAATGTTTTACTTGAGTAAAAGTATCAATACTGCAATATAGAAATACTCGGTTACAAGTAGAAGTCCAGAATTCTAAATGTACTTTGAGTAAAAGTGTGAAAGTGTACTTACTGTAAAGTACCAAAAGTAAAAGTTCAAAATGTTTTAAAATAGCAGATCTACAAGCTCACAACGTGTTGCGACTCATTCTGAGCTTGTAGATCAGCTATTTTCAAAATGCCACTGACATGGGGCTAAAGTGTTAATGTGTGGTTTGTAATATAATTCAGATCTGAAAAGTAACTAGTAATTCAAGTTTTCAAATAATTATAGTGGAGTAAATGTACAGTATTTGGATCTGAGATGTAGTGGAGTAGACGTAAAATAATTGGAAAAAGGAAATACTCAAGTAAAGTACAAAAACCTCAAAATTGTTCTTAAGTAGTCTACATTACTTAAGTGAATGTACTTAGTTTCTTTACACCACTGCCCGCGTGTCTCTCTTGCTTTCTCTCTCACCGGCGTGCTCATCGTTTGAAAGGCGAGTTTATTTGGTTGCATCTGCAGACTAATACCACACAAAAGCAGGCAGATAATGATGTGTGGTAGTTTTACAAATGTTGTTAGTGGCTAGCTAGGGACAATGTGAAAGACATGGCAACCCCAAGGAAATTTCCCACTAGGAGATACAGAAGTTAAACGTGCCATTGTACAGCAATGGTGTTCCACTTTCAACTGATTATGTACCAGGGACTCAAGACTCCAACAACAACAACAACAACAACCTGGGGAACACTGTTGTGTTGGGAGCGGATATGGACGTGGTGTGGGGGGAAAGCTTGCTTGAAATTAAATAATGACTGTTGAGGGCTTGATTTAATTCATTGCATGATACAATTAAATCATGTCCTTAACGTTGGTGAGGTGCAGTCTAGACGCACAGCCGCCGCGCAAAATTCCTTTTCGGTTCAAGGAAGTGCAATTTGAAACAATCTACCCATAACATAAGAGAGTGTCCATCCTTTATCCAACTAAAGGGATGGTTCATGGACAATCAAACATGTGAAAATGATTAAATAGGTTAAATATACAGTAGGTTTACAATGCAGCGGCAAATGTTCCGCCCTGTATAATTGATCTTGGGGATATTTTGATTATCGCGATAATATCGTAAATTGCAATTTCTCTATTATTCTCACAATAATCGTGACATGAAATGTTCATATCTTCCCATCCCTATATGCGCTGTCCCGTCCAAATAAAAGTAAAATAAAGAAATAAACTGTCATTATTTAACTGAAACTAGTCCTGTGCCCGGGGGTGTGCACAGTACAGTATATGAGTGCACTGAGGGATTGGATGTCCCTGAGGAGTCTCAGAAGTAATGTTGGAGAACCCAGACCAGTGCCCGTTGGGTGTCCAGTTGTGCAATACCCGTTGTATCCGTCTGTCTGTCTGTCTGTCTGTCTGTCTGTCTGTCTGTCTGTCTGTCTGTCTGTCTGTCTGTCTGTCTGTCTGTCTGTCTGTCTGTCTGTCTGTCTGTCTGTCTGTCTGTCTGTCTGTCTGTCTGTCTGTGTCCCTTTCATGCCCATACATTATATGGAGATCTCTTATCTCTGTCTATCTGTCTGGCTTTCTTTTATGCCCATATATGGTGTTCCGTGTCCAGGCCAGTCTGTGATGTAATTCAAATTTGGGCACTGTAGTGATGTCAGTCAGTGATGTCAGTCATCTCCAAATTTGGTCACTTGTTTCATCATGTCAGACTGACATTATTTGGGCATTGTTTCAGCATGGTACCATGGTGGCGACACTGTTTAATATCGTGATGTCAGCATGCAGACTGTTTCACCCGTTTATTCCCATATATGGTGTTCCGTGATGTCGGGCATTCTACTAGTTTTACTAGTAGGCTAGTGTAGGCTTAGAAGCCTTTTCAGAAGTTAATTTCTTTTTTTCCATTTAATGATTTCCTTTATCCTCATCTAATCTTGCGCTAATGCACTCAACTGTTTTCGCCAGGTTTTAAGGACTAGTAGGCTTTTCAGAAGTTAATTTAATGTTTTCCATTTAATGATTTCCTTTATCCTCATCTTGCGCTAATGCACACAACTGTTTTTGCCAGGTTTTAAGGTCTTATTTATTTTGTTGTTTCTCATAAGCTCGCAACCCTCCTTGCCCATCAGCCCCCACCGTTGCCCCCAAAGGAAAATCCACTAGCTAGAAGAGAGAATGCATGATTATTCAGATCATATGTTTCACTCTCTCCACTCATCTATCATGAAAACATTTGTCATGAAGCTAGGCATTCAGATGTTTGCTACTGCGCGTGGAGCTCAGGACAGTAGCGTCAGGAAGTGTAATAAATCATGGCTGAAGTCCACTATGTCCTTCCTAGGAGTCTTAATGCTTCGACTAGACTAGAGAAATATAATTTAATTTATTGCATCCTTCCGCACCAACTCGGATAAAACTGTATTCGACAGTTGTTATGCAATGGAACTGTGTATGTGTGTGCGTGTGTGTGTGTGTGTGTGTGTGTGTGTGTGTGTGTGCGTGCGTGTGTGCGTGCGTGCGACTGTGCGTGCACACCCAACCAGTTATCTTAGGCACACAGTAGAAAGAGTTCATAAAGTTCACCAGTAGCCTAGTGTGAAGGGTAATGAGACATTATATACCTGGCAAGGCCTCAAACGGACCCAGTCCAAACTCCTGGTCCTACTAGTATGACAGATTGCATTACACTGATGGATAATTCTATTATTAGGCACCTGATGATAACTCTGCATTCCATTTTGCCTGTGAAACTTTGCAAGACTTAAAATTCGAGTCTAAATATCATCTCATTTGGCATGAAACCTTGCATCTCATATTTCATGTATTGCTTTTTAATAAACGAGTGCCATATCTTATACTATGAAGGCCCTAATGGTAGCGAAAATAGACGATCTATAAATAGTCCTCATAGAGCTGATATATTTGCCTATTTATGGAACATTTTGGAAACTTTTCATGAATCATAATTTCATTCGCCATTCATCTGTGATTCCCATAGCTCAAAGTTCCACAGCTGAATACTTTATGCAGACACTACTACGAGTCTAATTCAAGATTACGGCCGGATGATGCATTGTAGTAAGGGGAACATAAGAAAATCTGCGAAGTGAATCGTAAAGGTGTGTAATAATATGTACTAAAAGGTTGAAATTCAACTCCTAGGGGAAACCTCATAAAAAAAAGATTTGTGTTTGTGTCCCATTAACTTTACTATACAGGAAAAAATACAACAAATAAATCTGCTTTAAATAACATGTGAGGGGTCAAACTAGGGGTTTTTCATGATGCTAAATCCATTGCAAGCATTTGTTTTGCACGAAAAACATTCCATGGGCTACAAATGGACCCCACAAAACGGTGAAAAGTGATGATTCATCACTAAACCATCATTTTGTGGGTCCAATTTTAGCTCAAGGAATGTTTTTCGTGCAAAACAAATGCTTGCTATGGATTCAGCATCATGAGAAAACCCTAGTTTGACCCCTCACATGCTACTTAAAGCAGATTTATTTTTTGTATTTTTTTCCTGTATAGTAAATTAATGGGATACAAACACAAATCCGTTTTTTTACGAGGTTTCCCCCGGGAGTTGAATTTCAACCTTTTAGTACATATTATTACACACCTTTAGAAACACATTGGTGAAGAAATTTCTTGGTAACGATTTACTTCGCAGATTGGTCAAATATCTTATAAAATCCCCTTACTATTGCTTGATACCACACTGAACTAAGCATAATCAAGTGAATACTGGAGATGTGGCATAACGGCATGGATTTCTACACAGTGAGGGCAATTCTTTCAACATAAGATGCTGCATTCAAGTTCAGGAGAGTTTGGACAAGGCAATTCTCTTGAATGCTGCCTTCAGGTATGGCAAATGGAAGGGGGGCATTTGCATTTCTTTCACCATGGTAAAAACTGCATTCATGGTCTGGAGAGGGCAATTTTTATAGACGGATAAAAGGGCAGGGGCTCAAGCCCCCTTTGATGTACAAACATCCTCGTTTTAAACTTAAACAGTAGACTAAAATATAAGATCTGAAAAAAATGTATCCCGATGAATGATGATCCCATCCCATAGCCCGCGGAGACGAGACGGTCAGCTGATGCTAACCTGTTTTACTTGTCAATTTCAAAATAAAGGTTGCAAAAAAGCTGGACGTTAAATTTGTCTATGGGTTTTGATTATTGAACCAATGAAAAGTATTAATAACTGCTTGTGATTAAATAACTACATTGGATTCATTGGATCACAGGTTATTTTTTCTGGTACATTTTCTGAAAAGTAAGTACGTTTCGTACTAGCATTTCGATGTGTCCTTGTTTCGAGTGGCCAGTAGTTTGAATCGCCGGTGAACGCTAACCTGCCGACGCAGGTGAATGCTAACCTGGTGAATAAGGGCACGTTCTCACCCAAAGTCCGCTTAAAAGGTCCGGATCAGAGACCAAATGTTTACATTGTTGCATTTTGAATTTGGTCCGGTTAGCGTTCACACGGGACTTTTGTTAAAAGAACCAAATATGTAAACAACTGACACGTGGTCATACAGGCGGCTGTTGATCTATTGACAGAATAGGCTATTCCTATGGAAAATTACTTCACTGCCAATTCCAATTAATTTTGTGTTATTAATCACAGCCGCTTCCTATATATCTTTTTTTAAAGAAGCGAAACTCACGCATTTCAGGCAGTAATTAGCGATGGATGGGTGGAGGAATCTCTCTCTCTTTCTCTCTCTCTCTCTCTCTCTCTCTCTCTCTCTCTCAAAACATAGCCTGTATAAAGCCTTCTCCTTGATTCATTTAACAATAAATAGCGCAAGAATGCGTGAACATAATAAGCATCACCGTTTCCACATCAAATCTCTCTCTGTCTGTCTCTTTCTTTCTTTACAAGCAAGTGAAGCAACGGGTCCATAATGATATTTCCTATCCTTATCAGGTTGGAAATGTGAAGCTAAATGAATAAATAACCTAAATAAAAACAATAAAATAATGTATAATCCCAAATGTTGAATCTATATGCGTGTGAGCCATAACTTTATATGCGGTGGCGCATGCTTAAAAAGAACATATTAATGTAACGGGATGCTAATTGCAGATCTGTTCTTTTAAACCACATGATTCATTTAGCCATGAAACATAACAGCCGTGCATCGGACACTCGGACAGTGTTGTAAGCTTTTAAATCCGTTATTTTTGTGCACCGCACCCGATGACATGGACATACTGCCGTCCCAGCAACAACGTGAAGAGTTTGACTCGTGCACGCCTGTCCTCAGGGAACAGCGAGAGAGCGAAAAGAGAGCGAAAATCCTAATGCCTCGAAAGAAAAGCCAAGTTTGACTTTATTCTGTTTTGTGGTCGCCGCGCCACCTCCTCCTCCTGTGTTGTACACAAGATGGTGACCTTAGTTTTATTTGTGACTGTATTTGTGTCAAAACAAACAATGATCACCGTGTTTGGAGAGCGACCCCTGGAGTCACCGCACACGATGGGTCACCAGTTTCCATGTAAGACACCGCAGTGACGGCTCACAGGGAGAGGAGACGATACAATTATTAACGTGTAGCCTACTGCAGGTCATGAAGACATATCAGCGGTCGGGTCATATCAATAATGATTCCCGTAAGAAATTCATGCTTTTAGAACTAATTATTAATCCAGCTTCACAACTGCAATTAACAAAGATTGATGAGTGTAGTCTCTTGTAGCCGAAGTTACAATTGCTTCACTAGTAGTCGTTTATTATTTTTTCCATATTGTTTTTCAATGAACAACACACAATGCAGAATGTAGTAGGCTGATCAGACATAAGTTTGGTCCTCTATAAAGTCCGGCTCCGTTCACACCAGCAGAGGACCGGACCATGGTCCGTTTGGAAGGGGACCGAGTCCTGCCTTTTCAAGAGGACCATGGTCCGGACCAAACAAAGGGACCATGGTCCCTTTGCACGTTCACACCAGCGGACCAAAGGAGAAAGAGGACCATGGTCCCTTTTAAGCGGACCAAATAACCCTGGTGTGAACGCCCCCTAAGTCTTAACCCTAACCCTAACCCTAAACCTTACCCTAAACCCTAAGCGGAGTACTGGGTAATACAACCGTCATGTTTCAGGGCTAGTTTCGGACATGCACGGTTTCCACCCAACATAGTTGAAATACTACTAAAGACAAATGGTGTGTGTAATCGGACAATAATCAGGTGCACAGGGAGATCCTGTTGGTTTTATAGAAGCCAAACCATGTCGGGGGGTTGCTCTTGTTGACAGGGAACCTAGCTCGTTCATAAATAGGAATGATTCACTCCACAATATGCTGTAGTTGAGTCGGAAAAAGGAATGCGTCCATTTTTCTCGGCCCATCACTCTTCTGTTTCGTCTCCTTCTCCATCCACTCTTCTCCTCTCTCCCGTGTCTTGAAACATTCCTCCTTTCATCCCTTCTTCTCTGCACCATAACCTCGCCTACCAGGCTTTCTGAGAAAAAGCCTGGTGTTCGTTCACAACAGGCCGTTTGGTTTACGCCTAGAGCGCGGAAACCACTAGAAGAAGCGGCGTCGCTTTGATTTGGTTCCCTCCATTTGTTTCCACAATCCCTATTAAAATGCTCGAGTAGCCTCGTGTAGTCTTGCCAGTCGCTAAAGGTTGGACTAAAAGATGCATATACCAAACGAAGTTTTCAAAAGCCAAACTACTCCGCATCAAGGAGTTTATTAGGTAGGTCCTAAAAGTATGTCCTTGAGCGCAGGGGAATATGTTGGGTTAAAACTGAACTCGGTTTGATCTTTCCGGCAAATTGTAGTCCTTTTAGTACTACAACATGACGTTTTGTGGTTTCCGCTCCAGACCGGTTACAAACCCGAAAAGTGAAGTGATCCCAGACTACTGCACCATGGAGCCTCGGCAGTGGTTGTTATTTCTGGAGCCTCCATATACTCTGCAATGTGAGATCTCACTCGGCTGATGTCCTTCTGTGATGGCAATGCCCTCTGGCAGAGCAACTCTCTCTCTCTCTCTCTCTCTCTCTCTCTCTCTCTCTCTCTCTCTCTCTCTCTCTCTCTCTCTATCTCTCTCTCTCTCTCTCTCCGATGCCAAGTCTCCTTTTATATTACGGAGTGTGGACAACTTCAGAGGTGCTGACTCCAACAGGGCATAACATTGTGTTCAACTTTTACAGTAATGTATGGATTCCAGCCGACCGTTTCAGAAAGCTAGAAAGGCTCTCGGGGTGATTTCTCTCAAGCTGTTTTGACATCGAGCGTGACTTTGGCCAGAATTCTTTACCTCTCGTCGGAGGGGTGGCTAAACCTCTCTATTAATCTCTCGTAGTGAACGGTTGGAAATGAACGACGGTGCCTTTTGCTTAAGCATTCATCAGATCCGCTCTTTGGTGTCTGGCAGCTTATTAGGTATCCCATTATTCATGTCTATTTGCCTTTTTGTTTTTCCTGCCTTTTCATGGGTCTCTTGAAGTGCCTGACGCAGGATGGAGAGACGCCATGTGAAATCAAAGCAGCTGCCTCGACGAGAGAACAATATAGCCTTATTTCTAGCCGTGCCACACACGCGACACGTGCAAATCAATCAATCAGCAGTTGATTCAGGCATCTTATTACTCACAGGGTCTGTGTCAATGCCTATTGATTCTGATGTGTATGAATAATGGCTGTCAAATCATTTCCAGACGGTTGATTGGGATGTTTTCATATTGCATATATGCTCAGCAGTGTTGAGCTTTTAGACACAAATGGCTCTGTGTGTGTGTGTGTGTGTGTGTGTGTGTGTGTGTGTGTGTGTGTGTGTGTGTGTGTGTGTGTGTGTGTGTGTGTGTGTGTTGGATCACTTTTCGCAATTTGGCCATTTGTAGTGGTTGGTTACCACATGAAAGGACTTTGTACATGAAAACTGCTTTTTTATATTTAGTTTTTTTTTATTTGGGGGGGGGGGGGGTGCTTTTCTGCCTTTATATGGATAGTACAGTGTAGAAGAGTGACAGGAAACGGGGGGAGAGAGAGAGACGGAGAGCAAAGGCCGTGGGGCTCAGGAATCGAACCCACGACTCGCTGTCAGGCTGCATTAGAGTCTATTATGTGGTATGCGCCTCAACCACTAGGCCATGAAAACTGCCTTATTCTGAGTCAAAGGTATGCGAAGAGTGCATTTAGAATAAAATAACAATAGACTTTAAGAAGAAATGTAGGTAATGTATTTACCGAAGTGAAATGAAAATGTATGTTTAATTCTTAAAGGATTTATGTAGCAAAGTAGTGGTGACAGAAAATTAGCATGTTAAGAGGAGCGTATCCCCCCATGAAGGAGATATGCGTGTCAGAATTAGAGTGGAACCACCCCTGGCCCTGTGTGCATTTAACTTCAGGGTGACAAATACGAAACATCTGCAGCACTAACAAGGGACAGGTTGCTCAAAGATGCGTGCGTGCGTGCGTGCGTGCGTGCGTGTGTGCATGTGTGTGTGTCACCAGACCCTTTACACGCACAACTATATTCCTTTACCACCTGTGTGTCATGTGCATCAGAGGCACAGCGGTTCAGGCATTGTTCAAACGGATTGCGTGTTGAAGCTACACTCTGAACATATCAAATGAAACGTACAGAGGAGGAGGATTTATGTACACTAAGGATCCATTCCATATAGCTCGCGTAAAAACACGGCAGAAGACATTTCTGATTTCTCACACGGCTGCCTGCAGCCAGGGAGCTGCGTGAACTGCACGACAGGGACGTGCAGAGAATGTTAGAGAGGCAGGGGCTGAAATTTTTAAAAGGGCCTTGGTGAAAATATAAAAAATAGCAGACCTCCAAGCTCACAACACATCGCGGAAATTTTTCGGTGCTTGATATACCACACTGAACTAAGCATAATCAAGTGAATACTGGAGATGTGGCGTATGGCATGGATTTCTGCACAGAGGCAATTCTTTCAACTTAAGAAATGCTGCATTCAAGTTCAGGAGAGTTTGGACAAGGCAATTCTCTTGAATGCTGCCTTCAGGTATGGCATGGAAAGAGGGCATTTGCATTTCTTTCACCATAGTAAAAACTGCATTCATGGTCTGGAGAGGGCACTTTTTACAGACGGATAAAAGGGCAGGAGCTCAAGCCCCCTTTGATGTCTATGTGTGCACGTGCCTGGTTGAGATGGATAAGATGCTTTAGGATCTCCCAGCTGAGGGGTGATTCCTTCCCATGTCCTCTAGAATCGCGTCTCCCGTCTAATATTACTCACTCGCCTATAGTGGCTCTTTGGCTCATTTCACTCATTAAGGTAATTTACTGCCGGAGCCCTGTGGTGGGTACAGTAAAAGATAAGCCTTAATTCTCTGTGTCAATCTCTCTTTTCTCCCCCGTCTCTGAAGCTCTTCCCTCCTTTGTCTGTCCCTCTGCCTTTGTGTGTCTCCTCAGTCCTCATCAGGCTCTCTCTCTCTCTCTCTCTCTCTCAAGTGATGAGCGCACAAGGCTTTACAGTCCAATGAAAAGGCTGCGCTGCGCGGCTGCACCATCCTGACAGTTTAATTGGAGAGGCGTAAATCAGCCCAGTGTGTCAGAGAGAGGGGTAATTATTTCCTTCTGTTTCAGCTACAGTACCAGAAGCCCCCATCCCTTACTCTTCACATTCTAGGTCCCCCCCCCCCCCGCCCCCGCCCCCCATTTCTGCATCGCTTGCTCTCTCATTTTTAATCTTTCAAACGAGGCTCGCACTCTCAACAGCAAGTTCCTGTGTGTTTACCTGAATTGGAGTCGGCTTTCGTGTGACCTTTTAGTCTGCACATACAGTAAGTGCTCCGTCTTTCACATCGCAGCTCCTTCTGTAAAAAAAAGAAGAAAAAAAAGCCATGAACAGCAGTCTGCTCAGTTCAACATTTAACACAAATGTGCCCATTCATGGAAACACAAGCCCGGCATGATTTACTTCTTTTGGAGCTGCGTATGGAAATGGAGTATGCAGAAAGGCATTTGGTGAGAGGGTAGCGTGTGGTGAGGGGTAACGCATTATAACATTGATTTGTCCAAAGGACCGCGCTCTAGTCCGAGACCCCTAATCGTGCGGTTTGGTTTTGGCGCCCTGCATGGGTTGTACAGTACACGTCCAAACGAGGTGATGCCATAAAACACATCCCATCCTGTGGTCTGTGTTCTGTGTTCTGGCACCACAAGCAGGCCCATCTCAGGCCCTGAGCCACGTCGGGGGTGGAAAACCAGCGCTGGAAAAAGTACTCAAATGTTTTACTTAAGTAAAAGTATCACTACTGCAATGTAGAAATACTCTGTTACAAGTGAAAGTCCAGAATTCAAAATGTACTTGCGTAAAAGTACAAAAGTATTGGCATATAATGTACTTAATCTACCAAAAGTAAAAAAATCGTAAATGGTGCATTTATCCAAGGCGCTTTACAGAGATCGAACTGGGAACCCTTCAGGAACCCTCCGTGTTCTAATGACGGTTTCACTACCCCTGAGCCACTGCCACCCCTAAAAGTATTCGATATGCCGAATGTCCCATTTCAAGTTTTCAAATGTATACAACTCTTTTGAAAATAGCCGATCTACAAGCTAACAATGTGTCGCATCGCAACTCATTGTGAGCTTGTAGATCGGCTATTTTCAAATGGCCGAAATGTATATTCTGTAGGGCTGAAGTGGTTAATGTACGTTTTGTAATAATAATCAAAATCTACAAAGTAACTACCGGTAGTAACTAAAGTTTTCAAATAATTGTATTGGAGTAAAAGTACAATATTTGCCTCTGAAATGTCGTGGAGTAGAAGTAAAAGTACTGAAATTTGGAAATACTTTAGTGAATTAAAAGTACCTCAGAATTGTACTACTTGAGTACTTAGTTACTTTACACCACTGAAAGCAGCCCATCTCAGGCTCTGAGCTACGTCTGTGGTGGAAAACATTCTGTGTCAGTGGTGTTTTGACATAGATTTGAAACTTCTTTTTTCTTAGCATTTTAACCACTTACCCCCCATGCTGAGTTTGTTTTATTCACTGACCCCCCTTTTTCAAGTAGAGGTGTGCCGAGTGCAAAGTGCCTTTTTTTCCCATTCTTTTTTGTTTTATTGTCTGAAAGTGATATGTGGAGTGTGCGTGCTCCTGGACAGGAGTGTCACACCAAATTCTGTGCTCTGGGTACAAGGATTCACTGCGGGCCCTCCCCCTATGAATGGTCTTCATAGGGGGAGGGGTTTAACCCATTTAGACTGGAAACGCATTACTTTGTGTTTTAACTGTTGAAAAATAGCAGATATTCAAGCTCACAGCGCGGCACCGAGTGAAAATTTGTGCAAGTCAAGAATATTTTGAATCCTTCTAAGGTTTCTTGAAAAACCTAATGCTTCTGTGTCAGTGGTGCTCAAACATTTTCATTTGAAGGACCCCCAATATGACATGTATTTGGCCACAAACCTCCATCTCAAAATATTTAGTTCCAGGGAACCCCCAGAAGCAACATTTTTAGTTACAAATGTTCACTTTAAAAAATACATAATATATTCAAAGATTTGCACACATTTTCACGAGTTTTCAAAAATAGCAGCAATACAAGCTCGCGGTTCCGCGCTGTGAGCTTGCATATCTGCTATTTTTCAGTAGCTAAAGTATAAAATAATTAAAGCCCCTCCTTGGGCCCTAGTAACTCAGTCCCACTTCCCCCCCTTGTGACGCCCCTGCTCCTGGATGGAGATGGAGCCCACCGCTGTGACTGGAGAAACGAGAGCATATCTCTCTTAATGTCGGCCACATCGGATGAAGCCTGGCCCGTGACCTTTCTTTTACTGCCTTGCTTTAATAAAACGTATAATAAAATATGGGACTGCTGTGGCAAGGCGAGCCACGAAATAAACTGGAGGAAATTTGAGCATAACGACTGTGTTAAAATTGGCGTAATAAAAGGCTTGTATCAACACAGGAAAAAATTCAGTTTCATCATCGCATTTTAATATCCGACCCACGACTGTCTGTAGTTTGAAATATTTGTGTGTTGGTTTTTTTGTTTTGTTTTAATTGCCCAAGCACAGACGTGCAAACAGATTTACCATTTAATATCAGAGTGAATGTGGGGGGAAAGAAATAATGGAAAATATTTATACAGTATGTGTTGGATTTCATTTGAGTCTGTTTTGTTGTGGGCTCATAGCCATCGGTATAGATCAACAGTCTCACTACTCTCAGAGCACTTTCTAAACCTCACTGGCTGCAGTCTCTCCTCCTCTGTGTCTGTGTAAAGGTAGAAGTCCTCCACGTTGATGATGATTGCAGCCTACTATAAAGAGTTAGGTGATCTGTATGCTGTCTAGTTAGCTGAGAGAGGGCGAGAGGGGAGATAGAGAGAGAGAGAGGGGGAGGTAGAGAGAGAGGGAGGGGATGGGAGGAGGAGAAGGCGGGGAGGAGGGGGGGCTTTGGTAGAGTGTGTAACAGGACACCAGCCCTCTCTCTCTCTTTGCGCTCTCCTCCTCTTACTCCCCCCCCTCTCTCTCTCTCTCTCTCTCTCTCTCTCTCCCTCCCTCCCTCTCTCTCTTTCCTCCACTCTCTCAGTCAAGCCCTGTCCGGTAGACAGTTAGATGGAATAGCAGCATTTTCTTTCTCCCTCTGGGATATTCAGTCACCGCCGGGGGATCATCTGTGGTGGAACCAAAGTGTTTTGAAGGGGATAAGGACTGGGTTTCCATTCGCGACCTGGGCTGTCAGACCACGGCAGCGCTGAGGGAAGCCCTCGGAAGGTGAGTCCTCCTGGGGAGAGAGAGAGAGGGGGACACGGGACAGGCTGGATGGGATAGGGCAGTGGTTCTCAAAGTGGATTCCAGGGACTCTGTGGGTTCCTTTAGGGGGGAGTCTAGATTGACCCATACAATTCTGTAACTCTGACAGCGTACTCTGACGGGTCCATTTGGTTCCATTTGTACACTGTCAGAGTTAAGGGGAGACCTTGAAATGTGCATGTTTGAGAAACACTGGGATAGGGGACCTCCATGAGCGAGAGAGAGAGAGAGAGAGAGAGAGAGAGGGATGACTCACTGGACAGAGAGAGAGGGAGGAAAGGGAAAGAGAGGGAGGAAGTGTTAGGCAGGAGGCTGACAGGTGCAGGGTGAGAATGCAGGATATCAGAAATCAGAGTGCAACCCTATTTCCTATATTTCAACTGTGGCTCTCCTATTCGACGCTGTGTGTTTAAAGTCAGCTTTGATAACTACTTTCTGGTCTCCCTTGAATAGAACATGTGTAGGTTCTATTTTAAATGAACTTATGTTGTGTGCATTTTGGGATTATCCCGTGCTAATGTGTTGACACATCAAGTCTGAATAGCTTTGAATACTGATTGAATATGGTAGATCTAACGTGGAAAATAAAGGTGTTTGTCATATACTCATTCAGCTTTACTTAGCATGCTCTTGTTAGTGTACCGGTATGCGTGTGTTTGGCTATGCAGCAGGAAAGGTGCTGTTGACTGGTTGGTGACAGGGTGGGGTGTGAACACGCCCTGACCCCCACGTTAGAAGCAGTGTGTACACAAGCTATAAGTGACAGTATACCCTACAGATCGTTTACATGGTTCGAAAGTTCCGTTCTCTAATTGAACAAAAATTCTCCTCTGTTCACCATCTATTTCTATTTATGATACCGGATGACTACACAATGTCATTTATATGTGTAATTCATGTACATTCAATTTTAATGCGGTTGGCTTTTCGCTGGAGGTGGCGTCTCTACTCAGGAAGAATGATTTAGGAAAGACCAAAGGGACTCGTCATCTATCAAACCTGAAAGCAGATGGGAGAGCTTTCTACTTCAGTTGCCCCAGTATACACAGACTAAATTGTATTCATGTGTATGAGGCAATAACGGGGGCAGAAAGGAAAACCAAATGAACACAGACCCCGTTCGGCAGCCGAAGAAAAACATTTCAACCGTAAAACTTCATATGTTTATCAATATTAGTTTTCGACGGTGCCTCTGAAAATTCCCAGATGGAAAATTCATTAGGCCGTCAGCCAGGGAACACACGATGAACTCAATTATCATTATGTCACTCCCGTAATATATGACTCCACTCAATCACACCGACCTCTTTTGTGCAGACATATTTAATTGTCATCGCTGAGATTCCTGGCAGAGTTATTTTTTCTGGTTTGTGCCGGCCGGGCTCTGCCAGACAAAATGTTTAGGCCTGTAACTTTTGATCACATCTGCAAACGGAAGGCGTTGCTTATTAAGGGACCAATTAGGTCACACAATTAGCTCAGGGCAGAGTTCGAGTTATACTCCGAGAGCTATGGGGTCCCTCTAGCGGCACCGAAGGCGCCGCCGAAAAATAGGGCCCCCATAGTTATGGGGGTGGCCCCCATAGTTATGGGGGCCCTATTTTTCGGGTATAAAGTCGGCTAAAACGAGTATTTTCCTATATTAAATCATATTAAATCAGGTATTTTTTGGTATATAGTCTGGATTTCTTGGTACCAACAGTCAGACAACAAGTGCCAGTTTCATAAAATCATTCAGTTCCCAGAGCTCAGTTAATCTACTTAGTTACTTTACACCACTGTCTACAACAGCAAGCAAACATTTTAGCCCGTGAACCTGTCTACAACAGCAAGTATGATGGTTCCCAAACTTTTTAGCCCGTGAACCAAGAGACATTACTACCTTGTACCAAACAAGTAGTGAAAATAGCAGATGTACAAGCTCACAACGAGTTGCTTCGCACTGTGTTCAGTGCGTTGTGACCCATACAACGTGTCCGCCACATCGGTCCAGACCCCAGTGTTAGGAAACAGCTAGCCTCGGAAACCCAGGCTTCATTGGCGATGGTTCTGGTACACCATAGCCATTAGCCACTAGCTAGCCCAAACGTTAGCCTAGCCAGGCAGCACAGCACAGCAGCATAACATAGCATTCATTCATCATTACAAGTCTATAGCCACGAGCCCACGACTCACCAGTGAGGACGCCAGGGCTAGCAGAGGGCGATGTTTAATGCCTAGGTTGTGTTGTCTTGGTGTTCTGTATATTCCTTTATGGCCATATTGTTATAATCCACCGAGTCCATGACGCATCAGTTACGCACGGAGAGACAGACGTTCAGACAGACAAGTTAAAAGGGAAGTCCTTTGAAAGCCATTTCCTCTCTGAACAGTGCCCAGAAGCACATTTCAAAACAAGAGCCTTTCTTTTTTTTTTGTCTATACAATCGATCATTCAACACATGTTTATTTTGAAATTGTACTGGAAATAGAAGTAGCCAATAGCTCCTACTTCACGCCACTGATGATGTCAGAGCCTCTACTTGCCGATCGGCAATATTTTCCCCCCAACCCCCCTTTAGGGGGTGCGGTGGGACGTGGGGGAGGGGGTGCGGCCGCACCCCCAGCACCCCTACTTCCCTCCGTTTAATAGTAGGATTAAACGGTGTGATGTCATTGTTCAGTCTTACTTTTAAGTTTTAAGTTTAACCATCAATATTTGTTCCTTTTCTCACTCACCTCCAATATAAATTTAATTCCATGATATTTACTTCTTTCAGAGGTAGCAAAAGTGAATTGTAAACGAGCTGTTTTCCCCCCTTTCCATTTGCAAATAGGCCTACATTTATGGACTGACCATTTAGTGAAGACTATAATGATTATAATTTTAATAATGATTACATAGCCTACTTTTATTCTCATAATTATTTATTAATGTGGGTGTGCATGCGTGGTTTGGGTAACAGCATGTGTACAGTATGTGTGTCCACTAAACACAAACAGTGCTGTGTTGCTCAAATTAACTTCACATTGTAAAATGAAGACAAGATTCAACGTATTCTCCTCCACTAGTCCACTCCAGTCCCCTCTCCTCAGCTGCTCACTGCACGGAGCGTTCGTCTCTCTTCTTCCTCACTGTGCAAAATTCAGTCCTCTCAACTATCTCTATCTCGCTAGCGCCCCCGCTACAAACAGTGCAGGCGGCTGGCTGTATTGCACCTATGTTAACTGCACTCCTTGCACTGTGAAACTGAAAATCCTTGTGTTATGAAAATTCGATATTTGCCGGCAATGTATGGTGGGAATACGTTTATCTATTTGGACATTTAGGTATGATATGTGGGACTGTCAGTAAAAAAAAAAATATAAAAAAAAAAAAAAAAACACACTTGGGAAAAAAAGAGACCCCATAGGGGTTTTTGACTATGGGGTCCCAGACTTTATCTATGGGGGCTAAGCCCCTACTGGCACCCACATAACTCGAACCCTGGCTCAGGGGTTCTATAACACAGTGGTTCCCAAACCTTTTATCTCGAGACCCAAAAGAGAAATTAGACTCTTTGCCCGGGACCCAAACTAGTGAAAACAGCAGATCTACTACTGCGTTGTGGGCTTGTAGATCGGCTATTATCACTATTTCTGAAATTTTCTATATTATTTTCTTAGATTTGTTTGTTTTAAAATGTTACAACTATTTTTTTAAATATATATACATCTTTTTTTTTATCTTTTGAAATACATGCATATTTATTTAAATGTAGGAAAAGAAAATGTTTTTTTTTACTCAAGTCGTGACCAATAAGAATGTGTCCGCAACCCTCAAACGGGTCCTGACCCAGTGTTTGGGAACCAGTGCTATAATAACGTATGTACGTATAGGTCATCCATACCCCCGGTGTAGTGGAAGTTCTGCATTACCGCGGTGGCTCTGAAGGAAGTGCAAGAGTCTAATCCTGACCCGTCGGGGTGTCATGGCAGGCCTGTGTCTTATCTCACTCGACGACTCCTGACACTCAGAAGCGGGCCACCGGGAGCACGGCTCTCTCTGTGATGACTTGAGCAGCTGTGAGGCTGACGTCTTCAGGCCGCAGCAGAGAGCCTGCTGGAAGATCACCCCAATCCCTCTCTCTCTCTCTCTCTCTCTGTCCAGAGAGAGCCAAAGTTAGAAGTTTAGCGGCTTAAGTCTGGGCTGTTGGAGCAGGACTTCATCCTCGGGGGCTGGCCTGGGACAGGTCATAGCTGTCGGATGCTTGGAGCCTGCATGTTGGAGCTTAAAGGACGGGGCTGTTTTGTTCCTCTATAGCAGGGGTCTTCAACGTTTTCAGGCCAAGGACCCCTTAGTTGAGAGAGAGATGAAGCAGGGACCCCCGGATTCCATATAGTTGCATCGTTTGACAGCACCATCATCAGTGTATTTTGGATTCATGTCAATTTGTGTTATCAGATATTTAACCACTTGAACCGTCAATACTTAATAAACTTGACCTTTCACTCTGTACTTGGTCCGCTCTTTTTCCCCCTCTACACCAAAACTCTTTGCCGAAAATAGCCGATCTATTTTTGGCTAAAGTTCTCCCAATATGGACACTAGGGTTCAAGTGGTTAATATAAAAAAGGAGAAAAAAAGGTTTCTATCACACAAGATTTGGAGGACCCCCTGTAGTAACTCTGGGTCAACCCCCTGTTGAAGACCCCTGCTCTAAAGTGCAGCCAAAAAGATCTCTCTGTGGACGTTTTCCATGTGTGATCCCTCTTTACGTGCATGCGTGGGCACACAGTCACACACATGCACCACTCCCCACATGGTACTGTGTGTTATTGTAAGAATTCGAGTGCGCAATAAAACCAATATGTCATTCATGCCATGATCCACCACGCCTCACACTCTCAACTCCGCCTTATCCGCGCGGCGCTCCAACTTTAAAGTTTCATAGAAATCGCACAGCTTTGTGGTCTCCTGCATCATCAATCTTTTACTGCTCATCTATAAACCACAAGAACACAGAACAACCTCTTGTATACACATTCCTTCTTCGCAAGCCAAAAAAAAAGCAATTTTCTATCTGTAGTTTTCGGTGTAGTATTTCACAGCTCAGGCAGCATTGCTTGCAGGCAATATTTTTTCCGGGGACGGGTGAGATAAGGCGAAGGGCCTTTTCTGGGAGCCATGGAGGTTGGCTATATGTACTGCAGGAGGACATGCCCCCAGGCTGTACCTGTCCTTATCAATAATTGAGGCGCTCTTGTCCTGTAATGGAATGAGAGATTGGTGGCGGAGGCCTGAGAGGAAGTGTTTTCATTGGCAGCCCTTTTGTGCAGATTTATCTCATCCATATTTAAGGCCTGGCCATCTGACTGGGTAAAAGTGCAACAACGGAATTGAACTGACTCGTTAAGCTCTGATCTTTGCTCAGCATTGTCTCTTTCTTTTTCAATCAATTTTATTGCATTATGCTGTAGGACAAGTGGATTTTTAAATGAGTTCTCATGGGGGGACGGGCCAGGACTGAGGTGTTCATTGTTCGTGACCCTGCTTTATTTAAATATGGCTTATGTTTCTGGCGTTATACTCAGACCTTTAACTTTTATAGAAAAAGATCTAACTCAAAATCCAACTGTCAGTGAAACTATTGAGTGAATCCGTCCCCTCTCAACCTTTGGCACCATTACTTGTACTTTTCTTTACACCAGGCACGCAGCTAAGCTTACAGCATGGCTTAATTTGGACCATGGAGATGCACAGTTCTGGTCTCTGAATAAACACGTGTGTTCCTTATCCCCCCACAGGCAGTGGTGACCTGGCGTGGTTCCTGAGCCGTGCAGTCATGGGCTGGCCAGAGGGGTTGACCAGACCTCCTCCGTGGCCCACCATGACCCTCCTGGCTCTCTCCCTGCTCCTCGGCTGTGTCTCCAGCATCCCTCAGCCTCAGCCCAGGGTCTTCCTCTCCTTTGAAGGTAAAATAGACCTCATTGTGCTCTCTCTCGCAAATGCCCCGGAACATTATAAGCAAAGAAAGGCAGGCACACACACACACACACACACACACGTAAAGCATTACAGCGCGACCTCCTGATGATGTGTTTATTGCGTGCTAATGCCTAACAAATGGTTGGAAATGAAGTCATGCCAGAGGAAAGGTACTGCGCACTGTGACTGTCATCGCAGATCTTGAAGCAACTATAGCTGTCTTGGGGATCGGATCAACGCTCTGGTCCTTAGTCTCGTAATGAAAGGGCAGGTTTCCATACAGGCACGATCACAGAGGAAGCACGCTTACTCCTCATATTCAGGGGCAGGGGCGTCACAAGGGGGGGGGAGTGGGACTGAGTTACTAGGGCCCAAGGTGGAGGGGCCCTAGAAACTTTAGCTATTGAAAAATAGCAGATATACAAGCTCACAGCTGAGAGCTTGTAGACCTGCTATTTTTGAAGAGTCGTGAAAATGTGTGCAAATCTTTGAATATATGTATTTTTAAGCAAACATTTGTAACTCAAATTTTGCTTCTGGGGGTCCCTGAACTAAATATTTTGAGATGGGGGTCTGTGGCCAAATACATATCATCTTGGGGGTCCTTTGACATGAAAAAGTTTGAGCACCACTGACATGGAAACAGGTTCCTAGCACACATTTTCAAAACATTTCAAAAATAGCATATCTACAAGCTCGCAGCACGGCACTCGTGCCGCGCTGTGAGCTTGTATATCTGCTATTTTTCAATAGTTAACATTCATGGGGGGCCCGCAGTGAATCCTTGTACCCAGGGCCCGGAATTTGGTGTGACGCCCCTGTTCAGGGGTCATGTCTGAGAGTGCTTTGGCGGCGCTCGTTCCATTGTCCCCGCTGAGTGCCGGAGCGGCGTGGGCCGTACCTCTCCGCGGGATGGTACCGTTTGTTAGGATGACCCTGAAGCCCTGGTCCTTGTTAAACTTTAACCACGCTGCACCATAATGGAAGGAGGCCGGTGGGCATTGTTGGGGGGCTTCTGGTTTTCATTTTGTCGTTGTATTTAACTCCTTTGATGTTGCCCTTGAACGCGGAGCACTGGGGGTCAAGGGTGTGCGTGCGTGCGTGCGTGCGTGCGTGCGTGCGTGCGTGCGTGCGTGCGTGCGTGCGTGTGTGTGTGCGCGCGCGCACGTGCACTGTGCTTTTAACAGTGACTGAGCAGAGTGACTGTCTGTAATGTGTGTCTGTGGTAAGGCATTTTGCACAAGTCTGCCGGAGATGCCATGTTGGTTTCTTTTTTTGCTGTATCACAACATCAAACTTTCCTTCTTTTCACCCCCTCCCTTCTTCCAAAAAGGTCTCTTTCATATTCTGTCATCATTTGTCATCATACCTTCTTCATTCCTCCCTTAATCTTTTCCTTTCGTTTTCTCTGCTTTCGCCTATTTTTTTCTCCCTTGACTCCAGAATACTGGAAAACAGCTGTAGGAGAGACATCTAGCTATCGTACCCAGATAGGCTGTCAGTGCTGGGTGTTGAGCACGTTAGCTTGGAAAAAGCACTCAGACAGTAATTTCTGCAGACAGGAAAAACAATGCTATCTATCCCTTACTTAGGTTGTTGACGCTCAGTGAAATTATTCACTGACTCCTGTATGCTTCCAAATGGCTGGCTTAATGGGTCAAATAAGGCAGGGAGACACTACCGGTAATTCTGGAAGGCTTAATTCCTTTTCCAGGTGCAGATTTGATTCGAATTCCTTTCTTGCTGTAGTTTTGTTTAGCTGCGGAGGGAATGCTACTTGCATGCAAGAATGGCCTCCGGTTTATATTTTTGGGAACTGCTGTGTTCTCATTTTGTAATGGAGGCTTGGGGCCTTGAAACTTAATGAATATATGTCACTGTACTGTATTATTGATGTGTGTATTTTACTGTGGCATAATAAACCCGGCACACATTCATTACATTACAAGAAAGACAGCAGGAATAGCAGAGGAATAGCTGCTCAGTGGGAATTTAGAAGCTAGACAGTACTGTAGATTCCAGAGGAGGCTTCCATTCGAGCTGTGATTTAAGGCGGTCCACAGGACCCGAGCTCAAGCACATGGGGCAGAGAATTAACCCCATGTTCATTTGTGAGTTAGAAATCATGGTTAAGTCGAGGAAAGCGAGGCTCATATTTCCCGGCTGACCTTGAGAGTTCACCATGGGTGAGCTCCAGATGCAGGGAGGCCGTGGAGACACTCAGGCCCAAAGTGGAGGCTTCTCTCTCCCCCATAAACAACTCTCTGGAAGTCCTCGCCGAGGAGGGAATCATTTGGGGATGCTTAATTGGGTTCTCTCCAAGACCGATCCAGAGGGAGGAATTAACAGAGGCTATACGAATGAAGAGCGGCTGTAAGAATGAAGAGAGGCTATAGGAAATGAGGTCAGGACGCTTGCGACTATGCAGGTGGCTTGGCACCTGCAGGGGGCTCAAAGGGTCACTCCTGGTGGCCGGATTCTGCTGCTCCCAGATGTAATGCTGTTTTTTATTATCATGACCTGGAACTAACCAAACGAAGGCCTTGAGGGAAAACAAGAAACCACCGGGTTGGGGGTCGTAACGTGGACGTAGACAGCGGAATACCCTCCTCCGCTTTCTCCCTCTGTCACTCCTGAAACCCTATCCAGGGGTAAGGCAGGTTCACGGCACTCCCAAGTGTGCATCTTAGGCCAGGGGTTCTCAAACTTTTTAATTTGAAGGTCTCCCCTTAACTTTGACAGCATACAAATGGAACCAAACGGACCCTGACGGGTCCGTTTGGTTCCAATTGTACACTGTCAAAGTTACAGACTTGCCATAAGGAACATGGAGAGTCCCTGAAATCCACTTTGAGAACCACTGTACATACTACATAGGCTACCGGAGAAGTTGCTGTCTCTGACATTCCTCTCTCCCTCACGGAGGCGAATGTGGCGAGGCGGCGACTAAAACCGCATACTAAACGGTGAAAAACACTGCCTCCAGAATGCAAGCTAAACCCAAATAATAAACAGTCAAACGCCACCGTTCTCCTCAGCTTGGTGAGATAATAAACACTGGCTTGCATTATTTCAGCTCGAGCCGTTTTGAGGTTAACCCTTTGATGGAGCATATTTACAAGTCCTTCATCTGCTTCGAATATCTTTTTCTTTTGAGTGTTTAACCCGGCCCTTGTTTTCATTTGCCCATTGAGAAATGATCTCAAAACAAGGTGAAATCATGATGGCACACAGCTCACGGAAGAGAATAGTAACTGAAAACAGGTGAATTTGGTATCTCTATCGTTGTATTGCTATTGTTGAATCGGCCAAAATCAATTAAGCTGGCAATCAAAAAGGCAAAAAGCGAATCATCAAAATATGACTAAATGTATCTAAAAACTTGCTGTTATGATTCATTTATATTTTCAATTTCATGCGCTGCAGATCCAATCAAATATTCTTACAATGACATGTAACAATAAGTCATGAACCATAGTGAATTATTTAAGGTTTAACTGCACTGGGAATCCATGGGCACATAATTCTTGTCCAGGGAGAAGGCAGGAGAGCTGAATCTTTTTTCTTTTTTTCTTTTGCACATCATGTACTGTACATGAAATGTAAAATAAATACTGAAAGGGGCATCCGGGTGGTGCAGGGGTAAAGTTCCTGTCCACCACCGCCTCCGGCTTGGCCGCATGTATCCCAATAAACACAGTTGAACTTGTTGGCGGCTTGTAAAGCTGACAGGGGAGGGCAGCCTCTGTTGCTGCACTAGCGACTCCTACCCAGCTGGCACACGACGTCCGTTGACGTTGATTTTTGGTTGGATTTAGGTCGCGACGTCAGCTAACCAAAATCCAACGTTGGACCAACGTCAACTTCCAACGTTGTATCAACGTATTAATTTGACGTCAATTGACGTTGATATTTGGTTGGTTTTAGGTTGTGTTGGTAACTGACCAATAACCAACGTCTGTTCAACGTATTATCCCAACGTCATCCTGACGTCGAATACTGACATTCTGTTGTCGGATTTTTGACCAAACCTCAATGTCTGCCCAACGTTATTATGACAACGTCCACACAACGTTGCAGTCTAACATCATCAGACGTTGATATTTGGTTGGTTTTAGGTTGTGTTGGTAACTAACCAATAACCAACGTCTGTTCAACGTATTATCCCAACGTCAGGTTGACGTCGAATACTGACATGCTGTTGTCGGATTTTTGAACAAACCTCAATGTCTGCCCAACGTTATTTTACTAACGTCCACACAACGTTGCAGTCTAACATCATCAGACGTTGACATTTGGTTGGTTTTAGGTTTTGTTGGTAACTAACCAATAACCAACGTCTGTTTAACCTATTAACCCAACGTCAGGTTGACGTCGAATACTGACATGCTGTTGTCGGATTTTTGACCAAACCTCAATGTCTGCCCAACGTTATTTTACTAACGTCCACATAACGTTGAAGTCTAACATCATCAGACGTTGATATTTGGTTGGTTTTAGGTTGTGTTGGTAACTGACCAATAACCAACGTCTGTTCACGTATTATCCCAACGTCATCTTGATGTCGAATACTGACATTCTGTTGTCGGATTTTTGGACAAACCTCAATGTCTATCCAACGTTATTATGACAACGTCCACACAACGTTGCAGTCTAACATCATTAGACGTAGATATTTGGTTGGTTTTAGGTTGTGTTGGTAACTAACCAATAACCAACATCTGTTCAACGTATTATCCCAACGTCAGGTTGACGTCGAATACTGACATGCTGTTGTCGGATTTTTGACCAAACCTCAATGTCTGCCCAATGTTATTTTACTAACGTCCACACAACGTTGCAGTCTAACATCATCAGACGTTGACATTTGGTTGGTTTTAGGTTGCGTTGGTAACTAACCAATAACCAACGTCTGTTCAACCTATTATCCCAACATCATGTTGACGTCGAACACTGACATGCCCTTGTCGGATTTTTGACCAAACCTCAATGTCTGCCCAACGTTATTTTACTAACGTCCACATAACGTTGAAGTCTAACATCATTAGACATAGATATTTGGTTGGTTTTAGGTTGTGTTGGTAACTAACGAATAACCAACGTGTGTTCAACATGTTTTCCCAACATCAGGCTGATGTTGAATCACTGACATGCTGTTGTCGGATATTTGACTGAACCTCAGTGTCTGTCCAACGTTATTATAATAACGTCTACACAACATTGCAGTCTAACGTCATTAGACGTTGACATTTGGTTGGTTTTAGGTTGTGTTGGTAACTGACCAATAACCAACGTCTGTTCGACTTATTATCCCAGCGTCATCTTGACGTCGAATACTGACATGCTCTTGTCTGATATTTGACCAAACGTCAATGTCTGCCCAATGTTATTATGACAACGTCCACACAACGTTGCAGTCTAACATCATCAGACGTTGATATTTGGTTGGTTTTAGGTTGTGTTGGTAACTGACCAATAACCAACGTCTGTTCGACGTATTATTCCAGCGTCATCTTGACGTCGAATACTGACATGCTGTTGTCGGATTTTTGACCAAACATCAATGTCTGCCCAATGTTATTATGACAACGTCCACACAACGTTGCAGTCTAACATCATCAGACGCTGATATTTGGTTGGTTTTAGGTTGCGTTGGTAACTAACCAATAACCAATGTCTGTTCAACGTATTATCCCAACGTCATATTGATGTTGAATTCTGACATGCTCTTGTCTGATATTTGACCAAACGTCAATGTCTGCCCAACATTATCATGACAACGTCCACACAACGTTGCAGTCTAACATCATCAGACGTTGATATTTGGTTGGTTTTAGGTTGTGTTGGTAACTGACCAATAACCAACGTCTGTTCGACGTATTATCCCAACTTCAGGTTGACGTTGAATACTCAGATGCTGTTGTCGGTATTAGACCAAACCTCAATGTCTGCCCAACGTTATTTTACTAACGTCCACATAACGTTGAAGTCTAACATCATCGGACGTTGATATTTGGTTGGTTTTAGGTTGTGTTGGTAACTAACCAATAACCAACGTCTGTTCAACGTATAATCCCAACGTCAGGTTGATGTCGAATTCTGACATGCTCTTGTCGGATTTTTGACCAAACCTCAATGTCTGCCCAACGTTATCATGACAACGTCCACACAACGCTGCAGTCTAACATCATTAGACATAGATATTTGGTTGGTTTTAGGTTGTGTTGGTAACTAATCAATAACCAACGTCTGTTCAACGTATAATCCCAACGTCATATTGACGTCGAACACTGACATGCTCTTGTCGGATTTTTGACCAAACCTCAATGTCTGCCCAACGTTATCATGACAACGTCCACACAACGTTGCAGTCTAACATCATTAGACGTAGATATTTGGTTGGTTTTAGGTTGTGTTGGTAACTAACAAATAACCAACGTGTGTTCAACGTGTTTTCCCAACATCAGGCTGATGTTGAATCACTGACATGCTGTTGTCGGATATTCGACCAAACCTCAGTGTCTGCCCAACGGTATTATGACAACGTCCACACAACGTTGAAGTCTAACATCATCAGACGTTGATATTTGGTTGGTTTTAGGTTTTGTTGGTAACTGACCAATAACCAACGTCTGTTCAACGTATTATCCCAACGTCAGGTTGACTGCTTAACTTACAATGCTGTATGCATTGCAAAGGATTATGCTTTGCTGGGGATAAAAACAGAACATCTCTGGTTAAAGACCACATAAAGTATGCAGTTTAAGGGACAGTAAGGTGTCATTACAGTTAGGGACATCTGAATGTTTATGAAATTAAATTAATTTGGATCATAGCATTCATTGGACTATCAGTGTCTCTCTTGAATGTAATGGTAGTTACAGGTAAGCATGAGCATTCAGTTAATCTTGGATGTGAACAAGACCAGTATAACGGGGGAGTTTATTGGCATGGACATAGTGAACAAGGTATCTAGCAAGAATGTCAAAGTTCCTTGATAAGCAACCCCTGAGGACACTAGCCACTTCATTGGTCCAGCGTACCATTACATTGGCTCAACAAAAAACTAAAGATAGGCCGCAACAGTGCCGATTATAAATGAATGTGGGTTGTCCTTAAAGTCCAAGACCATTTCAATTTCAATGTTTTGAATCCTAAATAAGAGCTAGTGTATCTAATCTGAAATGACAGGAACTTAGAGGACAAGTAGGCCTATATTTCTTCAGTGGGGGTATAACAAAATGCATTGTGGCCTAAACTCGGGCGATAAAGAGAGAAAGACAGACAGACAGATAGGCACACCATGATGCTTATCTAACAGTACACAGCAGAATGCTGTGACAATGACCTCTGAATCTTGCCTAGAGTCCATGATTAAAGGCATATCATTCAGCCACAGAAGGGCTTACATAGGCTAGAAATGGCTAACTGTTAATGGAAAGGTCTTGACCTCAGCTGTAATAGGTCATTGTTGAACATCTATGGGACACCATCAAATGGGGTATACCCATTTAAAGATAAAAACAACATATCCCATAATATCTCCTGGCACAGGGATCATCAATGTCTGTACATTGACACATGTGGCGAGACTTGCCTTTGACCATGGTAGATTTTAGATTTTGTTTTTAAATAACAATGTTGTAATTTTGATCATGAGACTAAATTTCTGTCCCAGTCTCCAGGGTTTCTTCAGGATATGTATGACACTATATTCCACTAGTACAGTGGTTCTCAATTTATTTGTATTATTATTATTTTTAAGGACCCATAACTCTGAGAGTGTTTATGGGTCCATTTGGTTCCATACACTCTCAGAGTTACAGACCTGTAATGTTCGATTTGGACCGCATTCAAGGAACTTTGAGGTCCCTCTCAACCTGCTTTGAGAACCACTGTGCTAGTAGACATTTGAGACTGGCTCTTTGTGTGCTACTGGTAACATTATTGTCCACTCCATGGCAAAAATATCATTCAGACAAAAATGTCCACCGCAAGCCAGCCTGGGGTATCCACAGTTTAATACCGCATACTATTAACTATGAAGTTTATCATAGATGTGACATAGAACAAAGTGTACAAATCAGCCCAACATACACAACCCATTATGGACGGGAACCCCTGTTTTATCCCTCAGGCGTTTTTTTCTGAAAACTTAGGTCAGGCTTTAGAAGGTATCGACCTTATGTCTTAATGGTTTAAAAACAGTAAAGATATATGGAATGGCAACCTGATATTAACTGCATTTGTTCTCGAAGTGGGGTCCTTGAGGGAGTTCCAGGGGGTCCCCTGCTAAATGAGAGTTAGGAATGAAATGGACCCTTATGGGTAACTCATAGAGTGTACAAATGGAACCAAAATGGACCCATTAACATTGATTTTACAATAAATTGGGGTCTCAGATAGAAATGCCATAAAATGGAGGTCCGTACTTAGACTAATGCATGTCAAACTGGGGTTCTTGCAATTAAAATAGTTGAGAATCACTGCTTGACTCATCAAAATCTTCTCTAATGGAAATGTTTCTTCTTTGAAATGTTTGAGATCCACTACCATACTGTATTCCTCAATGCTTCAGAAGCTTAATATAAAACTATCCTGCTTGAAATGAGTATAATACAATAAAAACATCATCCTGACGTCAACCTGACGTTGGGATAATACGTTGAACAGACGTTGGTTATTGGTTAGTTACCAACACAACCTAAAACCAACCAAATATCAACGTCTGATGATGTTAGACTTCAACGTTATGTGGACGTTAGTAAAATAATGTTGGGCAGACATTGGTTGTACAAGCAAATTATCATATGTAATTAAATCTGATTAAAACACATTTTAATGCCTATCTTTTGGGATATTATAGTTTGGAGGAAACATATGAAAGATGAAGGGAGCCATCTTTGTAGTTACAGAGAGGAACACAATATATGTGTGTTTATGGAAAGCAGTTTGAAAATCAACTACACTGCCCACAATGCAATTGCAAATGCCTGATTGGCTGTGTGTCATGTGACTGTGATGTGGCCAGCTACCACTGGCTCTGCTGAGAGCACACCCCCACTTTGAATCCAAACAGCCCACAGCAGTTACATTTGTCACCAACAGCAAGCATTGAGAGCTGCTTGTCTAAAAGTGATTTAAGATAAAACTAAACTAAATAAAATCACTGTTGATTGTTGAACAGGAAGATAGGTTGCTGCCAGTCTATTTGTGGGATTAAATCTACATTATGGAGACTTTTTGCACACAGAGAAGGAGTTTTGGAGCAGGGAGATGACACAGGTATGTAAAGCTATTTTAATTGATTGCTTTTGCTTCCAGTACTTTTTACAACTTCACTATTTACAATTCATACTCCAGTGTTTTCAGCCCTTTTCATGTCAAGGACCCCAAAATCCAAAATGACTATTTGGCTGCAGACCCCTTTTAATATGTGACAGGAACCCTCATTCCTGTAAAAAAGTTTCCATTATATAATGTTTCCAAGGTCCATTATTTATTCAGCAGTTAAATAGTGTTATTGTGACAGTAATCATTGCTATTTATATAGTGTTTGTTTAGTAATGTTAGGTTGGTTCCAGCCTTCCAGGTGGTCCCCAGCTAAATGATGGGGAGTTGATAACCAAATGGACCCCTATAGATCTTTTAATTACTGTAAAATCAAACCAAATGTACAAGCTAAATTATTTTTTACACATGATCTGTATTCCTAAATTATTAGGTATGAGACTGAGAGGCTAAATCTCACTAAATGGTGGTCCATGGCTCAAATGCATAATTGACAAACACTGATTTTGTGCCATGGTTCTCAAAGTGGGAGTGGGAGCTAGAAGTGATTAACAGGAGTGTGTGTGTGTGTGTGTGTGTGTGTGTGTGTGTGTGTGTGTGTGTGTGTGTGTGTGTGTGTGTGTGTGTGTGGTACATGGCTCATTTGTAATGTATTTTGTAGTCTTTCAACTTTTGTTTTTCTTCTGTCAACAGAAAATTCCAACATCGAAAAGAAAACCAGTCTATGCAATATGGTAGGTTAAGTCTCCTCTTACCACCCTTTAGCAAAGTCCTTTTTAATCCAGGAAATCCAGTAGTAATCCACAATAGGAAAATAAAAGGTATCTTCATCCTGTGGTATAATATCCAAGATCCAATATAGAATACAGCATGACTTTTGCATGAGACTTCTCCTTCTCTTCTTACCCTGTACTGCCAAAGCTGCACTTCACAGGTGTTACAAACACGTCTGAATGCCAATCTACTGCAGCCAATCACTGCAGGAACTAGTCAAGTACTAAATAATATACTGTACATGCTCATATTATGCAATGTGTTCTTGTAGATCATTTTGTGTCTAATGCAACATTGTTGTTTGATGGAGTATGATAAAATCTAACCTATTCATTTCCTTTTTCACTCTCTCTCTGTTACATGAGGTGTCTCTGTGGTGGTATGAGGTGATCCTGGGAGCTAAGCCAACCAGGTAATTTACTTAATTAATAATGATTTATTTGAACTGAGAAGCCATTCTACAGCCTCACATTGTGCGTGCTTGTAGATCAGCTATTTTTGTGACTTCGGTCCATTATATCTCCCCTTTAATGATTGAATGATTGCACTCTCCCACAGTAATAAGGAAAAGAAAAAACAACACATGTTGACCATTTTTACACTTTGTTAATTTTAAGCTCAGTGTCAGGGAAGCCCACAATGAGAGTAAATGCCAGCAGAACAATATTGCAAGCCATTTTGGCAAAACCTTGATCGGCGCTACCCACACGTTAGGTTGTGTAGCTCATGCCTCGAATGCCCGATGCTTACAAGCTGTACTTTGTTGTAAAGGTGACGAATCAATGATAAAAATGATATAAAACAATACAAATTGGTATTATTAAAGGGGAGATAATGGACCGAAGTCAAGTTTCCTTTCTTTTTGTGCTGATTTTATTTCCTTTCTCTCTGTGTCTCAGGTGCCGTACGTTGGGTGGCTGCTTGTTTTTGTGACGCAGTGTCCAGTCCTGTCTTATGTGGAAGCAAACATGTATGAACTAGTCACTAGTCTGTTTTCACTTCTCCCTCTCTCTCTCTCTCAGGTGTCTGCTGTGCTTGTCCCGCCTTTCCTTTGGGATAGACATGGTGGTTTCTACTCTTGGGAGATAACAACCAGGTAGTCTGATCATTGTTTTGTACTAAATAGCCAATCTACAAACTGTTGTGCGATGGAAAATTATAACGCTTTGATTGGGTGTCTAACCTCTCTTTCTCTCTCAGGTGGCGTGACGTGTCTGATAGTCCTTTCGGACCTGGTGCCAGTGGTTGACAGGATAGAGGATGGAGAGAGGAGCAACATCTCTGTGATGACCAAGCTTTTAAGACCTTGGTAGGCTTTATATGAGTCACAGTATAAAGTGCATGTTTCAACATGGAAGAAGAGGAGGTTCGCACACTGTTCCAGAGCTCCGGTAAATAGTTATTATTCTATCCTAATAAACTATTTACTGGAGCTCTGGAACAGTGTGTGAACCTCCTCCTTCCATGGTGTGTATATTATATATTCCTTGGTTCGGCACCTGTAAATCTTTGGAGATGTGCTTGCTTCCCTCTCTGCATGTTTCAACATACAATATGAATTAACCCTTGTGTGATGTGGTTTTCAGTGTCTGCATAATTATTTGTTTAATTATTCTAGGCGATGGCCTGTCTGCATGTTTTCATTTTTTCGCAGCTTAACCACTGGAACCCCCTCTTATGACAATGTCATGATATGTGAAAATTATGTGAAAATAAATAAATACAATTTTGCATGAATGTAGCTTATAGACCTGCTGTTGCTGAGCAGATTTGGTGTAGAGGGTTTAAAAAAGCGGACCACCCTGGGCCACCTGATCAACAAGGGATCAAGAGATTATATGCCATGTTTACAAAAGAACCTTACCCTACTATATTGTTCACAAAAATGTTTTTCTTCAGGCTCTTCGGTAACCACATGAAGGGGGAAAAGGAAGGTGGCTTTGGAGAAGACTGATGTATTTTAGAGCAATACAAGGTAACTTCATGTTGACCAAGGACAGACAATTGGCACACACCAATCTGTAAATAATGTAATTGGGCAAAACATGTCCTTCCCTTTGATACAATGGCAAGTGTCTTTGATTTGGTGTCTAACCCAGGGGGTTTCAAACATTTTTGACTCGGGTCACCTCGCCCCTGTAAATAATATTTTAATCCACAGCACCCTTGAAGTACACTGTAAATATTTTGAATCTTACACCATTGGAGAAATATCAGTTTCCATTAGAACTTGACTGAAAATAACTTTATACTTTATGTTTAACCACTTGAACCCCAGCATCCCTATTCTGGGAGGAAGGTTCACCAAAAATAGCCGATCTACAAGCTCACAGCGCGTCGTGACATGTTGTGAGCTTGTAGATCTGATATTTTTGCAGAAGAGAGTTGGCCGTAGATGGAAAAATAACTCCTCACAAATCAGGTCAGTTTTACTTAGTGAACTGATATTGATGTAGTGATATTGATGATCAGATTATTCTGAGACACCCCTGGACTGGCATCAAGGCACCCTAGGGTGCAACAGCACCCACTTTAGGAAACCCTGGTCTAACCTATTTCCTTCTTTCTTCTCTCTCTCTTAGCTGGCGTGATGTGTCTGCTTGGGTCCAGTCGTTGAGAGGATGGAGAGAAGAAGCACCTCTGTGACCAAGCTTTTTAAGTAAGTAAGAAGTAATGCACAGCATAACACAGTATAAGGTTTGGGTGTTCTGTGGTTTTCAGTGTCTTACAATTTAATTCTTCTGGGTGAGGGCCTGCTTAACCAACTGAACTCTTGTTATTTTAAGGTTATGAGGGTGAACATGATGTGAAGTTTTCAAGTTTTTGTATGCATTGTGACCTTGTAGACACACCTGTAAATAATTTAATTTGCAAAACATGACAATGTGGTGGTGTAAGGTTATGACAGCATGTTACATATTTTGTATTCTCTTTTTCTACAGATGCCGTCATGACGTTCAACCCAGAAGCAGAGGACAACCTAAAGCAGCAGAGGCGGGAGACACAGGGGAACTGTCCATTTCAAGAGGGACACTATGGACTGATATAACTTGAATTAGTTCTGGTTGGACCTAAAACCTGGTAGCTCACTGGACATGCAGGCAAGAGGAGGCAGCTCGGGACACAAACGCATGCACTCAGAACTGATTGAACTGACACTGTGAATTCTGGGGGATCTTGGTAGTTCTGTTTGGACCTACAGTTTAATCTGGCAACTCACCGGAATACATTTTTTTAATTATTTTTTGTAGTTGTGAACTCACCGGAATATATTTTTTTAAATAATTTTTGTTGTTGTTGTGAACTCACTGGATTATATTTTTTAATTATTATATTTTTGTTGTGAACACACCGGAATATATTTTATTAATAATTTTGTTGTTGTGGGACATATGCAAGTAAAAAGGAAACTGTCTGGAAGTTCTCTCTGAGGTAGGCTGTGCTATTATTTAATGTATTTCTTTATTTGTCCAGTGTTAAGGTAAAAAAAAGGTGAACTGTTATGTTCTTTTCTGGATCAAGCTTAATCAGACCTAGTGACTGCTGTGTGAGCTACCCTCTATTCACTATTCAGTACTTGACACAATTTGGTGTCATACTGTCATATGTCTGGAAGTTGATGTGATGTTAGCGTTGGTTTTCACGCCCTCTGATGTTTTGCATTTCCAACTTTGGTCATTGATGTCAACCTAATGTTGGGTTTTGACAGCAATGCACCTCTTGCTTACATGTCTAACCAACATTGGAGGATGACGTCTTGCCAACGTTGGGTTATGTTCATTTAACCAAATTAGAACTTGTATCCAAATTTGGAGTTGAACCAGTAATCGTCTACATAACATCTGAGATTAACATCAAGCTGACGTTGGATTATGTCAGTCCAATTTTATTCAACTAAAATAACTTTTATCCAACGTTAGGAGACCAACCAAAATTCAATGTCAAGATAACATCAGATGCTTACATCAAATCAATGTTTGCCTTATGACGTCAATCCGATTTACTTTTCAACAAAAATACATTGGGAGTCTAACCTTTAATCAATGTCTACATGACATCAGAGATTGACATCAAACCAATGTTGGGTCATGACGTCAATCAAACTTAAAAACCCAACGTTGGGAGTCTAACCTTTAATCAACGTCTACATAACATTAGAGATTGACATCAAACAAATGTTATGTTATGACGTCAATCAAACTTTGATTTTCAACCAAAATACAACCGGTATCCAACGTTGGAAGTCTAACCTTTAATCAACGTCTAAGTAACATCAGTGATTGACATTAAATCAACGTTAGTTTAAGATGTCAAACCAACATCAGGTTATGACATCAAACCAACATCGGGTTATGTCGTCTAACCAACATTAGGTTATGACGTCAGACAAACTTTCTTTTTCAACATCCAACGTTGGGAGTCTAACCTTTAATCAACGTTTACGTAACATCAGAGATTAACATTAAATCAACATTAGTTTAAGATGTCAAACCAACATCAGGTTATGACGTCTAACCAACGTTAGGTCATGATGTCAGACAAACTTTCATTCACAACGAAAATACAACTGGTATCCAACGTTGGGAGTCTAACCTTTAATCAATGTCTATATAACATCAGAGATTAACGTTAAATCGACGTTAGTTTAAGATGTCAAACCAACATCAGGTTACGACGTCAAAGCAACATCAGGTTCTGACGTCTAACCAACGTTAGGTTAGGACGTCAGACAAACTTTCATTTACAACCAAAATACAACTGGTATCCAACATTGGGAGTCTAACCTTTAATCAACGTCTATGTAACATCAGAGATTAACGTTAAATCGACGTTAGTTTAAGATGTCAAACCAACATCAGGTTACGACGTCAAAGCAACATCAGGTTCTGACGTCTAACCAACGTTAGGTTAGGACGTCAGACAAACTTTCATTTACAACCAAAATACAACTGGTATCCAACGTTGGGAGTCTAACCTTTAATCAACGTCTATGTAACATCAGAGATTAACGTTGAATCGACGTTAGTTTAAGATGTCAAACCAACATCAGGTTACGACGTCAAAGCAACATCAGGTTCTGACGTCTAACCAACGTTAGGTTAGGACGTCAGACAAACTTTCATTTACAACCAAAATCCAATGGTCATCCAACGTTGGAGTACAACGTTGTCCCAACGTTGTACTGACGTCGTGTGCCAGCTGGGTACAAGTTGGTCGGGGATGGTGCGTTCCTTCACATGCGCCAGGTCCTCTTTACTTTTTTGTTTATTTACCAGATTGTGCGCGTTAATGGACATTCAGTTCATTTTACAAGAAATGGATCAATTGAACATGGTGCCACAAAATCGTCATTCATTTTGCCCATAGACTTTTACAAAAATATTTATAACAATCATGTTAAGCCTCGAACAAAGCCATCCAGGATGGCATTGAATCATGACCATACAACCTTTGTTTCTATGAAAAGAACATTTTGAAAATCGCTAAACAAAGGGTAGTTATTAAATGTAGTATATCAAATAATTTAATATTAAAGTTGTACCATGTAACTTTTTTTATAAAACAAATCTTAAAATTGTCCTAACTCTTAAATCGCTAAAGTTTTAGAACACCCACTCCGTTATTTTCAGCTTCTGAAGCCTTCTCTTTATATGTTTTCTATGATCCTGACCGGGGTCCGGTTTTCGCGCAAAGATTACGTCATCATACACTACCGGCCAATCACAGCGAGGGTTATACACTGCCGGCCAATCACAGCGCATCTTGAAGTGGGGTCGCTAGCTATCACAATAGGGCGGCCATATTTGTAGGCGCCCGTGTGTATCTATCTATACTCGGGTGAAACACTCCGTTTCTCCGGAATGCCTGAACGCACAGGAACCAGGGACCCCTCTAAAGATAGATCTCGGCGAGGTGGAGGCAGACGCGGGGGTGACGCGGGGGTGTGAGGCCCGGTCCGCGGCGAAAAACGGCCGAAAGACGCGGACGCTACTGACCACTAGTTGAGCAACTTACACAGTATAGCTTTAAAATATATTTTCACATGGGATCAAAGGTTTTATGGTCATGATTCACTGCCATCCTGGATGGCTTGGTTCTAGGCTTAACATAATTGTTATAAATATCTTTGTAAAGGTCTATGGGGAAAATGAATGACGATTTTTAAGTGGCACCAGTAAACCACTTCCGCTGCAATGCTCTATTGAGATAGAACGAGCGGCGAGATCAAAGCATGTTGCGAACTTGCGAGTCTCTTCTTCTACGGCCCTGGATGCTGCCTACACCCTCCCACTGGCAAGACAGTAGATGTCAGCAGTGACAGGAACTTAGTGTACATGGAGGGAATAGGAACTACAGTACATACATGGAGGGAACAGGACCTACAGTACATACATATGGAGGGGATTGGCAATGACTTGAGGGCGTTGGGGGTAGGGGAATAAATACTGAAAGAAGTGAATAATCTTAGAGTTTGGGAATTTCATATCCATACATCCCTGGGAATCAATGCCAATAAATGTGGACAGTGCACATTCAATGACATTTAAAGCTCTCTTTTAATCAGATGAAATTAAAATGACCGTAACACTAACCCTCAGTGCGCTGTCAAGCTGCTTATGAGCCTAGGTGCCCGGACCTCTAGGCCAGGTCCGAGCCAACAATTAATAATACTAATACATGGGTGAATTAGCAGCAGTTTCGCCTTGAGATAACAGACAGAATTAGCGCACTGCCTCCTGTGAAGATGCTACACAACTCTCAGGGCTGTACTGTACGTATAAACAGGGGAACATGAAATTTCAATATCTGTGGTTGTTTAGGCTAAAACCTGTATAAAACCGTATTATGGACCAATATTTATATAAAATATATATTCTTAAAAGCATGGTGGCCTGGTGGGGCCCCTTTAAATGGTGCGCTGGTTTACCATTCCCAAATATGCAGCTTAACTGTTGTTGATGTTATTGACAGACCATGTGTACAAATTGTTCTACTGTTCTACTGTCGCTCCGCCACTGTACCAGACTTTGTGCGCCAATACCAAAATACCTTTTCCAGGAGTGACATGATCAAAGTATGCAGCCCTATTCATCCCACTGGTCTGAGCAGTGGGCTGTGTTTATTATCCGGATCATTTAACCTCATTAGCGCGGTCTCACCCTGTTCTGGCAAACTTGCAGTATACAATACAGCGTGCGCCTGCTATTAGGACAGAAATATAGCAACGTCAAAACCATGAAGAATGTTTATTTGAAAGAGTGTGTGTGTGTGTGTGTGTGTGTGTGTGTGTGTGTGTGTGTGTGTGTGTGTGTGTGTGTGTGTGTGTGTGTGTGTGTGTGTGTGTGTGCGCGCGCGCGTGCATGCGTGTCTATGCGCATATATGCATATGTATGCACACGCTCACATGCCCTTGTTTATGTATCTTTTGCCTCTGCGTGAGCCTGCCGTGCGGACTCGCCTTTGGAAGCAGAGCCTGGCGGAGGGCAGATCCAGTCGCGACGTTGCGCGAGATCGATGATGATTGCGTCGGTTGTTTGAATGAGTGGTCCTTCATGCCGGAATGGGCCATGTGGGCTTTGTTCTCAGCCAAGGGCCTGAACAGAACCAGGCGTGGAGACGAGGAGGAACCATACGTATCTGTCATATCAGCTACAGCCCATCAACAACCGCCCCCCACCCCATCAAACAACGCGTGCACCCACTCCCTCTGCTTCCCCAGATTAGACTTCACTTTTATCATGCCTCATTACAACCTTCACTCACCCCTCATTATTCATACGAGGTGGATACTCTTCATATACCGTAGCCAGACACCAAGCTGTTAAAGATGTTTACTTGCTGCGTGCGTGCTCGCGCGCATGCGCACGCACGTGTGTGTACGCGCACAAGTGTGTTAATCATTGGACGCACATTCCATTGACATGATTGCATTTTGGTGGCAAAACGTTCCGCTGAATCACCGGTGAAACTGGGTCCACAGTTTTCCACACTGGTTAACATTATAAAACAAGTCGACACACCATTTGTCGGGTGGATATTTTTATAATGACTCAAATCTGCCGCTAACATCTTTTTTGAATTCCACACTACTTGCTCAACAAAAACTTCAGTAAGACTGATTCCTTACCAATTTAAACCTTCTCTCCATTGTAACATGAAGGTTAAGCTGCCTCAGCCAATATTACATTCACCTCGTGTAAGGTAATGTCTGGGGTGTAAATCAAAGAGAAAGGTAATGAACAACAGTTCAGAGTCTTCTTTAGCCAGATCCTTAATAGCTCAGGTTAAATGTTACTTCCCAGCTCTTAAATTAGTGTTATGAAAATGTCTGAAGCGCTTTAGCATTCAGACTATACCCCGTTGCAGCAGCAGACAGCAGGCCTGCATTGCTCAATGAGGCAATATCAGGCCACAGCATGCATTAGTCCTTTGGGGGTCAACAAAAGGTCAGAGGTCATGGGGGGGAAAAGGGCAATGCTGAAGCGACCAAAAGTGGACCAGTATGTCTCACTTGGTGCATGGGGGCTTAAAAGTGATTATTTTCTAATGGGAAGAAGCATATTGTCGTTGTCGGGTGGAAACCTCGTATCTCCAAGTTTCAAATTTGTATGTTACTTTCGCAAAGTAAAGCCTTGCTTCATCATACAAGGTCGTCACACAAAAGTAGTGAAAACAGCAGATCTACAAGCACACAACGCCTCGCAGTGCGAGGCGTTGTGTGCTTGTAGATCGGCTGTTTTCACTAGTTTAATCATTTTTAAAATGATAAATGCAAAACGAACGGTTTTGGACATACAAGGTTTTCATCCGACAACGACGATATACTGCATATTTGTTTCTGTTTAACATTAGGCACCTACTGCAGCAGGATGTTTCTGCTGGTAAAATGAGTGACTTTCAGGCATGCATGCCATGCGCACCCGCGTATGTGTTCATGTGTGCACCTGTGGATGTGTCTGTCCGTCCATCACTTTGTGTCTGTATACAATCCATGAGTGTGTTGGTCTGTGTCCGTGTGTGCAATGCCTGCATGCCTTAATGAGTGTGCGTACAGTACTATGTTCCTCTGTGTATTAGTGGTGTTTGTACATGCATATTCTCCATCAGTGCTGTGTCCTCAGACCTAATTGGCTGAGACGGAACTTCATCCGCCCAGAGGATAACAAACGCACAGAGCTGCAGCCTCGCCATGCCCTCAGGGCTGCGTGTCTGAGATGTCTGACAGCTCGTCTGTCCGCCTGCTTTTCTCTGCATGTCTCTGTTGTTTTGACATTCCTCCGTCTGACCTTGCCCCCCCTGTTGAATGTTTTATTGTTCCTCGTCAGCAACATGCTGAAAGGTAATCAATGAGCATCAATGTGAACCAAGACCCTGTCTTTCTGACGATGGACGGGGTCGGATTGGAGATCCTCCATGGCCCGAGCCTTTGAATTGTGTAGAGTCGGTTGTATTTTACGATGAGGCAGCTTTTACAGATGTGTTTTAAGACTCTTTTCTTTTTCGACGGTGTGAATTTTCTCACTTTTGGCTGTCGGGAATGTTTAAGAATTTGTCACATACTGGACGTATTAAGCTGCGGAGCTTTTACAAAAGGCTTAGCCAAGGCGTAAAGTCATAACGGTGGGAAAAAAGGAGTAACCAACGCCAACATTCGCTATCGCTGGAATAAAGATTTAGACAGAATTCCTTCCAATCATTACAAAATATTATGTTTTGCCACATTTCTTCACAGTGCCGGATCAGAAAGACCTTCAAAGAAGAAACACCCTCCCCCACCATGACTGACAAATAGGTGCATTCGGGACTGTTACCCAATTCACGGACGTTGTCCATCCCTCAACACCACAGAAAGAAATATTTGGCCATGGCCATATCTTAATATCATTGCGGAAACATAGTCTTTTGAATCTGACAAAGGCATCATGCCTCAGTGGCTTCAGGGACTTACCGGGTCCCATTTTCCCTTCCTTGTGGCTCTCCACCGTGGCCAGTAAATTCATAAACTCTGAGACGCCTCTTGACCCATATCTCCTGCCACCTCCCGTAGACCTGTGCAGTCTCTGTGCGACTGTAGCTCATCTAACTGTAAAAACACAGTGATTTACCAGCTGCCAGGGGTGAAAGATAACTAGGGGCTCCGGTGTGGGCAAGTGAGAGGTCACTGAGGGAGAGAGAGAGAGAGAGATGCATTTTTTTAAAGATTTAATTTTGGGCTTTTTTATGCCTTTTATTGATAGGATAGTAAGTTGACAGGAAATGGGGGAGAGAGATGGGGTTAGGGTTAGCATGCCATAAAGGCTGTCGGGGATCAGGACTCAAACCCACAACGTCAGGCTACTTTGGCCCATGGGTGCCCGGACCGCTACGCCAGCGGTCCGGGCCAATAGCGCATGTTTTTAATAAGCTGGAGGAAGAATTTATTGTACTGTATAACTGGGCTGCCCAAAATATGCACTATGGATTCCCTATTGGTGTGTTTGCAAGTGTTTGAGGGATAGGGGAGCCTTTTGACAGGTGAGAAGGAGACCTACAGTAGGTGCTAACTAGGGCAAACAGGCCTGCTCGCGGGCTTGTCTGCTGGACACGCCAGTGTCTCAGGTTTCTGCTCCTGGAGGAAATATTAGCCAACACCTCGGTGGACTCGCCACGCGATGAAGACTACCATGGTACTGGATAACATCACCCCGCAGAGTGCCTCATTAGCACAGACAAGCACACAGACACACACGTACAGTATACACAACCCAGGGAGAACGAGTACTCTGAGCTCACGCCATTATTTAGACAGTGATGGAAAAAGTACTGCATTTTTTTTACTTTAGTAAAAGTATCAATACTGCAATGTAGAAATACTAGCTGTTACAAAGTAAAAGTCCGGAATTCAAAATGTACTTGAGTAAAAGTACAAAAGTATGGGCATCGAAATGTACTTGAAGTAGTACTAAAAGTCAAAGTACAAAATGTTTGAAAATAGCAGATCTACAAGCCCACAAGTTGTGAGCTTGTAGATATAAAATAGTATAATAGGTATAAAATAGGGCTAAAGTGGTTAATGTGTGTTTTGTAATATTATAATTTATATCTGCAAAGCCACTAGTAACTAAAGTTTTCATGAAAATTTAGTGGAGTAAAAGTACAATATTTGGATTCGAGATGTAGTGGAGTAGAAGTTTTGGAAATTGGAAATACTCAAGTAAAGTACAAATACCTCAGAATTGTACTTAAGTACAGTACTAAGTAAATGTACATAGTTACTTTACACAGCTGTACACAACCCAGGGAGAACGAATACTCTGCGCTCACACGATTATTTAGATATAGTGCTGTCTGCTCAGCGACGTTGCACTGCAGCATTTTTCTGTGTGTTGTGAGAAAAGGCATGCATACGAACTCGGGCATCCCGCACAGCCATATGATTCCCATTAGATACGTCTGGACATAGATAGTAGGTGAAAGACAACAGGGGAATTAATGAGATGCACTTTATTTTAAGAGTCATTCTGCTGAGCCTTGGCTCTTGCTCATGACGAGCAATTGCAGCAAGTCTACGGAGATGAGAAGTGTGTCTTGGTATTTGGAGTGAGCACTGCTGCCCGCCTGGGAATGCAGAGCATGTCTGTTGGACAGACAATCAGACGACCCTTGCTGTTGACTTCACTTGCAGAAGACGTCCCCCTGGGTGGTCTCTCGAGAGGCATCCCACCTTAACTTACCCCCGCGGCCTTACCTGAACATAAATCTTTAGTCATTACTGTACACTGGTGGGCTATGTCCCCGGGGAGATGGAACTGACATCCCCCATTCAGGTCACTGCCTTTTTTTGTAAATCCCAGAGGGACTGTTAGTTGCCAGGACAAAGTCTTCTACTGGCATAGTATGTATGAGTGTACCAACGCTGTATTAGATGAGTGCAGCCATCCAGAACTCAACTGAGGAGGCTGTGGTATAATCCGAACAAAGAGCAGCGGTATTTGGCAGAAGTTTTGAAGTCAGGCCTTCACAGCGAAGCCCACTCCATCTTGTGAGGAGAGATGAATTACAAGTGGTGGCAGTGTGAGCCCCAGCTTCAATATTTATCAAGGAGAGTGATTGGGGTCCTCCCACCGGCTGCCCCTGACAACCACGGAACAGGTTCCCCGTGCGTTAGACGGCCCGGTACCAGGGCTCGTTAGCATGAGGATAATCTATTTGTGGTGCCCTTTCAGGTAGCGAGGGCCGATTTGCATGGAAGACACAAAGGACCGGTTAGAGGTTGGCCCACAGCCTGTCCCTGCGGTGTTAATGGGGTGGCTTGTGTTCAGTGGCTGGTGTTTATCAAAAAGACTTATCACTCCACAGGGCCATTCAACTCGCCTTCTAAATTAATCTCTGCTCCTTATAGGTTGAGGGGATGTTTCACACTGAGTGGACAAGATAATCCCATATTGTAGTTGGGCTTTCGTCACTTTGTCATGACCAGTGTTGTAAAGTAAAGTACATTTACTCAAGTACAGTTTTTAGGTATTTCCAATTTCCAATACTTTTAATTATTACTACTCCACTAGTCGGATTCTAATATTGTACTTTTACTCCACTACAATTATTTGATTTGATTACTAGTTACTTTGCAGATATACCATAAATGATTATATTATAAAACATACATTAATCCACTTCAGCCCTATTTTATACCTATACCTAAAAATATCCGATCTACAAGCTCATAACGTGTTGCGACAAGTTGTGAGCTTGTAGATCTGCTATTTTCAAACATTTTGTACTTTTGGTACTAAGTATATTTTGATGCCAACACTTTCATACATTTACATTTTGAATTCCGGACTTTTACTTAATATAGTATTTCTATACTGCAGTATTGATACTTTTACTTAAGTAAAAAATGTATAACATTTTCCACCACTGGTCATTAGTACAGTGTAACCTCATCATTTTGATAGAAGACTTTGTAGATTGGAACTTGATGAGTCACACTGGATTACTTGACAAACAATACTGGAAATATGGAAATAGCAAATCGCCCTACTGTGGCAAACTCATCTCCAGCTATATTTACATTAAAAAAACAAAACATTAATACAGCAGTCTACTTTTCCATGCCTGCTGTACGTATAATGAATGAGTGATCATTTCAGAATACGCAGACCACACAAGGAAATCCTCAGTGACACATAAGCGTCCATTTGATTCCATTTGTACAATCTTTGGAACTCTCAGATTTCAGATTTTTCACAATTTCTCACAATTTCAGAGTTAAATTAGGAATTTTATTGTGCAAAAGGCTGTCAAAGGCACAACCTTGGGCCACCCAGCTCAGCGCCTAAACTTAATCCAGGGTGATCCAAATTTACAGTTGACAGACACTCGCAGAAAGATTACCGGCATACTTTCCGGCCTCTGCAAATCGCTATCTCTTTACGATCCTGCAACATGAGGAGCCTCTCTCCTTGTATGGGAAACCAAAACCACAACCATAACAGTGTTGTTTACTGCAGGGAACATTGCTGTTGAACTTAGTTACTTTGATCACACTAACAACTTTTGAAGGCCTAGTCTGTCAGAAATGGTTATATGGACTTAGAAACCTAAGGGATATGTTTTCTTGTGGCGTTGCCTTTCCCCTGTAAGCTATAATGATCACAACATCCAAAAAGGAATCCACAGTTCCACTCTCTCATCACAGAACGTGAGCACTGCAATCTCCTCTGCAATCCCCCAAAGGGGCACAATGACAAGGCCCGGCCTCCCCGGGTGCCCACATCTCTTTCTGTTTCCAATTGGCTCTTCACCACAATCACGTTAAGAGAGACTGCTCTTTCTCTTTTTTTCCCCCCTCTGAGTGACTTGGTAGCTTGCTGCTTTTGTTGCTCCCTCAGCCTTGTGTCCTTGAAAAATCGATTCCCTCACAGTTTACAGAACATTGAATTACACGGGACAGTGATTGCAGCTTGTAGTCCCCTTAGATACGTTCTCTGGAAAGTAGTATTGACAGCGTCTACTGTATTCTCTCTCTTTAGATCCCATTACCGTCAGAGGATCCTCATTGTAGGCTACTGTATGTTTTAGCAGTGAGCAAATGCCTGTGAGAACGGAGGAAGCGATGTCCTGTCAGTCAATCATGGATCCACTAGCATCGATTTATTTATGCTGATGTAGGCTACGAGTCAGTTGTCTTTCCTACAGACCTTTTGACTTGAATGCTCTATTTCAGCACTTATACATTCCAGCTGGTCTTGCTACTGAACACGCAAGGCATATTTTCCACTGTAAGATACCAGAGAGGTCTGCTCTACAGCACTGCAGCAAAGACAGCAACCTGCTGTTTAATATTGAATGCCCCCAGTGGTCTCTTTGCCCAACAAAAGGCTTTTGCACCGCTTCTGCTTGACCAGCTCACACAAACAAACTACCTCAAAGGCAGGGAGAGAATCACAGGTCTCTAAGGTTGCAACCTTTAATCTTTCTGTTCCTCTGCCGCGTCCATTGTATGGTTCTGGGTGGATAGTGACTACTCACCCTTGTGGACCACCAACCCCCCTATAGAGCTCTGTCGGTCAATGCTTAAAGTCGAAGAAAAGACCTTTGGGAATCTTGCCAAGTACTTGATGGCCAACCGCAAGGTCCGCCGGCTCCCATGCACAGTAGAATAGCCAGCAAACACCACTGTCGCCCGCCTTCCGCCTTCACACCCTCCCTGCCTTCAATGAGGACGGCAGCCATCGTGGTCCATAAGAAAAGAAATGTCCTCGGTGACGTCACCTCACCCTGTCCTACTTTCCATTCAACCCTCTTTCCCGCCTCTCTGTTGCGGTGCAACATTCTCAATTTTTTTTGTCATCCCAAGTGTCATCCCCGATAGCGATAATAGACCGGGCTAAGAATGCTTGTTGTTCTACCCCTCCGTGCAACATGTTTTAATCACTTTTCTTTCGGAAATGGCCGATCTACAAGCTCACAGCGCATCTCATTGCGATGCGTTTTGAGCTTGTACAAAACACAGAGATCCACACATAATCCCAAAATAGGGATGCCAGGGCCAAAGTGGTTAATTAGTGGTCCGAATGTTATCGTAAACAACTGCATCTTGGTGGATGCTTGAGCTGTGACGCCCCACAAACACTTAAGACACTCTTCCTCCTCTTATGAGCTGCGTGATCTCAACTACAAGGAACGCTTATAAACTCATGACTAATAAATCACATGTGGTCAGGGTAACGTTATGAGCGAGCGGATTTGCACAGTTCTTTTTTTCCTCTTTTGTTTGTTTGGTAATTAATCGTCCCCTTTGCTAATCACTTGAAAAGCTGAAGATGTCTGTGTAATTCCGTTGTGGAGGCTATGACACTGGCCAGTGTTGTTATAATGTCATTACAGCATGTGATCGTGAAAATCGGTGATAAGCTAGTTTGTTGTGTTTGTAAGAGAGTCGTGGGAACAGCGTTGGTGAGATAGATGCATGAATTTTGTGTGATGAATGAACAAGTCGGCTTGGATTTTGCATGCATGCACGCAGCTAACACTAGCTGCAACCATATCCCATTTGAAGCGTACCTCATTAGGTGGTCGCGACGTTGGGATTTTATTTTAGTTTCGACTGTCCCAGTGGATGTATTGTGTTTCTACGAAAAACCTTGACAATTCATAACAGCAGCCTTCTCTCCATTTTGAGAGAACAGGTGCACCATCTGGTATCGCAAACTTTTGATCTTGGTTCTGTGAGGCTTATTCTGCAGTATGCAGCGAAGGGATGACTCATAGGTTTGCGTGAAACCAGGGAATAAACACTCTGGATATTGGATCCCATGGAATGAGCATGTTCCAGGGGGCAAGTCTGCCGCTCAAGAGTACACAGTAAAATCCAAAGTGTCCATTGAGCTCTGAAATGGTAGAATTGGACCCACAACATACTGGGTGCATGTGACACACCCCTGCTGCGTTCCATCTCAGAGCTCCGGTTCGAGACCTTCTTCCATCCCTTGGGAGGAAACATGAAAGTCTCCAATTCCCACCACTGTGAAAACAATACAAAGTTCACCATAATATTAACAGTTATTTCACCTTGCACCACACCCTCGTGGACACATTGTTCAGCCTGTGGAATGTCCTAAAGCAGTTTTATTTCCAAGGATTTGATATGATTTTGATCTCCATGTTAATTTAACTTTGAGGGTGTATACAAATGTACATTTGTACACTCAGTTACAGGTCAGTTACAGTACATACCTGAAAGGGTCACTCAATTTGGTTTCCTAAATGTCAGTCATTTAGCTGGGGACCCCCTCAAGGACTCCTGAGGTTCCCGGGTCCTAGAGGGACATTTGGTAGAAGGAGAGATGAAGGGGTATTGGACTGTACCAGAACATACCGCATCCCGGTATATTAACTTTGAGGTAACTGTGATTAAGCTCAGGCTGATTAAAGTCAGTCAAGCTGCTCCATTGGAATCAGCCATCATTAATGACGGCATTCTGCCAGGTTTGCACTCTAGCCCAGGGGTGTCGGTGCCACGCTGTGAGCTTGTAGCCGCGCTGTGAGCTTGTAGATCAGCTATTTTTCAATAGCTAAAGTATATAAAATAATTAAGGCCCCTCCACCTTGGGCGGTTGGGCCCTAGTGACTCAGTCCCATTCCACCCCCCTTGTGACGCCCCTGCTCCAGGCGAAACAGAAGCTCAAGCTCCAGGGTTGTTAAATTAAGACTTTTCCCCCCGAGTGTAGGAAAGGCCTTGGTCTCTTAAAGAGTGTTGTAAAAGGGAAGATTTAAGAATGTGGTTTTGGCGTTCGTTAGGAACCCAGTGTGTTTCTAATTAGCTATGAGATACCACTTCACCCTTGGTGGCAACGCCTCAACTTCCATGTACTTTTGGCGAAGCTGGTTACCAGTAAGACTCCCTAATCGGGAGATAAGCGACCTCGGCATTTTATGTGAGCTGCAGTGGAGGGGGTCCTCCACTGGGGGCGTCACCACTTTTGCATCCGTTCTGGAGCACAAGGAGTGGGTGGTCCCCGGGAATTCCCCGTGAGCAGCCCCGTTGGGGTGGTCATTTGGTAATTTTTGCACATTTGGTCATTTTTTACACTTGGGGGTCCCCCAGGGAGCTGGGGGTCCCTGGGGCTCGGGGGGTCCTTGGAGGTTGTAGTTTGGCAGGCAAGGAGTGTGTGTGCAAAATGTGGCATGGATCGGGTCAACGGTTGCGGAGATATGAGCAGGGAAAAAGTGTGACGTGTGACCACATTTGGTCATTTTTTACATCTGGGGGTCCCCCAGGGACCTGGGGGTCCCTGGGGCTCCGGGGGTCCTTGGAGGTTGTAGTTTGGCAGTCAAGGAGTGTGTGTGCAAAATTTGGCATGGATGGGGGCAACGGTTGTGGAGATATGAGCAGGGCAAAAGTGTGACGGACGGACGGACTGACTCACTCACCCACGGACAGCCTGTGGAGGTTTTGGTAGTAAATGCGACCTACGGTCGCAATTAGTCAAGGACCCACAAGCCCAAAAGCTCAAGGAATAGGGGTGATACCTGATACTTTTTATTTCTGTTTTATCTATTAGTTTGGTCATTAAGCTCCACAGAATGACAGGCCTGCTCTGCCGGAAACATCGCGAAAAAAAGTTATGGCCATTTGTATATTCACTGTCCCATCGACTTCACTATACAGGAAAAGAAAAATATTTAAAAAAGAAAATACATGTGGTTTAAGTAGCATGTGAGGGGTCAAACTAGGGGTTCTTCATGATTCTGAATCCATTGCAAGCATTTTTTTTTGCATGAAAAACATTCCTAGGGCAACATATCGGCCCCCAAAAACTGTGAAAAGTGAAGATTTTTTGATGACTCATCACTTTTTAAAAATTTGGGGTGCCAAAATGTTGCCCAAGGAATGTTTTTCATGCAAAACAAATGCTTGCAATGGATTCAGAACATGAAGAACCCCTAGTTTGACCCCTCACATGCTACTTAAAGCACATTTTTTTTTGTATTCTTTTCCTGTATAGTGAAGTCGATGGGACAGTGAATATACAAATGGCCATAACTTTTTTTCGCGATGTTTCCGGCAGAGCAGGCCTCTCTTTCTGTGGACCTTAATGACCAAACTAATAGATAAAACATAAATAAAAAGTACGGCAGAACATCACAGGTCCTCTCCCATTATCAGGGACTGGGTCCTTGACTATAATGTAACATCTTTATCCTCTTTGGAGCTGGGATAATAATACCACCCCTGAACAGGGCATTATTTGATGCTATCGCCTTGGCTTTGAAGCATATAGCAGATGGTATCTCTCTTCTTCCAGAGGTTTTGTTTTATTAAATGGGGGAAAACGTACTTTTCTGCTTGAATGGAGCTCCTCAATTCCAATTTAAATTCTGCCGAGTCAGGTGAAAACAAGGCAACTCTTGTGTGTTCCTCATTAGTCCGCACAAGATGCTCTCGACTTCAATTATACTGTATAGCCCAGGGGTCTTCAACAGGGGGTCTGGGACCCCTATGGGGTCCTCAGAGTTACTACAAGGGGTCCTCCAAATCTTTGTGCGATAGAAACTTTGTTTCCTCCTTTTATATACCAGTAAGACTCCCTAATTGTGGGCTTTTGGCCCACAAATAGGCCAAAAGTTTGTTTTACCAATTATTACACTCTATGTGAACATTTACATCAACAAATCCCAAGTACTATGCAGAACGACCCATTTCAAGTTTTTAATGTACAACAATATTTAGAAAATAGGTCTACAAGCTGACAGTCCTCGTCCCTTATATTCCCATAGGTTATATGGAGATCTCAGTGTTTGTCAGTCCTTGTTCATTTATGCCCATATATGGACATCTCTATATCTACTGTAACAGTCCTTGTCCCTTTATGCCCATATATGGAGATCTCTTAACTGTAAGTCCTTGTCCCTTTTATGCCCATATATGGATATTCCTGATGTCATCAGTATATGAACATATATGGGCTTTCTGATATGCCCATATATGGAGATCTCTTAACTGTAAGCCCTTGTCCCTTTTATGCCCATATATGGATATCCCTGATGTCATCCGTATATGCCCATATATGGGCTTTCTAATATGCCCATATATGGAGATCTCTGTATCTCCATATATGGGTATAAAAGGATACTTCAGGTCTGACATCAGGTTTGTTTATATTGGGTTGCTAGGTTTGACATCACAAACTCTATGGGCCATCTGACCTAGAAATCTATATTTGGGCATAGATGACTCATCGTGACCTCATCACACGTCGACCGCACGTGTGACGTGCGGTCGACCGCACGTGTGACCGACGGACGGCCGGTGGAGGTTTTCATACTAAACTGCGACCTTACGGTCGCAATTAACCACTTGAAACCTAGCGTCCATATTCAGAGAACTTTAGCCAAAAATAGTAGATCTACAAGCGCGAGGCGTTGTGAGCTTGTAGATATAGATTGGCTATTTTTGGCAAATAGCTTTGGTGTAGAGGAGACTACAAGTACAGAGCGAAAGGTCAAATTTATTAAGTATTGACGGTTCAAGTGGTTAAATATCTGAAAACACGAATTGACTTGAATCCAAAATACACTGATGATTGTGCTGTCAAACGATGAAACTATATGGAAGGTTGAAAAGGTTGTGGGGGTCCCTGCTTCATCTCTCTCTCAGTCTCAACTAGGGGGTCCCTGGCCTGAAAACGTTGAAGACCCCTGCTGTATAGCCCTACCTACTAGCCTAGTATACATCACATCAGGCCATGTCGGGTAGGTGCAAAGTAAAGAATCGTGGGAAACACTCAATCCACAGATGATTCGCATGGTAAGCTCATCTTTGTTTAACGTTAAACAACCCAGGCTCTGCATGGCATATGGTCGAAGCGTCCAACAAAAGCCTGTGATCAGAGAGAGGGATGTGGCGGAGGAAAGCCACTTCCCTTCCAGATAAAAGGCCTCCGTCTCAAAAGTCTACGGCTGCACGATAATGAAAATGTGACTTTAGCCCCAGGCATTGACGGACAGCATAAGAGACCTGTTTGTTGATTAGCAGTGGCAAAACAAAGGGAACCTGGAGAGGGTCAGAGCAGAGGGGAGGAGATGGAGCGTATAGATCTACTCAGCGCTTCTCTCTCTCCGACCTCCCAACCCAACCCCCCGGCCCCCAGAGCGCTCAATAGTGATTGAAAAACGAATAAATATGCATGAGTTTGGCTGCAACAGTGAGGTACTTTGGTGGTATGATGGAGAGTTCTCCATCTTTTGAAATGAATGGACTCAGTACAGATGGTGTGTGTGTGCGTGCGTGCGTGCGTGCGTGCGTGTTGACAATAATGGATGTTTTTAATGAGCTGGAGGAAGAATTTATTTTATAACTGGCTTGCCCAAAATATGCACTGTGGGTTTCCCCAGACTCTAGTGGCCGAAAGTTATCTAAAGTAGACAGCACTATGTTTCTACTTTCTATACAGGAAGAAGTTACCACAAAACCCAATTCAATTGTCATTATTTTCCTGTGTTATCTGAGGGCACTGGTGGAACGTAGCTGTAACTAAGTACAGTTACGCAACGAAATGCATATTTCCTTTTCATAATACTTCTACACCACTACATCTCACAGGCAAATATACAGTATATTGTTTCAAATGTGTATGTTTCTTTTGGTAAATTAAAGCCCTACTTCATCGTACAAAAGTGTTGCCCAAAATTAGTGAAAAATAGCAGATCTACAAGCATATGAAAAGGGTTTGAAAACCACCGCAGTGACAGATCTAGAGTACTTGCACAGTGCTGACTGAGGGTCATGTTTGTCTCTCAGACCTACAGGTGTCTCCTTCCTTTGAACACTTCAGTCTGTCCGAGAAGGCCATGGACTACAGGATCCTGCAGATGGACGAGGACCAGGACAGGATGTATGTGGGCTGCAAGGACCACGTTCTCTCCATGGACATCAACAACATCACCCACGGCACGCTGAAGGTCAGCACCTCCACCTCCACACAGGGGGTCCGGGACCTCTAGGGGGTCCTCAGTACAGGGGGTCCTCCAAATCTTCCAATCCTTTTTATATGAACAACTCCATATTCTGAGAACTGTAGCCAAAAATAGCAAATCTAGAAGCTCACAACGCCTCGGGCGTGAGCTTGTAGATCGGCTATTTTTAGCAAAGAGCTTTGGTGTAGAGTCTAATTCAGGGGTGGGCAACTTTGATGATGGAGAGGGCCACTACATTTTCACACTCACTCCAGAGGGCCACAATGCATATACATAGCAAAAATAGCCGAACTATAAGCTCAAAACGTGTCGCAGTGCGACGCGTTTTGAGCTTGTAGATCTACTATTTTTTAATTGGAATCTATTTCCTTTTTTTTACGCATTTATGTTCTTATGTTAACTTTATGTTATTAAATATAAATACATTGGACATAAAAAATACAATACATTTTAATACTAGTCATTAACTCAGCGGGTGCCCACGCGTCAAACTCTTTGATGTCGCTGGAGGCCCACGACGCGTTTGCCACGTTTACTGTATTTACAGTAACAACTTTAAATCTCACCGTAAGGTCGGGGCTACGCCGGGATGTTGCCCATTCACCGCGGGTTGCTTCGAATCGACGCTGAGAGCATCGCACGGCCGTTTTTCTCCATATACTCCAATGCATTTCCCCATCTTTAACGCCCTTTATCTCTGATGTTTGTTTTATGGCTGTGGCAAAATGACCAACTTTTGATCGGCAATCAACAGCTATGATCAACACTGGCCCATACAGTATGTTACACAACAACATCCTGTCTGCGGTCATGTGACCAAGTGACGTCATGGCGCATGCATTGACGCAGCAGGGCCGTATTCAATACAATGGTGGTGGGTCTGGGCATCGAGAGGGGATAAATGGGACTCAATCTAGGGGCACCCAATGTGTTAAGCTACTAATATAGACTGAAGCGGGTAATTTTTCCATATTTGGAATTGCAATAGCTGAAATCAATAATATATCAGGACTCCAATATCAACCTGCGGGCCGCATTAAGTGAAGGTGGGGGCCGCATGTGGCCCCCGGGCCACCAGTTGCCCATGTACGGTCTAAGTCAACATTATCCACCACATTTGAGTCAAATGAAATAGAAAAGGGATATGTTGTTGCCATAGCCTATGTTCTTGCCATATTGTTGTTACCTAATGTATATTACATGGAGCCTCGCTCCCGGATAGATTTCCGGGAAAGGCTGGTTCACGAGGCTACATTACATGTCAATTTACCTTAAATAGGTCATTTTAATCGATGAGATGCAATGTGCTGACGTTTATAAAATTGCAAAGGGGTGCAAAAAGGTGAACATGCAAAAGGCATTGATTATTCAGTTAGGCCCCTGATAGCATTGCACACGTGAAAAGACCAAGACGACATTGTGAAATGGTGTTAACACCAGCATCTGTGTGTTGTTATGCAAATGACTACACAGATGTACCAAGTTCAGACCCATTTTGAGGTAAACAAAGCCGAGCTTAAAATGGTTCTCTTAATAGTGCTGCCGTGGGCAGGATTCTTGAGCTCACTGATAACTATGATCTCGTATGCCGAGAGGGAGGTGTTGTTGGCGTAATTGACAGCCGAGGAGAGCATATACACGTGGGGAAAGCGTTTATGTTTCTCTAGGGAATGCTCTGCCACGTCCATTTTGCCTGAGTAAATTGCCTGATATATTCATAGCACCAGACCTTTAAGTACCCCTTCCCACATTTGAAACCACAGCATTTTTTTCCTGGCTGTGACAGGCTGTCATCGCGGACGGTGACAGAAAGGCTACCACCATTGTGTAATTTATTCAGTAAAAAAACAAAATTGCATGGATTAGACGGATTATTCATGTTGCCAGATTTTAAATTGGCATTTATTTCTTTTTTGTTTTACATTGTTTAGATTCCTTTGTCTCCAATGTTGTGGTTAGTTTCCTTGTTACTGTAAGGTGGTCATTTTGTTTACAGTGTGACCTGTGGTTTTCCACTTAGCATTCCCAGACCAGGTTTTTCCCACTGGTCTCTAGTTAAACTGACCCCTCTCTGTTTCCCCCTGCAGGTGTTCTGGCCTGCGTCTACCAGCAAGATCGAGGAATGTCAAATGGCTGGCAAGGACCCTACGGTGAGAACAATCAAACAACATGTCCTTTTCAATCAAATTTACCCAGGTGTCCCTATTTTGGAAAGATTAGAAAAAGGAACTAGAAAGGTGCAATTGGAAATTGCAAGTGTGGTTGCCTTGAGCTGAGTCACACTTGCAGATATCTCTGTATCTGTCTGTCCATGTCCCTTTTATGCTCATATTTGGAGATCCATGATGTCATCAATGTATTAAGCCCATATTTTGGAATGCCCATATCTGGACATACGGTGTCAGTCTCATGTGGTCTATGATGTCAGTCATCTCCATATTTTTGAGCGGTGGTCACACCGTCTCCTATACGTGGCCGTGTGTGTGGGTATGTATGTATGTATGTATGCGTCCGTCGGTCCGTGTCTGTATGTAGCCTGCAGTACCTTTTCTGACCACACATGTTAAGGGAGGGGCGCTGTTGTTCAGACTCACATTCACACACACACACACACACACACACACACACACACACACACACATACACACACGCGCGCACACGCGCACGCACGCACACACACACACACGCACGCAGCCTCCACCGCTCAGTTCACACGAGTGTGATTTTTAAAGGGGAGCGTGTCGCTGTTACTACATGTCATCTTTTCGACACCTGACTCTAACCCTCACCCTAACCCTAACCTCTGTGGCGTGGAGTGAGTCGCTAACCCTCCGGTTGAAATGATGGTCGTTCGAAAGAGCGCGATTTCCCCTTTTTAAAGTCAATGGAGAAAGTCAATTCACGAATACATTTATATGAATTAAACTATATAATGTATGTATTCATCGATTCCCGATGAAGCCGGGTCGATTTGACATATGGCCCAAGTGCGTGCCACCAAAACTGTGGGAGGAGTAGCGTGGCAAAATAACATTTATCTAGGAAGGGAAAGCTGGAATAAAGTCGGAAACATACACACACACACACACACACACACGCACACACACACACACACACACACACACACACACACACACACACACACACACACACACACACACACACACACACACACACACACACACTATTTAACACACAAGTTAAATAGCCTTATCTAGGATCATGATCATTAGGGTTAAGGTCTTCATTTATAGGGCAGCATTTATAATCTGCGTCCAGATCATTGTCCCTTGGGATGATTCAAGCTGGAAACACAGTGCGTGCTGCCGTCCTCTCCCATGTGACAGTGTCCCAGGTCCACATGTGTAGCGGCTAGCAGCTGTCTGGAGGGTCACTGACTTGACGGAGTCCTCCTGGCATCAGCTCTGTTTGTTAAGATGAGAAGTAGGCGTGGGAGGAGCGCCTCAGACCGCTATAGAATAATAAACCAGCATCAAAGCGCACAAATTGGACACAGCTCATTGCCATGTCGTTTTTCTAAAGAATTCATAACCGCAGCGCCTGATTTTCATGCCGAAAAGAGATGCAGTCGCGAGCAGAAAAACAAGACCTTAATGAAGACATGGAGCTCTGCGAACTGATTCCGTCAGTGCTTCTGTTCTCGGCTAATTGGGCCACTCTGAAAAAAAGAACAAAATCTGCGGGGATTACACTTCAAACTAGAGCCAAATGAGTAGTTCAGCAGACAAGAGCAAATAAGTGTTGTATAGAAGAGAATAGTAAAGAATAGAGCCTTTCTTCTTGGAGTGTGTAATGTCTTAACGCTTCCAGTGCCAGCCCCTAGAGGGCACCAAAGAATGCCAGGGTTTGTCCCATAGGCGAGCGCATTAGCATCCGGGGACTCACGTTGCAGTGACGCGCGTGCTCACGTTCGTGCACGTCATGGAAAGGTCCCGGATGAAAATGGCTACAGAATAGCTATTAGCATTTTGTCATTTAAAAGATCATTTTTAGGCGATTTCGCCGTAAATAAACCTCGCGCCACATCCCTAAAAACACAATCCAGAGATATGGGCCTCCAAAGATGTGGTTTTTCATTGGATTCGGCGGCGATTCGCGGCGCCGTTCGCGGCTAACGGCCGGCATGGCGGCCCCCGGATTTGGAACACTGGATTTTAAATTTAGGCTCAGGCTTCAGAAGGCCTCGGATCATTTTATTCATTTCATTAAAAAAGCCGAACATGTTCGGGATAGGCACACTGGACGTCGTTCCGGAAGCGGCGCTGAACATTTGGTGAACATTGGGGGTCTCAAAAATGTATTTTAAACCATTTTTAATGGAATATATCGTCGGACCATGTAAAATGGCTAGCTGGCTAACGTAGGACGAGCCAGGACCACCCACGACTCTACAAGAAGCTCAGGGTAAGTCAATTAATAAAAAGAAAATTGTATTGGATTGAAATAAAGCCGAACATGTTCGGGATAGGCACAGAATGAGTTAATTATTTCTCGATTTTTCTTTTAGGCCTACTTATTATTATTAATAGCACTCGAGTATGCTACCAAGCATTTCCCTGCAAGTAGAACTGTATATCACAAATAATAGCTGGAATGGAACTCCGCTACTCCGCAAAGTTTCGTCCTAGCACAGCTTATTGTCGTTACCACCAACACACCCAATTTGCTAACGCTCAGGCCAACATGTCCATCGGTCTCTCCGGTCCCTCACAGCAGCCCGAGGGTTTGGACAACGCAGCATTGTAGGAGCAGAGAAGAAGCTGTTTTCAGTCACGGTGTGATTTGTGCTGCCTTGAGTCATAGCCCTGCTGTTGTGGACAGGCTCCCACAAATATTTGGGCGAGCTGTCTCTGTGTGGAGCCATTCAGTGGCCCTCTCCTCTGCTCTTCCCTCCTCTGTCAGCCAGCACCACTGCCAGGGCCCTTCCTCTCAATTTATCACTGGACTTTTTTTTTCTTCCCGTGTTACTCGCTCCTTCCCTTTCTCACTCACTTTTTCCTACTGTGCCCCTGTGCAGGGGTGTTGCACCAAATTCTGGGCCCTGCGTACAAGGATTCAGTGCGGGCCCCCCATGAATGTTCTTCACAGGGGAGGGGTTTTAACCCATTTAGACTGAGAACGCATTATTACGCATTATTTTGTGCTTTTACTATTGAAAAATTGTCTTTGGATACGTATTTTTGACCCTATTCTATAAATGTTTTCTAGGTTTTTTGAAAAACCCATGTTTCTATGTCAGTGGTGCTCAAACCTTTTCATGTGAAGGACCCCCAAAATTATGTTTATCTGGCCACGGACCCCCATCTCAAAATATTTAGTTCCAGGGACCCCCCAAAAGCTAAATTTGAGTTACAAATGTTCGCTTAAAAAATACATATATTCAGAGATTTGCACACATTTTCACGACTTTTCAAAAATGTCAGATCTACAAGCTCACAGTGTGAGCTTGTAGATCTGCTATTTTTGAATAGCTAAAGTATAAAATAATTAAGGCCCCTCCACCTTGGGCCCTAGTAACTCAGTCCCACTTTCCCCCCCTTGTGACGCCCCTGCCCCTGTGTGGCTTTTTGTCTTTTTAATTTGGCCCCTACATCTTTTTGACTCTTTCTTCCCTTTTAAGATTTTTTTCCCTCTCTCTCTCTCTGTATGTTTCAATAAACCTTCGTAAAGCAGTCGTCCTTCCTTACTGGGCTTCTACTTTTTTATTATTTGTGGGTCCTGAATCAGAGCCCCTGACAGTTTGTTATGGTTACCCTCCCCATCTGTATATATTCAGTTCCTCTTCCCTGATAGAATCTGCGTCCGCTGGGACTCCATAGAGAGACCACACGTTCTTTGAAACGAAGGGTGGCATTTAAGGAGAAATGTAGGTTAACCTCTTCAAGTACAAGAACGCCAGACTGATTAAATCTGTTGGCTCCTTGCTCAAAACCTCCGGTCTTAACTCTGTGGTCACCACCTGAACATGGGGCCATGAGGCTAGTTGCTGCATAGTCTGGCAGGGTATAAAGGCTGTGAGTGCCTGGATCGGAAATACACGAGGAAATCAGACGTGATATCTTTTCTCATAATACAGTATTGCTATGGGAATATGAAATTGGATATGGGCAGGCTGCAGCGTGTGTGCAGGTTAACTGTGTGTGTGTGTGTGTGTGTGTGTGTGTGTGTGTGTGTGTGTGTGTGTGTGTGTGTGTGTGTGTGTGTGTGTGTGTGTGTGTGTGTGTGTGTGTGTGTGTGTGTGTGTGTTAGAGAGAGAGAGAGAGAGATGGGTGTGTGATGCTGGAAATGCAGTTGTTTTCCAGCTCTCAGCGGAGCTTTATGCATTCTGTGAGCTGCAGCAGCTGCTCTTTCCACGGAGATGGCCAAGTTCCTAACCGTTCCCTGGGTAGTCCTACTTGCTCCTCTCCTCTCGAGGGTTCTCCTCCCTTCTCTCTCCCTTTCTCCTCCTCTCCTTTCTATACCCTTCCTCATCTTCTACCATGATCTTTCTTTCGTCCTCCTCTACCTCCCAACAATCTTAGCCGGGGAGCCACGGGCCCAAAACTTGAGAGGACCTGTGATGTCATAACATACTTTCTTTTTTTTTTCTTTTTTTTTGTCAATAAAGTACACAGAATGAGAGGCCTGCTCTGCCGGAAACATTGCGAGAAAAATGGTCCCATCGACGTCGGCATAGCTCAGGGGTAGAGAAACCGTTATTAGAGCACGAAGGGTTCCCAGTTCGAATCCGGGCTCCCCCTGAGTTAATGTCGAAGGGTACTTGAGCAAGACTCTGAACCCTTAATTGCTCCCGGTGCATGGTTTCCTCCGCCACCGGTGTATGAATGTGTGTGTGAATGGGTGAATGTAATGTAATGCACAATCTATGTAAAGCGCCTTGGATAAAAGCACTATATAAATGCACCATTTACCTTTTACGTCACTATACAGGAAAAGTATACAAAAATAAATCTGCTTTAACACATTCCCCGCCATTTAACAATACCTTCGTACTCTCCCCTGCCCCTGTCTCCATAGACTTCCATGTAATTCATAGTGCACGGATCATGCACACCCATGCCTAGATAATGCACCACGTGTGTCCACATTGCTCACAGCTTTCAAACAAAAAAATCCGAATGGAAATCCGTTCAGGCATTCATTCATAGCAGCCATTATGTTTTCCTAAAATGTAAACAAAGATGGCTGCCATGTTTAAAAGATGGGGTTGCTATGGGGGTTAAACATGCAATTTCGCGATTGCTATCATGCCTACTACTTTTCTTTTTTTTTTTTTCGGGATTATCGGGCCTGGCGGGGAAAGACATTGAAATAATCTCGGGACTATCGGGCCTGGCATGCAATGAGTTAAGTAGCATGTGAGTGGTCAAACTAGGGGTTCTTCATGATTCTGAATCCATTGCAAGCATTTGTTTTGCATGAAAAACATTCCTTAGGCTAGATTTCAGCCCCACAAAACGGTGAAAAGTGATGAGTCATCAAAAATCACATCGCAATGTGTGTACCAAATAAATAGAAAAAACAAAAATAAAAAGTATGGCATGACGACACAGGTAAAACCCTATTCTTTGAGCTTTTGGGCCTGTGGCTCCCGGACTATTGATTGCCCACAAAGCCCAGCACTCATGCCACTCCAGGCAGATTTTATGGAGTTGGATCAGATGAGAGATCAGCGTAAGCTGGGTCCACCCGGGCCATGGGCTTGCCTCAAAGGATTGTGCCGTATGTGATTGTACATCCGTATAGCTGTTTCATAACGAGAGCGATACGTTTGAATTACATTTACTCCTGTGGAATAGGATACTGGAAGGGTGATAAACATGACCTGGCCCAAAACCCAGACACAGGAAATAGGCCTCATCCACTGCTGTTGTGTCCGTGTTGTTGAAAAACCCATATGAGTAGGGTTTCGTTTTCTTGGTCTTTTTCTTGTCATATTGACAATGATTGAAACCTTTAATTCCACGTTTTGGAGAATAGCTGTGTGATATTTGTTTTGCAATTATGGCATAATTGAATCAACCACAATTTTATGAACCCAGTTTGTTTTATATATTCTGGCATGAGATTTATAGTACTGATGTCACACTAAATGATGAATCATCGTCATTTATCTTTTGTTTTTGCGACCGTAAGGTCGCAGTTTAGTATCAAAACCTCCACCGGCCGTCCGTCCGTCCGTCCGTCCGTCCGTCGGTCACACGTCACACGTCACACCTTTGCCCTGCTCATATCTCCGCATCAGTATGACATCACACTGCTGACATCAGTATGACATCGGCAGCCATAGTTACACCTGGAATGTTGAATCTCCATATATGGAGATAACCTACGCATCACACAAAGTCTGACCTCACCAGCCCATACTTGGGCATGGACGGCTTATATCTCCATATACGGAGATGGCCATATATGGAGATACGATGACATCACAGAGTCCACAGCTGATGATGTGGCGTGATGTCATACAATACACAAACAAGCCCTATATAAAGGGGCAATTCTCACCAGGGAAGAGAGCATTCCCCACTAGCTGAGTATCTTAAGATGGTTGGATGTGATGATAAGCTATAAGCTTAGTTGATCCTGGCGATAAGGTCTGAGTCGAGGAATGCTCTCTTCCCTGGTGAGAATTGCCCCTTTATATAGGGCTTGCTTGTGTATTGTATGACATCACGCCACATCATCAGCTGTGGACTCTGTGATGTCATCGTATCTCCATATATGGCCATCTCCGTATATGGAGATATAAGTCGTCCATGCCCAAGTATGGGCTGGTGAGGTCAGACTTTGTGTGATGCGTAGGTTATCTCCATATATGGAGATTCAACATTCCAGGTGTAACTATGGCTGCCCGTATGACGTGAGAGGTGGAGGTTGTGATATTTGTGGAGATAAGCGACCAACGGTCGCTTATCTCCCGATTAGGGAGTCTTACTGGTGTTAGACAGGGCAACAGATAATTTGTTTTGTTCCGCAAATTCAAATAGTATGACAAACCTAACTTTACATCGCATTTCTTTGTCTCTTTTTTTTTCCCAGCATGGCTGTGGGAACTTCATCCGAGTGGTGCAGCCCTACAACCGGACCCATCTGTTCATGTGTGGCAGTGGAGCCTACAGCCCAGTCTGTGTCTATGTCAACAGAGGCCGCAGGCCAGAGGTAGACACAGTCATTTCCTTAGGCCTAGAATGCTTTAACCAGTGAAAAATAGCAGATATACAAGCTCGCAGCGCGGCACCGAGTGCCGCGCTGCGAGCTTGTAGATCTGCTATTTTTTGAAAAAGTCGTGAAAATGTGTGCAAATCTTTGAATATTATGTATTTTCAGAGCGAACGTTTGTAACTCAAATGTTGCTTCTGGGGGGTCCCTGGAACTACATATTTTGAGATGGGGGTCCGTGTCCAAATAAATATCATTTTGGGGGTCCTTCACATGAAAAGGTTTGAGAACCACTGACATAGTAGTCTCTCAAGAACAGGCTAACTGAGCTCCAGTTAAGTGAAAAGGACCTTTTCTTTGACGATGTTGGCCAGATTGCTGACATAGAAACATAGGTTTTTCAAAAAACCTTAGAAGGATTCAAAAGACACTTATAGAATTGGGTCAACATTCAAATTTTCACGATTTTTCAAAAATAGCAGATCTACAAGCCCGCAGCGCGGCACTCGGTGCCGCGCTGTGAGCTTGTATATCTGCTATTTTTCAATGGTTAAAGTATAAAATAATGATACACAATAATGTGTACCCGTTCTGAATGGGTTAAAGGTCTCATATTTTTTTTCCTGACCTCAATCACACCAAGAAGAAATGGAACTTTGAACATTCAGTGGATTTTCTGTGGTCTGGGGTTTTCTCAATAATTAGGCTCAGAAAAGAGCTGTCAGTGGACTTTGATGTCACAGTCCATTAATCCCGCCCCTTCTCCTCCCAGCCCCTCCCCTCTCTTTTTATCCAAGTTCGATCAGTGAGTTGTAATGTTGAGACAACTTGTAGTAGTAAAAGTAAAGGAATTGAATGTGGTACAATGTGATGGGATCATAATTATCTTGCCGCTCTGCCAAAATATCCAAATACCTTCTCAATGAAGTCAAAACTTGGAATTGACAAGTTTCAACACTGCAGTCTCCTAAGGCAGTGGTTCCCAAACTTTTTAGCTCACGATCCAAAAAAGAAATTAAACGGGACCCAAACTAGTGAAAACAGCAGATCTACACGCTCACAACGTGGCACCGTGTTGTGAGCTTGTAGATCTGCTATTTTCACTACTATAATGGGGGGGGGGAGGACATTGAATTTGTTTTTCATTCATGACAAATCTTGGTTTTTTGGAAATGTTTTTTTGAAAATGTTTGGGACCATGTTCAAAAAATATGGACAGTGGGAACGGTTTTGCCCTTGTCTGGGTGCCGCCATCATTGTTTTAATGTGGGTACCAGCCCAGGAATGCTATTGGCTGCCAACGGTCACGTGCAACCGCAGGGATACATGGGACATTGTCTTGAGCTTGACGAAAATAAAGCACACGAAGAAGAATCATCACAAGCCTATGATCACAAGCCCCTCCTACTGCATACCCTGCTTTAACATCAATTATATTTTCACAAAACGCATATCATGGTGATTGAAACGAGGCTTTAAACTAGTAAAAGTTCAGGGGAAATTAATGGAATCCTATGGAGAACATGTTGCTTCTGGTACCAGAACAGCGCAACTAGCGGTCAATCATAGGAACATTTAGTTCCGTGTTTGCTTCATTTTAAATCCGGACAACTGACCCCCTGGTCCTGACCCACGTGTTTGGGAACCTGTGTCCTCCTAACTAAGGTAATACTTGCTTGGGCAGAGTCACCATGACTTTACACATCAGTTCCTAGTGTACACAACAGGCAGAGATACTGAAGAGGAGAGAGTGACAGAGCAAGGGCTGGGAGGGAGGGTTTCTGGGCACAGCCTCTCATCTCCGGCCGCATAGCTCTGGAAGTGAGAGGGGGAACTCGTCCAGGAGAAAAGTGCTCACTGAAAGAGCAAACTTTAGCCACAGACCATGCCGCTGCCAAGTGCTAATAGGCAAAGACCTCCAAATCAGGCTTTCTTTCCACGCTGCAGTGCCTTTTGTCATTTCCAGGGGCACTGACAGGCAGACGGCTCCGTTTTCGACCTCTGAGCCCAAATGTGCCAGCATCTCTGACAACTGATCAATACAGTATAACAAGCTGTCACTGTGAGGTATTGATGGCAGGCTCACAGTGTGGCCCTTTAGCCTGAGTACATGCATCAGATCAGCTGGAACTGATAAGGCAGGATGCTGATGTTTCTGTGTGTGTGTGTGTGTGTGTGTGTGTGTGTGTGTGTGTGTGTGTGTGTGTGTGTGTGTGTGTGTGTGTGCGTGTGCGCGTGCGTGCGTTAGGCCTGTGCAAAAAAAAACGATTTACTATATTATCGTGATGTTAATGCCGGCGATTCAATTAATCGATTTTCAAAGTTCAGAATCGATTTTCCCGATTTTATTTATTTATAAAAAAAACAACTTTCAGTCAGAGTAAGTACAGGTCCTAAAGGAACAGATTTAGGTCATGAGGATGTCATATTATGGCTAAAGCTAGCACAGTGCTGTAGGCCTGTGTTTTCTAGCATCTTGACCAGGAACATGTTGTTGTAATGTTGTACCACTGGCACTTTGGCTGAAATAAATGTCAGAAAGATTGACTGACTTTATTTGGCTGCATTGATTTGAAGTATATGATTCAACTTTTAATGTTTTATATTGTTTAGAATTGTTTTAAAATGTTTCAATATAAAAAAGCTGTAATTTTTTGGGGGAAATCGCAATAATCGTGATTCGAATCGCAAATCTCAGGAAAACACAATAATCGTGATATAATCGAATCATCACCCTATGAATCGAAATCGAATCGAATCGAGAGGTAAGTGAATCGTCACAGGCCGTGCGTGCGAGAGAGAGAGAGAGAGAGAGGGGAGAGAGAGAGAGAGAGAAACATTTTTGAGCGACATTATGTTTTGACTATGTCTGCACTGCTCAGACTCCGACTCAGACTGAAAGGCACGGCAGAATCCAGGGTCCAGTAAACACAATCTGTCCAGAGGGCTACAAACACATAAACAGACGGGCTGTTGGATCAGACACACGTCTCCTGGAAGAAATGCTCCTTGGCCAGTGTCACTTGCATGTGGGGGGGCTGGGTTACATCATTGTCGGTTTGGCTTGAAATCCATGATGAAACCAGAGGCTTCCAATGGCACAACAGTCACCAAGGAAGGATACAGCAGAACCTGTCCCGGAGTGGGATTGCCAAGGGATTAGAAGATGAGAGCTGAGATGGAACAACGGCGATCCAACACGTTAGCAGGGGAAACCCCCCCCCTCCCTTCCTAGACGGAATGTTGTTTTTAATGTCCCGTGCAGACAGTTAAGGTCCATTGCCCAGGACCGCCTCTCTGTATTTCTTCATACCAAAAAGGAAGGGAAACTTAGAGCTGGGGCTACCTTCTGGAACATTTGGTATGCTCATATTGTCATGTTTATTGCATTAGATATTCCCATATAAAGTGTGTCTCTCCCTGTCTCTCGCTTCCTCCCTCCTCCTCCCCGGCAGGAGCAAGTGTTCCACATCGACTCGAGAGCCGAATCTGGAAAAGGACGCTGCTCCTTCAATCCCCAAGTCAACACGGTCTCCGTCATGCTTAGTAAGTGCTTCCTCCCTCTATAAAATACACCCCAATGCGCGTGCACATGCATACCGCACAGAGACATCACCAGGGACGTGCTGGCCATTGGGAAAGCGGGACAACTCCCGAACGGCTGGTTCATTCCAGGCCGGTCCAGGCCGGCCATTAGGAAAAAGATAAAAATAAAATGTCGGCCTTCGTTCCATTTTGGGGGCTGGGCGGCCAACAAAGTAAATCGTCACTGTCGGGCAGAAACCTTGTATCTCCAAGTTTCAAATGTGTACATTTGTGTACACATTTGTGTACACAACGCCTCGCGGTGCGAGGCGTTGTGTGCTTGTAGATCGGCTGTTTTCACTAGTTTAAATCATTTTAAAATGGTTTTGGACATACAAGGTTTCCACCCGACAATGACGAAATATAACTCATGTAATTGGCCCACTGGCTTGTCACTTGTCATGATCTGAAATGGCAAATCTTTGAGTAGCAGCAGCGCTATAGAGAGCGAGCAATGAGGGCCTCTCCAACTCTTTTTCCCGGGCTGAAACCACGTCCCTGGACATCACATCTTATGGCTCTCCCGCACAGCGCCACCTCCTTATCTCTGACCTCGCGGGTCAGGCTACACACTCCCCCGTTGTCCTTTGATCTCCGGCGGGTCACAGGGGTGTCGGGTGGCTGTTTCCGCGGCCCGAGGCGTCACGTCGCACGCACATCTCGCCTTTCCCGACACCCGAGCACCCCGTCATGTCAGCAGCCGGCAGCAGGCAGCAGCCCTTCATCCGGACAGCCAATCACCCGGCTCGGGATGAAAAGTTACGAGGGCGCGCGTGGGACAGGAGGGGGGGTTGGAGGGGTCCTGCCAAATAGAGCTCGGGTCAATGTCAGTGCTGTGGAAGTGATGATGCAGCACAGCACTCCCAGGCCCCTCTCTCTCTGACTCAGACGGAGGACAATCCCAGCCTGTGTCTGGCTCAGATTAAAAAGGCTCTATTTGCATTGTATCGCCCTGTCCTCCTCTGTGACCCGCCGAGAGGCTGTCTGGGTGCTGTCGACACACTCCCCTCGGAGCAGGCTGGCTTGGACGCTGGCCACATGCTTACACACATGGCCCTGGAACCAATGATATGATGGAGGGACGATAAAAGGCACGGCGCGGCAGTGCCGACTGCCGAGTGCAAAGTCGCTTATTAGCAGTCAAACAACGGGGGCCTGTAAATCCACCGTCGACGCTGTCAGAATTTACCCTTGCCTTGTTTAAATAGTCTCGGGCGTTTTAATCAGCGTAAAATTAGGCTGCCCCGCATTTAAAATATACAATCTGTTATATATAGTGACATGTATTAAACAGAGGGAAATGGCACTGCACGTAATTGGCTGTTAAGAGAAATGCATAGTTTTTTTTCTCACTGCCTTTGTGATGGCGGGATAATTCCTTCATGCGTGCGTGCGTGTGTGTGTGTGTGTGCGTGTGTGTGTGTGTGTGTGTGTGTGTGTGTGTGTGTGTGTGTGTGTGTGTGTGTGACCAGACCAAGAGCTGTTCTCAGGGATGTACATTGACTTCATGGGGACGGATGCTGCCATCTTCAGGAGCCTGACGAGGAGGAACGCGGTGCGGACAGACCAGCACAACTCCAAGTGGCTGAGTGGTGAGCGCGCCTTCATATGGTCCTGATCAAGGACGTTTGTACAAATAGATTTTAATACTGAGAACTGGGAGACATTACCCAATTCACCCTTTGTTAGCCTTCTGGTTGGTCCCTGACTGACCAACCAGCAGGCTCTATCTGCCTTGTCCCGCCCTGGTTCTGCCTTTTTTTATGTTGAATTTGCTAAAACATAATTTTTGGAGAAATGCTGAGTCACTATACTGCCACTGAGCAGCTCCATTTTACTGAAACCAAGTTTGAAATTAGAATTGAACACACAAAATAAAAATATGAAGCAACTGAATTAACATGGTAGTGGATGAAGTGTCCCACCGAATGTCCCACCAAGACACAGCAACCAATGGGTGTGAACAGGGGCGGGACAACGGGTGGGACTTGACAAAGGGTGAATTGAATGCATATAGAATAGTGTAGCTGTGCCTCTTACTGTCAGTGTTGCCATGCGCGCTTATTATAAGCAGCTTTGGGCTTGTCGCTGGTACTGTAGTACGAAGTTTTTTTGGGCCTTGCTTATTTGGACTTGCTCCCTAATGTTGTTTAATCCAGTGGTTCTTAACCATTTTCATGTCAAAGACCCCCAAATGAATGTATCTTATTAATGTATTTTCCACAGACCCACAACTAAAAGTATTTTGTGATCCCCCCCATACCAGATTTGTGTTGTACTTGTAAGAAAAACTTTTAAGAAAAAAGTTTTACCTTTTTCATTTTTTTTTTTTTTAAATGGCAGATCTACAAGCTCATGGTGCGACACATTATGAGCTTGCACATCGATCTATTTTCAAATATGCGATGCTCATGTGGCCTAGTCGCTTCTTTTGGGCTTGTTTTCATAGACCTACTGTAGTTGCTTATTTCTCTCGCACATTATCTGGCAACGGTGCTTAACGCTGTGCTTTCTTGTAGAGCCAATCTTCATTGATGCCCAGCTGATACCAGATGGAACGGACCCTAATGACACCAAACTGTATTTCTTCTTCCGTGAGAGGCTCACGGATAACAGTGGCAACACTAAAAACATCCACACCATGGTGGCCAGAGTGTGTCCAGTAAGTGTCTTCAACGTTTTCAGGCCAATGACCCCTTAGTTGAGAGAGAGATGAAGCAGGGACCCCCACAACCTGTTCATAGATTCATTCCATATAGTTTCATCGTTTGACAGCACAATCATCAGTTTATTTTGGATTCATGTCAATTTGTGTTTTCAGATATTTAACCACTTGAACCGTCAATACTTAAACTTGACCTTTCACTCTGTATTTACTCTGCTCATTTTCCCCTCTACACCAAAGCTCTTTGACAAAAATAGCCGATCTACAAGCTCACAACGCCTCGCAGCGTGAGGCGTTGTGAGCTTGTAGATCTGCTATTTTTGGCTTACGTTCTCAGAATATGGACACTAGGGTTCAAGTGGTTAATATAAAAATGGAGAAAAAACTTTCTATCTCTCAAACATTTGGAGGACCCCCTGTAGTTACTCTGAGGACTCCCTGGGGGTCCCGGACCCCCTGTTGAAGACCCATGGTCTATGAAGGATATGATATACACGTATATTTAGTGTGGTTACCTACAGGGCAACCAGACTATAGTTCTTGTCCAGCTTTATTATTTCATCTAGAGAAACCCCAGAGGTCCATTGAGTTCAATGGACTTCTTCTGTCCCTTTTCTGATTGGACAATATCATGGATTTGAGGATTGGTCAAGCTTCACGTGACATCACAATATTTAGCCAACCACACTTGCAATTTCCCAGAATTGCACCTGATATGATATACAGTATATTGTATGATATGATAAATACCATCCCTGCAAGCCAAATGACGTCATGATGATGTTATGATAACGTCCTCATGATGACGTTCAGAACTTGGCCAGATCGCAGCCCATATGGGGACGATCTTGACGTCATTACCAGGACGCCATATGGACCATAGGATTATTGTTATTGTGTGTAATGTTAGTTTAAATATGAGCATGTAAGGTTATATTCTGGGACATACAGTATCTGACTAGGTATGATATTTATCTGGCCTTGATCGGACCCTCTCTGATTAATCCAGGACGTCCGTTTTTTATCTTGGTTGAAATCAGGTGATATTCTAGGCCAGATCTGACTAGTCATGGTTTGACTTGATCTGGCCCCAATCGAGACGTCACTGATTGGTCCAGCCAGGTCCTGACCGTGCTTTCTGGGATATGATAAAGAATATGATATACAGTGTTATGTAGGATGTGATTTATTACAATATATCATTCATCATTCAATATATCATATCATAAATATGATATATTGAATGATATATTATTTTATGATAATATAAGACATTATGTTACATATTTTTAGTGGACAGGGTATTGTTATAACAGTATTTGATGGATAAGCAGTATTTAATTTTGTTGTGTACTCGTGCTGTTAGCATTTCTGTCTAATAAAGTATTCAATCGATCAATCGAACCTTCAAAACACGCAATATTAGTTTTCCTCTAACTGTAGGTCAGAGCGAGTGTCTATGATGGAAGTAATGTGGTGCTTGATGCATGCATGCACTGCAGGCAACATGATGACAAGAGGTGTTTTGCTGGTTGCTCTGCAGAATGACATCGGGGGTCAGCGGAGCCTGGTGAACAAGTGGACCACCTTCCTAAAGGCCAGGATGGTGTGTTCTGTCCTGGAGGAGGACGGTACCGAGACCCACTTCGATGAGCTGGGTGAGTGGTAAAGCGGGGTAGCATTTGCTGGACTCTCGATCCTGTACAGCATTGGTTCGCAAACTTTTCAGCTGGAGACCCAGAGCAGAAATGTAATTGTCTCCCCGGGACTCAAACTAGTATTGAAAATGGCAGATCTACAAGCTCACGAGTCATGACGCGATGTGACACGGCTATTTTCACTACTTATACAGTATTTTTTTTTTTTACATTTATGGAATTTCTTTTGAAAAATGTTTTCCATATATATATTTTTACATTCATGGAATTTCTTTTGAAAAATGTTTTACATTGTTTTTAAAATATCTGATTTTATTTTCTCAAATCTTAAAAAAAATTAAAATGAAAAATGAAAATGGCAATTGACTCACGACCCATACAAATGGCTCCACGACTTTTTGGAAATCGTACAAAATAAAAAAAGTTAAAAAGGAAATTGATTCACGACCCCGAGCCGACCCACTGTTTGGGAGCCTGGTGCAATACAGCACTTGTACTGTTCCCTTGACTAGAGCCTAGAGCACGTCACATGTTATGAGTGAGTTTCAAGGCCCTCAGACCCATGTAAGCTGTTCAAAACATGCTCTGTTCTGTCAGAGTCCATGGATGGTAACTGGAAACTAGGAATCATTTTGTTCAGTTCCTGGCTGTTTGCTTTTTGAACATCTTGGGTCTTCATCCAACGGTAGCGATCAGTTCCTCCTCGAAAGGTTACCCTGTTTAATCTTTCACTGGCATTTTTCATAACACTTTCTGTGTTATTGTTGGTCAGTTCCTATCGGTTTATATACACACATATTTTCCCAGAGATTTTCTTAACCTCCTTCTTTATGAACGAAAACCTTCATCTCTCAGCTTTTTATTCCTGTTTTCCATTCCGCGCACCAGACTGGGCCTGTCAACAAGGACATTTATTAATTCATACATCACTGTTGTCTCCACTCCAGGCGCTTGAAGAATAGTCGTGCGTGTGTGTGCAAGCGTGTGACAGTGTGTGTCCATTAAAGTGTGCATATGTTTTCCCATCCAGAGAGCGTGTTTTTGCTGGAAACCGATCAGCCCAAAGCCCTGTTGTTGTATGGCGTCTTCACATCCACAAGGTAAGAGCCTTCATGCAGAGGGGCAACCGCAACATTCCTGCAGTCTCTGGTGTTCGTGCTTATTCATATGTGTATATCAGCGGCAGAATGTGGCTGTGCCAGGCACTAAGGCTATGTTCAGGCAGAATGTGGCTGTGCCAGGCACTAAGGCTATGGTTCAGGCTAACCAACGAAGGCCTTTTCTGATTGGAATCATACTGTTTTTATTATAGTCTGAACAGCAAAAAAACTTAAATAAGAGGCCTAATGGAAATGGATGTTTGCGCATACCCCATACCTAGGTGGTTTGAAATGTAATTCAAAATGATTGCGACTGTCAGGTCGCAAGTTACTATGAAAAACTCCACCGGCTGTCTGTCCATCACATCACACCACACTTTTGGCCCTACTCTTATCTCCACTACCGTTGGTCCTATCGATGCCAAACTTTGCACACACACTGGATGGCAAATCACAACCTCCTCCCCTGATTTCTTACATGGCCCTCTTCTAGCGCCACCATCAGGCCGATTTTTGCAAAACAAATTTTTGGACACTGCTCCTACAGATGTTGGCCTAAAATCATGCAAAGCAGTACACAGTATCTCTAAAGTCATGTCATCAACATGGATCTGTCCCATTTCCCATATTCCCTCCTGATTGGCTACGATTGCCTTCTAAAGTTTGTGTATGCGATGTGACGGTCGCTTATCTCCAGATTAGGGAGTCTTACTGGTTTCTAAAGATGTGTCTCAGTCTGGACACTCAGACAATGAATCCTGATTTATACAATATACAATATACTTATATATACATGCACAAGTCTGATATGATCACGTGCAAATAACAGTGAGGACAGTCAGTCCTAAAGATCAGATTTTTGAGAAACAAATTGGATTTGCCTGCAGCCTGAACAAAGCCTATGGGGCAGAAACCTCTTATCTCCAATTGTCAATGTTTTATGTTTATTTTTTTATTTTTTGCAGATGCATGTCCTACTTCGTTGTAAGGAAGTAGGACATGCATCTGAAAAAAAAAAAAGTATCACACAAAGTGAAAAGAGACGATCTGCAAGTTCACAGTGAACTTGAAGATCTGGTATTGTTAATATTTTAAAATGTTTTTATTTTTTTATTTTTTTTCCCTAATAATAATGAAATAGCAACTGTTTTGAACATACAAGGTTTCTATCCGACAGTGACAATATTCAGGTGACAGGGTGCATATGATGCTCCATCCTTATTAATAGCAGGTGTACATATTATATATATATACGTACATAATGGCATACATTTGAGTCCATTTACTGAGGCGTCAACGAAAATAATTCCTTTCCCACTATTTTATGCAAGAAGGAAGATGGTAAATGTCACCCTTTTAATGACATTCTCATGGCAAACTTACGTATACCACTTATTTAGACTCCATTATTTTCAGTGGATTTATAAGACTTGTGCATTCTACCTCATTTGCTCGGCCAAGAAAATAAATACCACACACAGAAACATTATGCATGCACATGGATTTCACTGCGCCGTGACTAATGAGCTTCCGTAGCTCCTGGTGATTATTTCTCTGTTTTTCTGCTGTATTATGACAGGAAAGAGAGAGTAGAGAGAGGGGAGGCTGAAATCAAGCCAGGGGACATTTTGATTTCCATCAATACTCTCTGGTGCAGTGGTTCCCCAAACACTGGGTCGCGACCCAATTTTTGCGCAGACCTATCTTTATGGGTCGTGAGTAGATATCATTTTTTAGTTTCGTAAAGAAAATATACAATCATTTCAACATAAAAAAGCATTTCTTTTAACCGATTTAGTGCCATTCCCGAGATATCTCGCGAAATGTACTCGAGTATCTGTAGTGCCATTCCCGAGATATCTCGCAAAAAGTAATATATTACTGTAACGGCGGATACATTACCGAGTACAATGGGCGGAGGTCCGGAGACGAAATCCGTCGCTGATTTCGCATCATCACGGCTCCTCCAGCACAAAATAGTCCCATCCATAACATTGAGGTGGACGGGGGATCTCATCTTTAATGTCCATTATCTCAAAACTACACTTTAGAAGCTAGGATGGAGGCAGATGCTCGCTTATGTTACACAGTTATAAAAGCTCCCGGTCGGCCATTACACAACTCCACGTGGACAATGATCGGTTCCGGCGCACGAACCGATGACGTCAGACCGGAAGTGATTGCGCTGTGGACTTCTGGCCTTCAAAATAAGACAACGCAAGTGAATGGGACCTGAAGGAGGCACTTTGGACATTATAATCCGTTAATGTCTGGGGCTCAGAATGAGTTAATATATTTTCAATAAATCTAAGAAATTCCATAATTACAAAAATCGCAACGAATTGGGAGCATGTAGAGCGCCTATTTTCACCATAGTGTGGGTCTCGAGGAGACACCAAATCTCTCTTTGGCTCTCGAGTGTGATATCTTAAAGCTTGCGGCACACATTAAATCAAATGTACAACACTAGGTCTATTTCATCTCCTTCGGTGTACTTCTCGCGTATTATGTCAATGTTCCATCACCCAGATGAAGTAACTCGATAACAAATGGATTCAAATCTACACATTACGCCGGCTATCATGGGCCTTGAGGCTTGAATGTCAGGCTTATAGGAACAGTCATTTGATCCATCTGTTCTGAATCTGAAGCGTAATTGGTTTCGTCTGGGTTAACCCGGGGTGACGCAGCCACAGGCCCCCTGATCCACTTGTTACCCAAGGATCACATCGAGGCTACAGTAGTCTAAGCTGGCTCTTTAAGTAGAGCCAAACCAAACAGCCGGGTCTTTGAGGTCCCACTGTAGTGTTATTCCTATCTCTCCACACTGTTTCTCCCTCCCGCTCCGACCTTTTTTGGGTGACCTGTACCCCGGCAACAAAGCCTCTATTTTATGTGCTAACGTGATGCGGTTTTAACTGACCGAGCCAAACCACATTTGATTCCACCCTGGGAACCGGACCGAAGTGTCCCCGCTAGAGTAGTGGCAGCGGGTCCGCCCAGATTGTATGGCTCGGACGTATCTGCGCAAAACAGCGGGGTCCTGGAAGAACTATGCTGTTTTGAGCTGGGTGGGTCCGGGATGTTGTGCATGCTGGGTTCTCTCTGGTGTGTATCATGATATGTGTGTGTTTGTGTGTGTTGGTATTGGTGGTTTATGAGGACATTTTATCGGCTTACCTACCAACATTATGAGGACATTTACCTGCTCCCTCTTTATACGGAAACCTGACATTGTGTGTTTGTGTGTGTCTCTTATGTCCTCAGCTCCGTCTTTAAAGGATCAGCAGTGTGTGTGTACAACATGGCTGACATCCTCACCGTCTTTAACGGGCCCTTCGCTCACAGAGAGGGGCCCAACTTCCAGTGGGCAGCCTTCCAGGGCCGAATCCCCTATCCCAGGCCCGGAACGGTGAGTTCACTTCAGGGTCACGTAATGACACTAAGCACTTAGTTTAAACCCTATTATACCTCATTTACCGGAGCCCCTCAGGGAGCTATACTAGGCTCCCTCCTTTTTAGCCCTCAAAAACAAATCTCTTTGCTGAAAATAGCAAAGCTCTTGTGAGCTTTAGATCTGATATTTTTCGCTGAATGTTTGCCACAGAAAAGGGGCACTAGGATTCAAGTCATTCAAATCGAAAAGTGAAATAAATGTTTGACTTCATCGGAGAGCTACAAGCTCACAACGCATCACGGCACATTGTGAGCTTCTACATCTTCTATTTTTGCTGCGATTGGTTCAGGCACAACATGCATCCGTTTCAGAGGAACGCTTAGCAAAACATAGCCATTTTATGACATGCTTTAAGTCTGTCCATTGATTTTATAAGTGTGTAACCAAAGAAAATTGTTATCAAGAGCTTTTGATTAAACAATAACTGCATTGGATCCATTGGAAGGTGTCTGCCCGACAGCAACGATATGATTGTTTAATCCTATCTTAGCCCTATCAGGATAAAGTCTGTGACTGTCTTCTCCCTAGTGTCCTGGGGGAGCTTTCACCCCAGACATCCACACCACCAAGGAGTTCCCGGACGACGTGGTGACGTTCGTGAGGAACCACCCAGTGATGTTCAACCCCATCTACCCCATGGGCAGGAGACCCCTGGTGGTCCGCACCAACGCTGACTATAAATACACCACCGTGGCCGTGGACCAGGTCATGGCCGCGGACGGCAACTACCAGGTCCTCTTCCTCGGCACAGGTACGGACCTCGCCAGTGGGGTAAAGCAGTGTTTCTCAAATGGGGGTACGAAGGGGTACTGCAGGGTACGTGAGGAAAACTAGAAATGTATTTTTCTGTTATGGTTAATGATAAAACATTGACAGACCTTGTGTGAACATACTCATCGTTTTGTTGCTGTTGGTAGTCATGGCTGCCAGTTCCCACCTGATGTCATGTGGGAGTTCAGACCGATCCAGACCATGCTGAGTGACTGCTAGCTTGCATAGCATCTTCAGGCTAGGATTTAAGTCTAGGAACTTAAAGATGTACAGGTCATCAGTGATTGTATGGTCTGCTTTGTAATCGTATCCTACAAAGATGATGATACGACTTCCCACCATGCAACAGCACATCCTGCACATCCTACAGGAGCCTTTCCCCTTGGTCTCAACCTGCCTCCAGGAAAAGTTCTCTGGACTGAATTTCCACAGATGATTGTTGAAGTACTGCTTCCCATTCCAGCCACCAAATATGTACAGCTCTCCATTGTAGGCAAAGGCTGAGTGACATGCTCGTTCCTCTGGGAGAAGGTGTGCAGAAGGTGTGTTCAACCAGCAGTTTGTCTCTGTGTCAAACACTCTGATGCTGTTGTAGTAGTCCTGACCCCACACCCAACCCCCAAATATAAACACCTTTGTTCCAATGATGGTGGCAGAGTGACCTTCTAAAACAGGTGATGTGGCAGTGCCTCTGGTTTTAATTAAAGACCAGACCATTATGGTGGTGTCCAACTTGTAGATATCATTTGTCCATCCAGTCAGCTGGGTGTATCCTCCAAAGACATACATGACCTTCTCCAGGACACAGGCTGAGTGGTAGCACCTTGCATCTGGAATAGTCCCAGAAGTATTGGGTTTGAACCAGCTGTGGGTGTCAACATCAAAGGCATAAAACACATTGTAGTAAGGATACCATCCTCCCCAGATGTACACAATTTCTTCTACCAGCACAGCTGTGTGGCCCAAGCGCCCGGAGGGAACCTCAATGGGACTTTGTCCTCTTCCATTTGTCACTGGGGGCAACTTCTTCCAACGCAAAGACAATGTGTTGAAGATGTGGACTTCAATCTGATCCCTGTTGTTCTCGTAGTTGTTGGTCCTTCCAAATGAGTACAGCTTGTGTCCGACTACCACAGCAGCATGGTGGGAATCCTTAGGTCCTCCTTTCAGATCTATTGTCCAGTGAAACATTTCACACAGCAGCACCACCGTGAACTAATGCAACAATCCTACAGGATACGGAGTTTAATTAGTTGTTGAATGACATTTGTTTTTTTGGACGTTTACTTTTAAAGACCAGTACATTGGTTGTGATGACAATGCTCTGATGTCATTGCGTGATGACATAGTATTTGGAATTTAGATCCATACATACAGACTAGCCCTGCTGGATCTCAGTAAACTAAGGAAGAGGGTTTGAGTGGCTAGACTCATGATTACACCCACACACAATGTGAATAGTATGCAGTGTTGAAGTGATTTAACACCTGAGGAAGATTATATTGTATTCTAAATCCTAACAGTTTTCTGAAATATGTACTGTATGTTGCTATACGAGTGGTGCTCAAAACAAAATTATAATTATAATATAAATATATATTTGCCAGTGGACCTCCATCTGAAATGGCAGCTGGGCCAATGCTCACTCCTCCAAGTTATGTGTAATTCGGTCTGGTAGTTTTTGCGTAATCCTGGAGACAGACAGACAGATAGATAGATACCTTCCTCCCCTGTGGGGACGGACATCCTGTCTTGGCCCTTTGTCAACAGAGGTAACCAGTAAGATGCCCTAAGGGCGAGAAGCTTTAGGTTGAGGTCGCGCTGAAACAACAGAAACTGACTCAATATGTCCATATATAGGCTTCTCTGTTAGCTCTTCTAGTTTCTGCACAGTAAAAAAGTATCCTGACTTGCAGCGTTCCCGAGGAGGACTGTTGAGGACTGTTGCCCAACTGGCACCAGCCTAGTCATCAATAATCATGATTAATAATCTGGATTAAATTATTCCGCAAGATAATCATCACTGTCAATTTTGTCCTCGTATGGCCCTAATTCTAATATAATATATTTTTTATTCCATCTCTTACATTGACTGCTGCCACTACTGCTGCTTTAATTATAACGTGTTTACATGAGTGATTTTAATCATAATGACCCATTGGAGGATCTCTTCTACTGTGAACCACCCAGAAAATTGAAATATAATGGCCTTCCTTCTCCGCTTAATTGAATGCAGTGGCTTATTCTCCCTCCCTCTTTTCTAATTAGAGAGGTCATTTGAAAAGCAATTTGTAATTTACAGTGACATCCTGGAGGCAGCTGCTCTTCGCTGTGATGATATATTAATACAATATAATCCTTATTTTTTTATGAGGCATTTCACGAGCAAATGACTGCAGAGAGCTCATAAGTCCCTTAGCTATAGCGGGGCTAGCTGATGAAGAGCTATCAGAGGAGGTTTGCACAGTGGGTGGAACAGTGAATCGTGAGACAGACACTTGGAAAGTTGGTAAGTAGAACAGTATTGTTAGGTCACAGATAGGGAGAGGTCATTCAGAGATAACAAAAACTAGAATTTATATACTTCTACTCCAAAGGACCTGGTTCCATTTATCCTTTATACAAACTTTTCTTTACAAAATGATGGAGTGTGCAAAAAATGATAATTTTCACCCGCCACCACCTGTGTGAACCTGTGATGTGAAAATAAAGCTGATTCTGATCAAATAAGATGTCTGAATTAACTGCCAAGTTTCGCGATTGCATAATAATGATGTAATGTGACAGACACTTGGAAAGTTGGCAAGTAGCCTAGAAGAATATTGTTAGGTCACAGATAGGAAGAATTTAGAATAATAGAATTGATATAATGACTTCAACTCCAGTGACATGGTTGCATTGGTACACTCTTCTGACTTAAGTGAACACTAAGGATTTCAGTGTGTTGTTTTGAGATGATGTGCCCTTTTGGGTGTGTGCATGCGCTTGCAAATGTGCACATGCATTTACAGCACGCACAAGGTGCACCTGTGTGTGTGTGTGTGTGTGTGTGTGTGTGTGTGTGTGTGTGTGTGTGTGTGTGTGTGTGTGTGTGTGTGTGTGTGTGTGTGTGTGTGTGTGTGTGTGTGTGTGTGTGTGTGTGTGTGTGTGTGTGTGTGTGTGTGTGTGTGTGTGCGTGTGTGTGCGTGCGTGTGCGCGCACTGTGCGCGCGCGCGCACGTGTGTGAGTCAACATGTTTGCATTCGGTACGCAGCCGGGGGAGTCTCTCTCTCTCTCTCTCTCTCTCTCTCTCTCTCTCTCTCTCTCTCTCTCACAGCTGCTTGTGTTTATCAGACCAGCCTTTCCTTTCTGATTCTCCTCTCTCTCCTGCACTGGATTCCTGAACGGATGCCAAGACCGTCTGTATAACCACGGCTTGGGAGGGGGTGGAAAAAGTGCTCGCATTTTTTACTTAGCCTATGTAAAAGTGTCGTCGATACTGCAATATAGAAATACTCTATTACGAGTGAAAGTCTGCAATCCAAAATGTTCTTGAATAAAAGTACAAGCTAGTTGCATGAAAATGTGCTTAAAGTTATAGCAAAAGTGAAAGGACTTGTTATGCAGAATGGCCCGTTCCAAGTTTTCAAGTGTATAAAGATCTTTTGAAAATAGCCGATCTACAAGCTCACAATGTGTCGCGATGCGACGCATTGTGAGCTTGTAGATCGGCTATTTTCAAATCGCCGAAATGTGTATATATAGGGCTGAAGTGGGTAATGTGTGTTTTATATAATAATAATAATAATCAAAATCTACAAAGTAACTGTAGTAACTCAAAGTTTTCAAATAATTGTAGTGGAGTAAAAGTACAATATTTGGATCCGAGATGTAGCGGAGAAGTAGAAGTAAAAGTATTGGAAATTATAGGTATAGGTTTCCAGGAGCTCCTACTCCTCCTCCTCCTCCTCCGTCCCTCTGTGTTCCGACTCCAGGGACAGTTTGTGTTATTGATGATGATGACAGTGTTACGTTTTGCCCTCCCCGTGGCCCTCGTCCTTCCCCTGTGTGGAGCTAAGCACTTCCATTCCCCTAAATCCACCCCACCACACACACACACCCCACCCCCAGTTCTCCACCACAGCTGACTTTGCTGCGGATGCCGGTCGTTCATGGCTATTACGTCTTAATTCATAAGCAAACAGGGGCCGCGAGAGAAGGAAAACAGACTTGCAGGCTTTGTTTCTTTCCCCGGAGTCGCGTTCTAATTTCAGTGACCGCATATCGAGGTCTTTCTCGGCCGTGGTCATGAGGGTGTAGGTATGCGCGTCTCATGTGGTTGTCAAATGACCGTCTCCGTTGAGTTTCTGTGTATTTTATTTCTGTGTGTGTGTGTGTGTGTGTGTGTGTGTGTGTGTGTGTGTGTGTGTGTGTGTGTGTGTGTGTGTGTGTGTGTGTGTGTGTGTGTGTGTGTGTGTGTGTGTGTGTGTGTGTGTGTGTGTCCTCCGTCACCCAGATAAAGGCACAGTGCAGAAGGTCATTGTGCTGCCCTCCAATCGGTCCTTGGATGAAGATCTGATCTTGGAGGAGCTGGAAGTGTTTAAGGTATGTCGGGTCTTTCTGTCTACATCTGCCTGTCTGTCTGTCTGTCTCTCATCTCTTTTCTTTCCCGGCACACCTCACATCAAAAGCAGAGAGTGGGGAGAGCTTGGCCACAACACACAGGCCTGTGCCAGAGGCCTGTGTGTTGTGGCCAAGTTCGCCCCACTCTCTGCTGAATTCAGGAGGTGGATGATTTGAAGCAAGGGGTGATGGGAAACATATTGAAACAGCCCTGGCCCTGACCCCGGTGAACTATCACACACGCCATTTTTATCTTTGCCCGCCGACTCCGGCTCAGCCTTGCCGCAAGAGAGAGACGCGTCATGGTCAGAAGGCTTTAATCTCCACAAACACCTGGACTCATACTGGTACAACAGGCAGACGAGTCTGGTTCTACGGGGGGTGGAACCGTGGACATCTGGGCAACAGAGGACAATGTTCCGCAGCTTTCACATGGTTTTTGGGCCTCCGCGATGATCTGTTTACAATGACTAGCCAGCTGTTATGCAAAGAAAGCCAGAGATGTTTGTGCCACTGAACGAGATAAACGTGTGAGAAGTGAACACCGCTGATGAAAACATGACATGGTATGTGTTGTTTTTCAGGACCACGCTCAAGTAACAAATCTCAGGATTTCCCCAAAAAAAGTAAGAGAGTTCATACTACTCATATTCATATTATTCTGTGACTTTCCGTCCATAGTCATGTGATTCTATTATGCCTACTGTATAATGTTCAAAGCAGAAATATTTTTGGCTGCCGATGAAACAAAGTAGGAATGCTGGAATATAATGCCTGGTTTATACTTTGTCATACTTGGGTGTCCCGTGCTGAAAATGGCCGATCTACAAGCTCACAACGCATTGGCTATGCGATGCTTTGTGAGCTTGCATATCTGCTATTTGTTGTACAGCAGAGTATAACGTCGCTGTCGGGTGGAAACCTCGTATCTCCAAGTTTCGAATTTGTATGTTCTTTTTTTTAAATGAAAAATGCTAAACCAACGGTTTTGGACATACAAGGTTTTCACCCGACAACGACGATAAGTGAAGCATAATAAGCCATAATTGCTCAGCCGCGGCTGGCCTGGTTCTCCTGTCAGCCGTTCCACTCATTATAGGACAAATGGGGCCTGCTGACATTTTGACCTGTTTACGTTGCAGCAACAGCTGTACGTGAGCTCCGAGTACGGGGTCTCGCAGGTCTCGCTGCACCGATGTCAGGCCTACGGCTCGGCTTGCGCCGACTGCTGCCTGGCACGAGACCCCTACTGTGCCTGGGATGGACTCAGTTGCTCCCGTTTCTACCCCACGGGTAAAAGGTACACGTGGACTTGTGGAAGAAAATACACCACACATTGTAAGGCAAAAACAGTTTATATACTGTAACTATAGGGCATTCACCAAATATTCGAATATTCGAATATCACTATGTCACTATTCGATGTTGTTCACCGAAGTCGAATATTCGCTTATTTAAATTTTTATTGTTTTCTGTTAAAAATATATATAAAATTAGGCTGTGACCCCCAAAATAAACATATTTGAACAGGGGACCCCCACCCTGACAAGCACTTGGAATTGTAGGTATTACATTTAATGTGACTCGCTTCCGCAGATAAATATTGTGAAAATAGCAGATCTACATGCTCACAACGCCTCGCGTTGCGAGGTGTTGTGAGCATGTAGATCTGCTATTTTTGCTATCTCCTATATTTTGTTTTTAATTGTTATTATTTCAAAACATTCTCAAAAAAGATAATAAAAAAAAGGATTTTCATGAATACAAAGAAATGCAATGATGATGTAAAGTAATTTCATTAATTAATAAAAGAAAAATCCAAGAAATTCCATACATTTGAAAACAAATGTTTAAGAATGACTGAAAGTAGCCGATTCAACGAAGCTCACAACACAGTGCGAAGCGACAAGTTGTGAGCTTGAAGATCTGCTGTTTTTCACTCATTTGGGTCCCAGCCGGGCAAACGTCCAATTTCTCTTTTGGGTCTCCAGCTAAAAAGAATTGGGGAAGCATGTATGCAGACGATATGGAAATAGCAACTGACAGCTAGGTTATGCCTTAAAAACATAAAAGACACATGTAACACCTCAACACAAAGTAGCCTATGAATTAGACGTCGGCAAGAGGTGAGGAGGGAAAAATATGGAAGTCCTGGCACTCTTTCCAAGCGTGCACTTTAATTTTACTCTCTGTCCCCAAATGAAACATTTTTATTCCCCTGGCATATCCTGCCCCGGTAGACATAACACAGACAACGAGCTATGAGTGACAGCCCTCATTTACACATGACACCTCTCTGCTTAAGAAGCAGCTGGGAGTTTGAGCAGGGGCGTCACAAGGGGGTGAAAAGTGGGACTGTGTTACTAGGGCCCAAGGTGGAGGGGCCTGGAATTATTTTATACTTTAGCTATTGAAAAATAGCAGCTATGCAAGCTCACAGCGCAGCACCGCGCTGCTAGCTTGTAGATCTGCTATTTTTGAAAAGTCGTGAAAAAATGTGGGAATCTTTGAATATATGTATTTTTTAAGCGAACATTTGTAAGTCAAATTTTGCTTCTGGGGGTCCCTGGATCTAAAAATTTTGAGATTGGGGTCCGTGGCCAAATACATATCATTTTGGGGGTCCTTCACATGAAAATATTTGAGCACCACTGACATAGAAACAGGTTATTAAAAAAACCTTCAAAGACTTTTGATTTTGATGATTTTTCAAAAATAGCAGATCTACAAGCTCGTATATCTGCAAAGTTTCAATAGTTAAAGCACGACATAACGCAGTGAATCCTAGTACCCAGGGCCCAGAATGTGGTGCGACACCCCTGAGTGTGAGTCTCCACATTCCTGTCAGCCACAGGTCAAGTTTAGCTTGGTTCGTGGAGCCAAAACACAAAGCCACCCAATTTCCTTCGCAAAACACGATGTGCTTGTGTTGCTATTTTCCCCTGCCTGATGCATACAGTATGAGGCGTCCTCCATGCTGAGTGAAATAACAATGAAATTGCCCTTCCGTAATAATGGATAATGATATGTCTTTTCATTTTCATAGGAGAAGCAGGAGACAGGACGTCATGCATGGCAATCCCCTCACGCAGTGCAGAGGTTTCAATCTGAAAGGTATACAATTACAAAGCCACTGAATTTCACAAACCCGGTGAAGGCATTGTATTATTGGCAAGGCATTGTATTATTGGCAAGGCATTGCACTTATTCCCACTGATTCATCAGTCTGTCAAGACTGGCGTGTTGTCTCTCACAATTTTCAGTATTTTCAACGGTGTGTAATTTGGAAGCACTGAAAATGTATGGAAAATAAAGCTGATGTCTCGTCATTTCCCTACATCCATTTCAACTTTCAGTCACATCATGTGTTTAGCGAAAAATATTTACTTTATTGGTTCATGTGAAAGTTATAGCACAGTGTGAGTGTGTGCGTCGCGTGTGCGTGAACTCGTGCGCATTACGTGGCACCTGGCAATTAAGGCTGCGACGTACTCGACTATGAATATCGGGTGTAGTTTAATGCAAGGAGGAGCTCTTGTCCCATAGAGAGTTCCATCTCCGCAAACTGTTTGCATCTCTAAATTAACACCAGCCTTGTGGAAGCAGCCATATGGACACCACTAATGAGCCTGCCTGTCATTCATCCTGCTGAGTGACGAACCGTTTGGCTGCAGCCTAAGTGATACACCAAAATGACTTATTTGACAGTGAAAACAGTTGTCCAATACTTGAATAATTAGGGTAGTTTGGCAACAGTGTACTGTAGGGCAGGTGGTGTTTGGTTTTGGTGCAGGTTAGGTTACACCTCATTCACAGAATATTTATCTCCGATCGATCCACCGATCGTTGCTAAACACAGAGGTTTTCTGTGCTAGCCGCGAAAAAATTTCTTTGTGTCTGAGAATGAAATGGTTAGCAAAGAGCGCCATCTAGCGTAAAACAATGGAGAAAAAAAAAACATGTTTGGATCGTGAGCCTTTGAAATAAACTAAAGATGTGAATGGCAGGGAACGAGTTAAAGGAGTGACTTTTTTTTTCCTATTGATTACTCACACCATGGAGACTTGAGTTCAATATTTTTTTGTTTATTGTCGCATTCCTAAGACAATAATTTGATTACAATGCATTTATCCCCATTGATTCTTGATTACTATATCCACATTTTTGTCTTGGGAATGCTACAAATACAAAAAAATATTATTGAACTCCATGGCATGAGTAATCAAGCATTTTAGGGGTGAATTACTCCTTTAAGGTCAGCTTTCTACCCTCACTGTTGAGACATGGCTTTTCTGTCTGTCAGCAACTCACATAGGGGTCAACACTCTGATGTGTCTTGTGTGTGTGTGCGTGTATGCGTGCGTGCGCGTGCATGTGTGCGTGTTGGGTTTGTGCGTGTGTCAGCTTACAGAAATGCCTTGGAGATGACGCAGTATGGTGTGAGAAACAACACCACCTTCCTGGAGTGTCTCCCCAAGTCCCCGCAGGCCTCCATTCGCTGGCTCATCCAGAGGGACAACGACCGCAGGAAAGAGGTCAGTGCAAGGTTACAAGCGCACAGTGGTGTAAAGCAAGGGTCTTCAACAGGGGGTCCGGGACCCCTACGGGGTCCTCAGAGTCACTACAGGGGGTCCTCCAAATCTTTGTGTGATAGAAACCTTTTTCCCCCTTTTTGTATTAACCACTTGAATCCGAGCATCCATATTCGGAAAACTTTAGACGAAAATAGCCGATCTACAAGCTCACAACGCCTGGCGCTGCGAGGCGCTGTGAGCTTGCAGATCGGCAATTTTTGGCTAAAATTTGGTGTAGAGGGGGGAAAAGGGCATACTAAGTACAGAGTGAAATGTCAAGTTATGTATTGATGCTGGTTCAAATGGTTAAATATCTGAAAACACAAATTGACATGAATCTAAAATACAATGATGATTGTGCTGTCAAACAATGAAACTATAGGGAATCTATGAAAACGTTGTGGGGGTCCCTGCTCTCTCAACTAAGGGGTCCTTGGGCTGAAAACGTTGAAGACCCCTGGTGTAAAGTAACCAAGTGCATTTACTTAAGTAATGTACTTAAGAACAACATTTGAGGTATTTGTACTTTACTTGAGTATTTCCAATTTCCTATACTTTTACTTCTAACCCTATAACCCTATACATCTCGGATCCAAATATTGTACTTTAACTCCACTACATTTATTTGAAAACTTTAGTAACTAGTTATGTTGCAGTTATTATAATATAATATTATAAAACATTCATAAAACACTTTAGCCTTGTTTTATACCGTGTGGCTATTTTCAAACATTTTGTACTTTTACTTGTGGTAATTTAAGTACTTATTGATGGCAATACCTGTATACTTTTTAAAGATTTGATTTTTTTTTTGGGGGGGGGGGGGGCTTTTTAGTTTTTATGCCTTTATTAGATAGGACAGTAGACTGACAGGAAATGGGGGAGAGATGGGGAGCGACATGTGGCAAAGGTCGTCCGGATGGGGAATCGAACCAGTGACGCCGTCAGGCATCAATGCCTATGTGGCAATGCTGCCTAAGTGGTATGCGCCTGCACCACTGGTATGCACGTGCACCACTGCACACGCACGCTACAGCTGCCTTTCTTCTGATCTATCACCAACTAATGAAACATGAAATATGTGGAAATCCCTCGTGATAAATGAACAGGTTTCAGTTTTTCATCCATCAGAGATCCATCCACATTATTATTACTAGAAGCTGGGCCGCCCTTCGGGCGGCCCAGCGTCTAGTCGGCGACCTGGCCAACTCGGAACAACGTAAATAGGGAATGAATGCCCCGCCCTTTAATGCAAACCCCATTATACCTGTTGTCATAGGACCCGTTTTGACCATCTGTTTGCCTGTGTCCATTTATGCCCATATATGGAGATATCTGTTATCTGTCTGTCTGTCAGCGTCCATTTTATGTCCATATATGGAGATCACTGCAGATATAGTTCTGGGTCCATTTTATGCCCATATATGCCCATATATGGAGATATCTGTCTATTTGCGTCCATTTCACGCCCATATATGGAGATCTCTGAATCTGTCTGTCTGTGTCCCTTTATGCCCGTATATGGAGATCTTTGTGATTCTGCGTACATTTTATGCCCATATATGCCATTTGCGTCCATTTTATGCCCATTTATGGAGATCTCTGTATCCGTCTGTCTGTGTGTCTGTCTGTGTCCCTTTATGCCGTATGAGATCTCTGAATCTGTCTGTCTGTGTCCCTTTATCCATTTTATGCCCATATATGGGGGCATTCATTTTATGCCCATATATGGAGAACGCGCGTGCCCGTGGGACGAACGGTTCTCATATGGGGGCATTCATTTTATGCCCATATATGGAGAACGCGCGTGCCCGTGGGACGAACGGTTCTCGAGATACGCGGATTACCTACATACATACACACTCACAGAGATTTTTTGTTGACTCATGTGGCGTACGTCTGCCCATATATGCCCATATATGGAGATATCTGTCTATTTGCGTCCATTTCACGCCCATATATGGAGATCTCTGAATCTGTCTGTCTGTGTCCCTTTATCCATTTTATGCCCATATATGGGGGCATTCATTTTATGCCCATATATGGAGAACGCGCGTGCCCGTGGGACGGAACGCGCGTGCCCGTGGGACGAACGGTTCTCGGAGATCTCTGAATCTGTCTGTCTGTGTCCCTTTATCCATTTTATGCCCATATATGGGGGCATTCATTTTATGCCCATATATGGAGAACGCGCGTGCCCGTGGGACGGAACGCGCGTGCCCGTGGGACGAACGGTTCTCATATGGGGGCATTCATTTTATGCCCATATGGAGAACGCGCGTGCCCGTGGGACGAACGGTTCTCGAGATACGTGGATTACCTACATACATACACACTCACAGAGATTTTTTGTTGACTCATGTGGCGTACGTGATGTCAGAGCCTTTTATGAAGTGATGTCACAATGAGTCAGAGCTTTCGCCGATTTCCTCAGAAACAGCCTGATGTCAACAATCAACCCCGCATAAGGAGATTCCGAACGTTTCGCGCCGGTTTGGGAAAACCGCGCGTCGGGTCGGGTCGAGACCCGGCACTGCACTCCGTGCCGTGGCCATATATGGGGGCATTCATTTTATGCCCATATATGGAGAACGCGCGTGCCCGTGGGACGGAACGCGCGTGCCCGTGGGACGAACGGTTCTCGGAGATCTCTGAATCTGTCTGTCTGTGTCCCTTTATCCATTTTATGCCCATATATGGGGGCATTCATTTTATGCCCATATATGGAGAACGCGCGTGCCCGTGGGACGGAACGCGCGTGCCCGTGGGACGAACGGTTCTCATATGGGGGCATTCATTTTATGCCCATATGGAGAACGCGCGTGCCCGTGGGACGAACGGTTGTCGAGATACGTGGATTACCTACATACATACACACTCACAGAGATTTTTTGTTGACTCATGTGGCGTACGTGATGTCAGAGCCTTTTATGAAGTGATGTCACAATGAGTCAGAGCTTTCGCCGATTTCCTCAGAAACAGCCTGATGTCAACAATCAACCCCGCATAAGGAGATTCCGAACGTTTCGCGCCGGTTCGGGAAAACCGCGCGTCGGGTCGGGTCGAGACCCGGCACTGCACTCCGTGCCGCGGCGGGGAACGCGCGTGCCGAATCTGAAGCCGGTGGGACGAACGGTTCTCGAGATACGCGGATTACAAACAAACAGACAGAGATTTGTCGCATTTATAGATAGACTAGAAGCTGGGCCGCCCAAGGGCGGCCCAGCGTCTAGTCGGCGACCTGGCCAACTCGGAACAATGTAAATAGGGAATGAATGCCCCGCCCTTTAATGCAAACCCCATTATACCTGTTTTCATAGGACCCGTTTTGACCATTTGTCTGCCTGTGTCCATTTATGCCCATATATGGAGATATCTGTCTGTCTGTCGGTGTCCATTTTATGTCCATATATGGAGATCACTGCAGTTATAGTTCTGGGTCCATTTTATGCCCATATATGCCCATATATGGAGATATCTGTCTATCTGCGTCCATTTTATGCCCATATATGGAGATCTCTGTATCTGTCTGTCTGTGTCCCTTTTATGCCCGTATATGGAGATCTTTGTGATTCTGCATCCATTGTATGCCCATATATGCCATATATGGAGATATCTGTTTATCTGCGTCCATTTTATGCCCATATATGAGATTTCTGTCGCTTTTTCAAACAGATGGTCAAAACGGGTCCTATGACAACAGGTATAATGGGGTTTGCATTAAAGGGGGAACCGGCACTGTGTCTGCAACACAGTCGGAGGCACAGACAGATACAGAGATCTCCATAATGGGAATAAAGGGACACAGACAAACAGATGGAGGAGGAGACAAACTTAATGCAAACCCCATTATACCTGTTGTCATAGGACCCGTTTTGACCATCTGTTTGCCTGTGTCCATTTATGCCCATATATGGAGATATCTGTATCTGTCTGTCTGCGTCCACTTTATGCCCATATATGGAGATCTTTGACCATCTGTTTGCCTGTGTCCATTTATGCTCATATATGGAGATATCTGTATTTGTCTGTCTGCATCCATTTTATGCCCATAAATGGAGATCTATGCAGACACAGTGCCAGTTCCGGAAAATCCTGATGTCAGACATCAGAATCCGAACCTTTCGTGCTGGTTCCAGAAAATCGTGTATCGGGTCGGGTCGGGTCGAGGCCGAGCACTGCACTACCTGCTGCGGTGGGGAACGCACGTGCCGAATTTGAAATAGGGAATGAATGCCCCACCCTTTAATGCAAACCCCATGAATGCCCCACCCTTTAATGCAAACCCCAATATACCTGTTGTCATAGGACCCGTTTTGACCATCTGTTTGTCTTTGTCCACTTATGCCCATATATGAAGATCTCTGCACACACAGTACCGGTTGCAGAAAACTCTGATGTCAGACTTTATGCCCATATCTGGAGAACGCGCGTGCCGGTGGGAAGAAGGGTTCTCGAGATACGCGGATTACATACATACATACACATTCACAGAGATTTTGTGTTGACTCATGTGGCGTACGTGATGTCAGAGCCTTTTATGAAGTGATGTCGCAATGACTCAGCGCTTGCGCCGATTTCCTCCGGAACAGCCTGATGTCAACAATCAGCTCCGCATAAGGAGATTCCGAACGTTTCGCGCCGGTTTCGGAAAACCGCGAGTCGGGTCGGGTCGAGGCCCGGCACTGCACTCCGCGCTGCGGCGGGGAACGCGCGTGCCGAATCTGAAGCCGGTGGGACGAACGGTTCTCGAGATACGCGGATTACAAACAAACAGACAGAGATTTGTCGCATTTATAGATAGATTACATCAAGCAGCAAGTATGTCATACCAATCACATGAGCTTTTCTGCCTTGATCCGCACTTGCCTGGGGAACGACACTGGGAGTGTTTTATTGGCTACCGCATATTTTGATGAGTGTCGATACAGATCAAATGTGATATGGACCCTGACTAACGAGGGGATTCTCAGCGGGGAGACATTTCATAAATATTTGACACCCCTTGAACAGCTTGAGCCCTTGAAAGTGTGCAAACAGCACCTACAGCAAATGATTTAGACTTGGCCGTCAGTGCTTTGAGAGAGCATAATAATAAGCCTGAAGTATAGGATTTCGCCTTGAAATACTGTGTACCCTATTGGTTGGCTCGCGGGCAACAGCCAACTCTGTGTATGAGAAGCACGGCCGTGCCATGAGTACCGGGAGCTGATGATGGATAGGGCTATCACGATTTTACATTTTACATGACGATTAATTGTCACTGAAATAATTGCGATTAACGATTTCATTGTGTTTTTGTTGCTGACAATTACATTTCTGTTTGGCTTGTAAGCTTAGAATTTGCACATGGCAGATATGACACATAACCTAAATATACAAAGAAATGACTGACATATTGACCAGTGACCACCTTATACTTACAAAAGAACATTGATAGTGGAAATAGCCGATCTACAGTACAAGCTTACAACGATGCGGCGCGTTGTGAGCTTGTGGATCTGCTATTTACACTATTTTAAAAAAAATCTTTGAAAAGATATGAACATTTTTCAATATGTAAACGATTATGACGATTATGACAAAATGATTGCGATTATGTCAAATAATTGCGATTAGACGATTATGTAATAATTGTGACAGCCCTAATGATGGAGGGTGTTGCACTCTTGTGCATTGAAGGCGATGGACATCCTCGTTCTCAGCCAATACTGACAATAAGTCTGGCTGACCTACTTACTGTGCATTATTATTAGTTCTGTGGCACATTGAGGTTAAAGTTCTTTCGTGACTGATTATGTTTTCACCCCAAGACCCAAAAGAGAACTATTTGTGTCTCCCTGGACCCAAATCTACAAAAATACTAGTGCTGTGCGAGTTAACTAAATTAATCACGATTAACTCACCGTTATGTTAATCGTGATTAATTATTTTAATCGCAATTAATCGCACATTTATATATTACAGCCATTTGGCCTTTGGACACTGTTTCTCAACATTATTATCTCAAATATTATTTGGTGAGGTCTCCGGATGATTAGCTTAATGTGCAATATTGTTTTCTCACTCAACAGTAAACAAACCAACATACATATGTCTCATGTCTAATTGTCTCACAAGTAATTAACTTAATGGTCAAACATTGGCTACAATATTGGCTATTTTGGCTACAAGGTCCATCCCTGTTGATATAAAATATAATTAAAGCATAAAGGTGGACACAACAGTAATCAGATTAAGTAAATTAAGCAGATCCTTATACCCATCAGCTGCAGTCTGTTTAATGCAATACTATTTCATTTTTTTAATTGATTTTGAATAAAAGATTAGCATACTTTTGCATAAAGCCAGCATATTTTTCCACTCCCAAGTTAATAGGGCCACGAAAGACTTGAAAGATATCCCTTTAACAATTTTGCTGCCATTTTAAACATAGCTGTAGTAAGCAGCTGCCAAATTGTGCGACTCATCTAGTAGACGGGTAAACTCGGTGACAAGCTTTCGAATAAAAAAAAACCCATTGAAATAGACATATCCATTGCCACACTGTATCCCTGCTTATCCGCCAGTGTTTACATGAAAAAACATTGAAAAAAGCCAACTGTGCGTTATGGTAACAAGTGGACACGTTCGCGCACAAAACGCACGATATGTGCGGGGATCATAATCCAGGCGTGTAGAGACTGGATCAAAGTTTCCAAACGCAAAAATCCGATTGAAAAACGAGTGTTCCATCGCCGAGTAGCTTTCTCTTCTGTTACAATGTAAACCAACGGAGGCGGGACTATGGCCCAGGCTCAGACCGGATACGGAAAGCTAGATCCGGTCCAGACCGGAAATGACCGGATACAGTTAGGGGGGCGGGCCTAAAGAGCCAGAATCAGCGAAAATCAGCGATAATACTTTTAATCCTTTCATAATGATTAAAGCTAATTAAACTTCCGGGATCTACGGGCATGGCACCGCGGTACAGCGGGAAATCTACGGTTTCTACGGGGATCGCGGAGTATGAGTTAAGTTACATTGTGAACTGATAAAAGCTGATGACTTATTTGCGATTAATCGCGCGATTAACTAGCTAAATCATGCGATTAATCGCGATTAAAATATTTAATCGTTGAACAGCACTAAAAAATACATTACGAAATAACTCTTAGTGAAAGTAGCACTTGAATGTTAACACAGCATCTTGAACGTGTGAAAATAAATCAGAATGATCATTTATAGCAGTGGTTGTTGGTACCCTAACTTTTTAGCCCATGACCCGAAAGAGAAATTAGACATTCGCCGGGGACCCAAACGAGTGAAAATTGCAGATCTGCAAGCTCACAAGACGTCTTTTCACACCACGTTGAGAGCTTGTAGATCGTCTATTTTTTTCTATTATTGAGAAATAGCAGATCTACAAGCTCACAGCACGGCACCAAGTGCCGTGCTGCGTGCTTGTAGATCTGCTATTTTTGAAAAAGAATTGAAAATTTGTGAATATTTCAAATCCTTCTAAGGTTTTTTTTGAAAAACCTATGTTTCTATGTCAGTGGTGCTCAAACTTTTTCATGTGAAGGACCCCCAAAATGATATGTATTTGGCCGCGGACCCCCATCTCAATTGAGTTACAAATGTTCGCTTAAACAATTCGTATATTCAAAGATTTGCACACATTTGCACACATTTTAAAAAATAGCACTTTCCCCCCCTTGTGACGCCCCTGTGTGTCCCCCCTCCGTCCGCAGGTGAAGCTGGGCGACCGCGTGGTCTCCACGGAGCACGGCCTCCTCATCCGCTCCGTCCAGCTGTCGGACCAGGGCCTGTACTACTGCCTGACCACGGAGAACGGCTTCAAGCGCACCGTGGCCAAGATCCGCCTGCGCGTGCTGAGCGAGGCCATGGTCAGCGTGCTGACGGACAAGCAGCAGTCGCCCTGGGCCTGGGCCACCTCGCTGCATCCCAAGTCCCTGCTGGCCGCCTTCAGCCCCGCCGAGAGCCTGGCCGTGCAGCAGTACTGCAAGGAGCGCAAGCAGCTCCAGAACCTCCAGAGCCTCCAGCAGAAGCACCAGAGCCAGCCCCCGGGGCCCCTGCGCGGGGACCTGGCCAAGCTCAAGCCCCTACTGGACCGCAACAGGAGTCGGAACCGACGCAACCACCTCCCGGATGTCTGACCCGGGAAGGGACGGCGAAAGCGTGGCACCTGTATCTGTTCTGCATCTAGCTTGAGGCAAGACCCAAATTGAGAGTGAACATTTTTTACTAAAATCGTTGCTTCTGGGGTTCCCAGGAAAACAAAATATTTTTAGATGGGGGTCCGCGGCCAAATACATATCATTTTGAGGGGTTCCTTGATATGACAAAGTTTGAGAACCGCTGATCAGTTTTAAAAAAAAACGTATGTTGCTATATCAGTGGTTCTCAACCTGTCAAGGACCCCCAAAATGATATGTATTTGGCAGCCGACCCTCATCTCAAAATATTTTGTTCCAGGGACCCCCCAGAAGCAAAGATTTGAGTTAAAAATGCTCACACTGAATTTGGGTCTTGCCTCGTGCTAGATGCAAACAGATACACGCCACAGAGACAAGACTGATAACCACATATTCCTCTGATTTCTAAAAGGACATTTACAGGACCTCTGCGCCCTGAACCCCACTGTGCTGCACTTGCGGAAGTCAGAAGAGAGTCCTGAGATCATCTCCTCTCTTATCTCGTTCTGTATGCATGACGTACTTTGACCTGAAAGACTGTGAGATACACACACACTTCCACACAGACGCACGCACGCACGCGCACACACAATCATCTTAATATCACTGTGTCCTGTTGCCCAACTGAAGTGACCCTGTCGGTTTATAGGTGATACTAACTAATAAACTATGTGGTCTCAGCTGATAGTACTAACCTTGAGACATGGGTGTGGTTGATGATCGGATTATAAAGGCAATAGAAAGAAACTGGATATTGGCACAATGTGGACACGATTGAGCCAATATATAAGTTAATATCCAATAAAGCGAGGTAAGTTGAAACCTTGCAAATAAACAAGGAATGGATATTCTAAGGGAAATGAAAGAGACGGAGAGAGAGAGATGCATGTTTTACGATGAATGTTATTGTTGTTTTTATGCTAAGCGCTACATTGTGCTTCACTCGTTTCTGCAGACATTAAGCATAGCAACATACATACTTGTGTGGGCATATTTAACGTTATGCAGAGCGTCCATTCCTGAGAAACATTTGTCATTCTAGTCTTTTCTGCACCATTTACTTAAGACTAGCCAGTGGCGTCAGTTCAGAAAAAGCTAAGGTATGGCAACATGACTGGTGTCTTGCACGTGCGCCTTTGCGCGCGTGCAAGACACCATTCATGTTGCCATACCTTAGCAACAGGCATGATACATTTATTTTAAGAAGTACATTTATTTTTTTTCCCCGCTTCTACGGTTTCTTGGGCTGGATATGGCAGCCTGGAACAGTTGTTCAAGTGCAGCTAAACTTGGCATGTTAGTAAACGTGCCACAATTAACAATAATGCATTGCACCTGTGCAGCTGACCTGCGGAACCTGGGAATATACCATTTTGTCAAGATGGGGAGAATACAAGTGTGGAGAATATAATTATAATACCTTGTTAAAGTGACCATTTTGTTAAATTTTGCATTTGTAGTTATTTGACTGTAATTTAACAACAAAATAACCAGCATAGATAGACAAAGAGACATTCATGGATTTATATTTAAAAGTAACTTTTATTTTCCACCCTGGACCCAGGGTATGGCAGCTGCATAGCCTACCCCTGCCATACCCAATTGACGAGCTCTGTCTTTTTACAAGTCACAGATTGCCTGATAAGTGGCCTCAATAAAATAATAGCTGAGAAATGTCGAACGGGGGTAGGCCAAAGTCCACGTCTTAACTCAGATGTTGACCAGAATCATTTCATTTTGTTCTGTTGCATACGCCTTACAGCTTACATCATCTCTGTACATAACAGCAACCCCCTTGGATCCATCCATATTGTATTATAACCTCTTGTTTCCAGCACAGATGCATGTTTACAGTATGCATATGAAATGCATCATTAAAACCCATTTAGAACTGGAACCACTTCAACCATTATTTTATGTTTTAACTGGATCTGCTATTTTTTGAAAAATCTTGACATTTCTTGCAAATCTTTGAATATATATATATATATATTTTATAACATTTGTAACTCAAATATTTGCTTCTGGGGGGTCCCTGATGCATAATATTTCGAGATGGGGGTCAGCCGGCCAAATGCATATAATTCTAGGGGTCCTTGACATGAAAAAGTTTGATAACCACGGACATAGAAACATGCGTTTTTCAAAAACCTTTGAAAGATTTAGAAGAGATTTATAGAATCGGGTTAAAATATTCAAAGACTTGCACAAATCTTCAAGGTTTTTCAAAAATAGCAGATCTACAAGCTTGCAGCGCGCTGCAAGCTTGTAGATCTGCAATTTTTTAATAGTTAAAGCATAAAATAATGGTTAAATTAATAATGTGTTCCAGGTATTAAAAGGGTTAGCAACAGAACGGGGAATTTTATATCCTTTGAACAGTTCAGGTGGCAGACACGCATATTTTAGTTTTTCTCCTCGGGTAAATGTATGCTAGTAGTACCTGAACATCGGAGTACTCTGAATTGACGCTGAAAGAGAAGAATATCTCTTGAGAATGATATTTTCTGAGACTAATGATGAATTCTTCATCAATGGTATTAATGAAACGATGAACTGTACTCATAGTTTGCGATATTGCAGGGTTGACTTTCCCCATTTTATGTGAATAGAATCCTGTTCTTTTTGTAAGCATAGCTAATGTAGATAAATATTATTTGTTGTTCGTGTACAGTGCTTCTCATGTTTATTATCCTTTTAACTTAATGTCATGTCCCCTCTTTTTGTTTACATTGTGACCCTCGTGTATATAGAATTTCAAACCTAGTCTACCAAATAACCATGACCGTATCTGCAAATTGCAGAGGTAAGTTTTCATTCTGAAATGCAAATGGCTATCCAGTGTAACCTTTCCCATGACAGGTCCCCATGTCCCTTTTAAGAAACAAGCGAGACCAGCATTATGTAAAGTCCAGGTCAGTGTCATTTCAGTGTTATTATGAAACCTGTGTGTGTATATCTATTTATTAATGTCATGACAGCCTGAATAAAAAGATTAAATGAATTAGGTCCGATTGCAGAATTCATTGTCCGATTACGTCATGTAATCCAATATCGGAGGATTATGAAAGTCAGACGACTCATTATTCCGGCGCGCGGTTAGTGCTAGGGTTATGGGTGTGTTCGGGTTACAGAAATGGGGAGAGTTGGACGAACGCAACGTCGTAGTAAATGAGACGTAACAACTCTACGCACCCCCGAACATTTTGGTTTTACTTTTAAAAAAAAATTTCTGCCTTTATTGATAGGTGTACAGTAGGCTGACAGGAAACGGGGAGAGAGATGGGGGGGTTGACACGCAGAAAAGGTTGTCAGGATCGGGACTCGAACCTGCGACGCAACTTCTGCAAGGGCTGGATTACCAGCTCGGTTTTACTTTTGTGGAATTTAATTTCCCTTTTAAATTAATCTGGTCTAATGCCAGAACAATACTGATGCCAGATTATTTTAAAAGGGAAATTTCTTTTCCACAAAAGTAAAACCAAAGTGTTCGGTATCTGCAATAGTCCTACGTCAAATTGACAAATATCATGTTCAAAGAAAGTCAAGTAAGCAGTCTCCCTTAATCGCAATTAAATACTTCCTGGTGTGTCTGACCTGTACCCTCCAGATTTAACTTTAAAGGTCCCAGGAGCCTATAGAGGGTCATTTAAAACCCATAAAACTCAAGAGAGGGCTCCTGCTGGGCAGAAATACTGCTTTCTTACCAAACAAACCCCAAGTACCACACACAACCGCAGTATAATCATCCCTGAGACCATATTTTACTCTTATTTTGATTTACGGGCCACTTGAGGTGAAAAGGAAACGGAATAATTGGGCATTAAAGTGCACAATAGAGAGGTTTGTTTCGGCAGCAAGAGAGCCTGTGAGTTCTTTTTTTTTTTGGCCACAGGGAATGTGGATCAGTTTTGACAAACTCATGCTGTGTCATGACTAAAGTGACTATTCCCTTGTGAACGCTCCCTTGCATGCAAGACAAATGAAAATGACATTCATTCACATTTTATTCAGTCTCAAGTCCAGAGTAGAAATAACGAGTTTCAAGATAACATTTTTTTACAGTTTGTGTACATTTTCTGTATGGGATGGATAACAAACTCACTCCTCTCTCTCTCACACACACACACTCTGTGAAGATCTCAAATGATTAACAGCATGGCCGTGAAGGGTTTCCTCTCGCTTTCGACACCCCCAACGGGGATGTGGTCATAGCAGTGAAAACAGCACTCAAATGAATGAACAAAGTCATAATTGCCAACGTAATTCAACTCTCAGACTTAACAAAATCACAGTCCCTTCCCCTCCCCTGGTATCAAATAAAATCCTAACATTATAAAATAAAGTGCAGCTCGATAAGATATCAAAAAATCCGAGGTCCAGTTGGGCAGTGGTTCTCAAACTTTGAAATTTGAAGGTCTCCCCTTAGCTTTGATAGCGTACAAATGGAACCAAATGGACACTAACGTCAATTTTAGACACCCAAAGGAACCAGAGAGTCCCTGAAACCTGCTTTGAGAACCACTGCGATAGGCTATAGCAGCGTGAACGCGCTTGTGCTCCACACACCACACATCAGCAGACGGGACTCATGCAACGCTTTTCCTCGCTTTCGTCCTCTTCGCACACACGTAGCCTATTAGACAGACGAGGAAGGTGGCCGCCCCGCCGCCTATCATCGCCTGCTGCACCGTCTCCAGCAGTTCTACGCGCGCCGTGAGCTCTGCCTTGAACATGTCCGCCGTCTCGTCGTCCAAAGAGGCCGTCTGGTTCACACGATGGAGAGGGGGAAGGGGGAGACGGAATGAGTGAGAGACAGTGGTACTACTATGTGTGTGTGTGAAATAGCCTAAGCATAATAAACAAAAAAACGAAGATACCCAGTGCTGCTGGTACTTTAGGTACTTTAATTTGATGTTTGTAATGTCAATGTTTTTAACACATCGGGTGCCCACGTGGTGTCTACGCGACAATTTCTTTGATGTCGCTGGAGGCCCAACGACGTGTTTGACGCGTTGTACAGTAAACTATACTGTACTGTAGCTACTGCACTTGGCTACCGCGGTGATGAAGCAAACTCCATTTCCTAACATGCAGCGCGCAATTACGTCATCCGGACGCGCTGTGTGGCTCGTTGACTTCCTGTTTACCGGCTGCACAAAAGTGCTTGTTTCTCCGGATTCCCTTCCTTTTTTCATTTTTTTCTCAAAACGGCAGCCTCTTCTACATGCCGTAACACAAACACTGTGGCTTAGAAATGATAAAAAACGGTCCTGACTGAAAGAAAAGATTTTCGCGAAATAAACAGGACATACTCGGATTACATTTACTCGGAATACTTTTCTCGCCAGTACTCTCGCCGGTAGGTAAAATGACGCGTTGCCATGGGCACCAGCAAATAATACGTCAGAGATCACGTGGGCATCCGATGTGTTAATACTTTATCCATAAGTTTCCAACATCCCATCGTGCATTGCGCAGAAATTGGACGGAGCTTCCGTCGCCGCAGCCGAGTGTGATCTACAAGCTCACAACGGTTGCATCTGCGACGCGACGTGAGCTTGTATGTCTGCTGTTAACCGGAAATGTGGTGCAGTGTGGTGCAAAACATTCTCCAGTAAATTCCCGCGGAAAGAGGTGGATACTTCTACTTCGCTACATCTCAGAAGCAAATATTGTACATTTTTGTACTGGTACAATTATTACTCATGCCATGGAGACTTGAGTTCAATCAAAAACAAATGTATTTGTCGCATTCCTAAGACAATAATTTGATTACAATAAATGCATTACCCAAATGCATTTGAGTCCCCATCCAGAATCAATGGGGGTACATTTACTATAATTGTTGAACTCAAGTCTCCATGGCCTAAGTAATCAATAGGAAAAAAAATCATTTTGGGGGTGAACTACTCCTTTAACCCTTAAGTTCTGTTCAGATTCACTTCACCTTGGTTCTGTTCACGGGTCATTTTGACCCGGAGGATATTTGGTTTAAAAAAACAACACTAATATACATTTTAACTTAACAAATCATCATCATACATTGACTTTGTCTCAATTCTCCATGGCCTAAGTAATCAATAGGAAAAAAATCATTTTGGGGGTGAACTACTCCTTTAACCCTTAAGTTCTGTTCAGATTCACTTCACCTTGGTTCTGTTCACGGGTCATTTTGACCCGGAGGATATTTGGTTTAAAAAAACAACACTAATATACATTTTAACTTAACAAATCATCATCATACATTGACTTTGTCTCAATTCCAAACATTGTAGCATGGGTTTAGTGCAAAAAATGTTTTTGCACATGTTAATCACAGAAGAATCTTTAAGGCAGTAAGGCCAGTGAGTTTCAGGTGGAATACAATGTAAACTTCTACCTTTTTCTTTCAAATAAAAATGTAAAACGAGTCAAAATGACCCGAACAGAACTTAAGGGTTAAGTACAGAACTTTCCCCCACTTGGTGAGAGAGAAAATGGACCACACACATTTCCCAGGTGAAATGCTCAACTAACAATAAAAAATTATTACACTTTACCTCGTTCAGCCAAGCAACAGGGAATATGGTGTAATCCTTTACTTTCTTCAGCACCCTGGAGTAGAGGGAAATGGTTCATTATTTGTACATATTTACATCTGGGAATGTCTCTTCTAATGGGCTGAGATGTTAAAGGAGAATTCCGGCCTATAAGCTTTTCTCACCATTAGTTGGTGTTATTTACTCCTCAAGACCAAAAGACTGATCCAGATGTTTTTGGAGTGGTGCAAACCGCTTCCCACGTTTGACTTAGCGTGTAATCATGTCCCCATGTCCCTATGTACACAGTATGTGTATGTATGCAGTACCAACAGCTGCAATACCACTGGGTGACCAAGGGTCGCTGTTGAGCAGCCGAGACACACGCACGCACACACACACACGCACACACACACGCGCGCACACACACACACACACACACACACACACACACACACACACACACACACACACACACACACACACACACACACACACACCAACACACACATAACTAACGGTAAGAAAAGCTTCTAGGCCGGAATTCTCCTTTAAGGACTAATGACTTACGTGATAACATTGGATGGGCCATACATCATGTTCACCTGCAGTCTTTTGGCAAACCTCATAGTGAACCCAGTTGTCTGATAGTAAACAAAACCACATACAAATATAAATTAGCACCACAATAACTGTCCCTGAAAGCTTTGGGGAGAACATTCATGAAAGAGCCAGTAAGTAAGTATAAATCCAGAGCATGTGTTTGATGTGTATAAAGGTTTTCTAACGGTTTTCAGTATTTATATTTATTATTATTCACTATTACATTCTTAAGATAGGTTTTATTATTCAAATATTGCCTTTATTATGACTGAGATTATTCCAGTTAGCAGCCTATTATAGTGCCACTGTCTGGCACTGGGTGATAGCCAGGGGTGAGATGACGGTGGAACCTAGTGGATAGCCGTTGCACTACTTCTCAAGCTGCACGCACACACGCCCCACATGCACATGCCTGGACGTGGGTTAATTAATTAATTGAAACTAAAATTAACAATGTAACTAAATGAGAAATAGGCCTATAATATAGATTAGAATGTGTTCTGTCACGTGTGTTGAATACAGAATTTCAACTAGGACCTAGCGGCATGACGTCATGAAAATGGAGTGCCACTAGTTAAACAATCCAGTCCACGTAACACCACTGGTGATGGCTAAGTGATCATGTGCCCAAAAGGGTTGCCCCACCCCTGTGCTACACAAATCAGAGTCTGATGAATCACACACAATCCAACCTAAATATCTCCAGATATCTGTTATCTGGCCCAGTGGGAATGGGCCTTAAGGCCTATATAACTTGAAGCTAATGGGACATAAAAGTGAGAAGTCCTACGCTCTTACAGGCTCCACGTCCAGGTAGGTCTTATGGTGTTCCTCACTGGGACTGAGCCCTGACACATCCTTGTTCAGTTGAGGGCTTCCATGAAGGAAGTGGGGCAGAGAAATGTAGATGGGGTACCCTGTTCAGAAGACCAGGGACAAATGAGATCTGAATGTGGCAAGCAACTGAGTGCAATGACGAAACAATATGGACTGTTATATGAAAACAATGAACAAGTATAACAGTCACAAATATGCTGTACAGTACACATGCTATACTACTCTGCATTTTTTTTCTTTTTAAAGTTAAGTAGTAGTTAAGTAGAAGTATCAATACTGCAATGTAGAAGTACTCTGAATAGTAATCTGAATTAAAAATGTACTTGAGTTAAAGTATCAAAGTGTTGGCATCAAAATATACTTAAAGTACAAAATGTTTGTAAATAGCATCTACAAACGTACAATCTTAGATCAGTTATTTTCAAATATCCCAGGTATAAAATAGGGCTAAATCGGTTAATGTAGCCTATGTTTTTATATATAATTTATAACTGCAAAGTTCTAGTAACTAAAGTTTTCAAATAAATGTAGCGAAGTAAAAGTATTGGAAATTGGAAATACTCAAGTAAAGTAGGCTACAAATACTTACTTACTGTACAAAGCATGCCGATAATAAAGAATAGGCCTACACATTTTGATGTCAACCCTGACAAGTGACAACCCACTTCCCAGTTTCTTCCCACAGGCACCTATCAGTATCCAGTTACTGACCATCTCGGCAGGGGCTGACGTCCAGCACTCCAGCGACGGTGCAGTCTTTGGTGACCAGTGGGTCCGTGCAGTAGCAGTGGTTGTCTGGGTTGACGTTCGGGGCAGCCATGGTGGACGGCAGCAGAGTGAAACGGTACAAATCGATCCCTTTCAGATTCACGGTGGCCTCGTAACTGGCCGACACCGACCTGTGAAACACAAGGAAGAGGTCAGTCTTAACTGCACCAGCACCACACGGGCGACCTGGATCAAATAGTTTGACTGATGAAGAAACCATAGGCCTATTGATCATTATTTGCATGCCCTGTTGGCCTGTTCTAACATTTCATAACACCTACAATATAACATCGTTGAGGAGAATCAGATTGGCTCATTTGAGTATAAAGTCAAGTGACAGTCCCAGGCTGAGATTTTGTTGTTGGATAGCTCTGACCTCTAGTGGTTACTGACAGTAAGACAAGTTTATTAGAAGTTTTGCATAGGAAAGTACAGTTGTAGGCTAGTAGGCCTACTTACCAAAAGTAGAAACTAAAGTAATCATTGTGCACAACGTCTTTTCAAATGTATAAAATAAATATCTTTGAAAATAGCAGACCTACAAGCTCACAATGCATTGAAATGTAAGTGGTTAACTTAATGTATGTTTTGTAATAATAATCAAATCTACAAAGTAACAATAGTAACTATAAGTTTTCAAATAATTTTAGTGGAATAAAAGTACAATATTTGCCACTGAGATGTAGTGGAGTAGAAGTAAAAGTACTGAAAATATACTTAAGTAAAAGTAAGTAAGTCACTGGTGGCCAGTGAGTGTCAAGTGAAGAGGGCAGTGGTCCCCAATGTCCTGTCACCAGCTAAATGATTGATTCATAATTGCATGTATAAGTAAATAACAGTCAAACTCTGATCAAAATAGACATTATTGTACATTCTGTAGTCATATTTACTTGTACATGCAATTATGGTGAGATTGACATCAATCACTTGGCTGGGGACAGGACATTGAGGACCACTGCCCTCTTCACTTGACACTGGCCACCAGTGTTGTAAAGAAACTAAATACTTACTTATCTACTGTACTTTCAGTAACAGAATGTACAATAATGTCTATTTTGATCAGTTTGACTGTTAACTTAGTTTGGGGAAGAGATACATATCGTATCGAAATGGAGCCTGTGGCCTAATGCATATCAAATTAGTGGGCCTTGAAATTAAAAAGGTGGATAATCACTAATCTAGAGACGGCCAAATCAGTCCAAGATGTCTAAACAACATCTCTACCAGCTTGGCTACAGAATCATTCCACTTCATTATGTTGGTTACAATTAGTTAGTGTGAATGTGAATGAGTGGTGTTTATCTATGTTACTACAAAAACTATAGACAGAAGTTCCTCATCACCTGCAGATGTCTGAAGAGAAGAAATAGAGAGGCTTCTTCTTGCTCACAGAGGGAGGGAATGAAGAGGCATCTGGGGGAGAGAGAGAGAGAGAGAGAGATCTTTTTACAGCTACTGTAAGAGCTAGCTAGGTGTTTGGTATAGCTGAGTCATAGAAGCTTTACTTGTATGATAAAACAGTGGTCCACTACTGCTGTGAAGCTCACCTGTCCCATTGATCATGTTACAGTACTTGTCATTCCAGAAATGTAACTCCCTTTTGGAGAGAAAAATAACAGAGAACAAACCAAAAGTAAATTACTACAGTACAGTCTTACCCCAGAAAGAGGGGACACCTATTTAGGTTCCATGTTTCCCAAAGGAAATTGTGTGTGCGTGTGCGTGCCTGTTTGCGTGCGTGCGTGTGTGATTGGGTTTAAACACGGAGGGGAAATAGTGTAAATACCCTTGAACCCTTTTACTGCTAACACTGATACTGTCGTGAACAGTATCAGTGTGATGTAATATAAAAGTGGTGGTGGTGGTTACAACCACATCTAATAAACCATTTATATTAACATGGTGATAACAGTAATTAAAGCCAGTCATAGTCATCAAATATTTGTCCCATGGGTCAATTTGACCAGCAGGGGGATTGGTGTTTTATTATATCATTTCAATACGGCTTACCTCAGTCCCTGCCACCGGTCAATCATATTCACTTTAGAGATGTCATCCTTGCCAGTGAATACATTGTAGGGGCCATCATAAGTGCCATTGTACTATAGGGAAAATACACAGGAGGCTGAAATAATTACATTAGCACTAAAATGTCATTACAAAAAGGTTTTAAGCCAGACTCTCTGTCATACTTTGTTCTATTACAGTTTGCTTGCTGAAAATAACAGCTCTACAAGCTCACGTTGTATATTGGTGTGCTATTTTTCAGCATATCGTCACTGTCAGGCAGAAACCTTGTAAGTTTCAAATTTGAATGTTTTTTCTTAAGCTAAACCCCTGCCTCATCATAAAAGACTTGCACAAAACTAGTGAAAGCAGACAAGCACAAGCACAAGCACACAACGCCTGTAGATAAGCTATTTTCACTATTTTGAATCAAGGATTCCACCCGACAACAACAATATATATAGTCTCCTTAGTTTGATAGTCTTGTTTGCTTACAGGTGAGAAAAGCCCCACGGTGTCTTTTAATATGGGGTCATGGTACCCCCATAGGAGTTCCTTCACTGTGCGGCGCTGGAACAGAGAGGAGTTGGTATTCCTCATCAACCCCTCCAGAATCATGTGCAGCGGTTTGGGAACAAGTGAATAAGCTCCCTGGAAAAACAATAAGAACATAAATATACACTATAACTCCACACAAACACACAAACAAAACTGCAATGAAAGTGCTGATCATATGGCACCACGGCTCTGGGAGATAAGAGTGGGGAAATGATGCTACTTTATGGCAGCAGATATTGCTTAATGGCAAGCTGGAGACTCCGATTTCCTCTTATCGCTTTTCAATAGCAGACCTGCGACGTACATAAACCCATAAACTGGACTATAGTTATATAATCATCACAACCTTTTAGCCCCAACTGGATATGATTCTAACCATGAGCTGTGTCATCAGTATATCAACAGTCAACAGCTTCTCTTCCTCCAGCTTCTAGTCTTATTACAGAAAAACTCTAGTTGTCCTTATTTGTGTCTAATTGAATGGTGTTTGATTTGCAAAATGGGGTCAGACCCCCAGCTACTATTTGCCCACAGGCTACTATTTGGAAATACACGGTACATACTAGCCTACGCAGTATGAGTTCAAATCAAAGTAAACTAAGGTATAAAGTCGTGTTGATCAGTATTCATTAATATACATTTGTAACTCTGGAAGTGTACAAATTGAACCAAATGGCCCCAGAATGCTTGCGCTCCAACAAGAACGTGTATGTTATGTCCGTATGAGCAGGGTGCATGTATGAGGACGACACACCACTCAGCCCTCTGGGGGTCTCATTCTTCTGCGTAATCTAATCTCTGACCCATTGGCTGACCATTTAAACACACGCACACGCGCACGCACGCACGCACGCACGCACGCACGCACGCACGCACGCACGCACACACACACACACACACACACGCACGCACACACACACACACACACACAGTTCTTCTGGTTTGGTTCATTGCGACCGTAGGTCGCACTTACTATCAAAACCTGCACAAACTGTGAGTGAGTCCGTCAGTCCGTCAGTCCGTCAGTCTGTCTGTCACACCTCACACGTCACACTCTTGCCCTGCTCATATCTCCGCAACCGTTGCCCCGATCCATGCCACATTTTGCACACACGTTCCTCGCCTGCCAAACTACAACCTCCAAGGACCCCAGGAGCTCCAGGGACCCCCAGGTCCCTGGGGGACCCCCAGATGTAAAACATCACCAAATGCGCAAACATGACCAAATTACCACCCCAACGGGGCTGCTCACGGGGAATTCCCGGGGACCACCCACTCCTGCTGCTCCAGAACGGATGCAAAAGTGGTGGCGCCCCCAGTGGAGGACCCCCTCCACTGCAGCTCACATAAAATGCCGTAACTCCGGCTAGGAGCCTCCGGGAGAGCCGGGGCCCGTACCTATTCGTCCGTCAACGCAACGCGGAGACCCCACCCCTCATTTCTCACATGCCCCTCTTCTAGCGCCACCATGAGGCCGATTCTTGCAAAACACATTTTTGGACACTGCTCCTACAATTTTTGCCCTAAAATCACGCAAATCGGTACACAGTATGTCTACACTCATCCCATCAACATGAATCTGTCCCATATAGCGCCACCTCCAGGCCGATTTTTAAAAACACATTTTTGGACACTGCTCCTACAGATTTTGCCCTAAAATCACAAAAATCACTACACAGTATGTCTACACTCATGTCATCAACATGGATCAGGAGGATTTTGGCAAAACACATTTTTGCCCTATTTGTGGAGATAAGTGACCTACGGTCGCTTATCTCCCGATTAGGGAGCCTTACTGGTATATATAGCTTAATGATATTAACTCATCAAAGGCATCACTCACCTCACACTGGGTGTGATTCATGTTTTTGTGTACTGCAAATCACACGTCCTGCTTTTCACCTTTTTGTTCCCTTTTTTTTTACAATCTGCACTGAACTTTGCTGGCGCAGCAATTCTGTCATATCACACAGTCCTTACCAGCATACCTCTCAGCTTGCTTTTAGTAAACGGCTGCATACCAGAGCTACTGTAACAGTACCTACTGCAATGCAGCTTATAGTTTGATGTGGCTTAGCTTGTTTTGACAACTACTAATTGTACAGCAACTGAGTGCGGGCCATAGAATCCCCAGAGTGAGCATCAGGCATCACATCACACCACTCTGCGTGCGTGCGTGTGTGCGTGTGTGTGTGTGTGTGCATGCGTGCGTGCATGTCTCACTTACAGCCACAGCCAGGTTTAAGCACGTGACCTCATCTTCCTCTGGTCCCACCGACAAGGATGGCTCAAAGATGGCGCCATTAGGTAGCGAGAAGGACACAGTGTGGTTGGGATTAGCTGTTATGTTTTCTTTCGGAAGATACCTTGTTCTGAGGAAGAGACATGGATATAGATACGTCATCACCACATACAGTGAACTGATGGCCTTGTGTGTGCGTGCAAATAATTTCTCAATTCATTGTTATGGGAGCTGTCTTGTAATAAGCATTGATATGAGAAGTCATTTATCCTTGACCTTACGATATAGCATAGAATATAATGTCCCAGCAATCTGAATATTATAGGACCAAGTCACCAGTGCATGCTGGCCTGATTTTTATGGCTACAGTCTGAGTGCAGTTTGGCTCTCCGCTCTTATCTATGTGTGACATGCAGAGAAGGATGTTACCTCTAACCTGGGTTTATCACCTGGGTACTTCTCTAATCATATCATGTAATAAACTTTATCTATTTGAAAATAGCCGATGTACAATGCGTTGTGAGCTTGTAGATCTACAATTTTCAAAGGATTTTTATACATTTTAGACTAGAATACATTTGTGTGAAATGTAAGTATTTTGATGCCAAATTGATACTTTAATTCAAGTAAAAAAAAAAAGGAAATTCATCACTGCTTCCTTGTCAATACTGTATGTACATTACTTTATACATAACATAATTATATATATATGTATACACACATTTTTTCCCTTTTTTTTAAGAAAGAAAAGGGAAAACATCCTAACATACTGTTTACTGAAACACGGTTATAAATGTATAGTAGCTGAAATAAGAAATGAATGCTGTACTTGTATGTGTAAGGTCCTCTCTCCACCAACACCGGAGTGGAGCCATTCCTCCAGACATCCGTTGGGTTCTGCACATCAAAGAGCCAGAACTGCCGGTACACCGCTGCCCCCGTGGACACCCAGTTGTCATAAGCCGTCGTGCCGTTCTCAATGACAGCTTCCTGTTCGCAGCAGACAACACACAGACAATCTATTTTTAAAACGAGCTTCCAAGGCTGCCAGCAGGTCATCAACCCCCCTTCTGCTCAGCATCTGAACATGGTTGGCTCTCTTCTTCTATTGCAGAATCATTAATGCCCTGAAATAACACAAGCTAAAATCTATCATGTGCCCTCTTTGTCATCTCTCCAGCAATAACAAGAAAGACTCACGTTCGTGCTCGCTGATGGTAAATAAACACGACACATGTCCCCTGTGCACGCTCGGTCCCCTGTTTACCAGCAGGTTGACGGCATTTCAAGAGGCGCACCTCTCCCTCTGTTTCTCCCGGTTCACCTTGATCACTGGCACTGCACACGGATGCATGCGTATGCACGCACTCACACACAAAAACAAAACACACACACACACACACACACATGCCAACACACTCCCAGGGTGAAACCGAGCACTGTACCTTCTCCACTGTCCCCTCAATGATGAGATCACCCACTGGGATGAGGATGCCTCCTAGGACCGCTACCACTGCCCCAATCACAGTACCAGCTAAGAGCCCACACTCCTTGTTACAGCAGCCCATGGCGGTGTGCCTTGCTCCGTCCTTCTGTCCGTCCGTCTGCTCCTGTTCTCCTTCTGTCAGCGTGTGTGTGTGTATGTTTGTGTGTGTGTGTGTGTCCTAGGATCAGGAAGAGAGGCAGTACAGTCAGAGGAGCAAGCTGCAGAAGGCCAGGTAAAGGTACAGACACCCCTGGCAGCGGCCAAGGGACTCTTCTGATATGGACGTTAATGACATTAAAGGGTTGAAGGTTGGGAGAGGGAGCTCTCTCACATGCCCTCCTCCTCCTCCTCCTCCTCCTCCCCGCCTCCTCCGGTTATCAGTACACCTGATAACGGGGCACGGGAGAAAGGCTGGAAGGTTAGAGATAGAATCTTTGCTATCGGAGGATTCAGAGGAGATAGGAAATAAATAAGATTATGAGGGTGATATGACTTTATGTTAAACAACCTGCAAAATTATTATTATTTTTTTGTCAGTGCTTACGCCTCCAAAGAAAATATCTATAGCCTATCTTAATGCATGTAACTTTTCTTGGCAGACGGTAAAGTGAACAAAACATCCCAACACCATTGCTAGTCCGCCATCCTTTTCTTTACCTAGTCTGGTTGTTCTTTATTATGTAGGCCTATAGTAAATCCAACACAAAAGGTGGCTCATATAGGCCTACAGTGTGTTGTAACATCCCAGTATCTGTACATTGTCTTATATACTTACTCAGGCTGTGTGTAAAGCCTATAGTGTTTCTGTCCCCGTGTGCTCTCCTTTATCAAGATACCGCAGATCCAACATCCAAGGATACAAGATGTCACAACTCACAAGTGATCTGCTTGCCAGAACTTTGTCAATGTTTCTCAATGTTGCTTAGTTCTGTACATTATGTCTTCCAGTTACGCTAAAATGTTCAGTTTTCTCAAATGTATTGTGTATTTTTCTCTGTCTGTGCTTAATAAACTTAACATGTCATGTGTGACTCTACCTTCTTGTCATCGTGTTCTCTGAGCAAATACAAACAACTGTGTCCAATCTAAGCTCACAAAAGATATACAGATATATTGTCTATAATAGATTCTATAGATGTTCAGTTGCACCCCAGGTCTGTTTGGCAGCTAATTACAATGTTTGGTCTCATTTTCATGAATCATATCAAGGCCTGGAATTTCTTCATTTTAGGGGCAAGGCCACTTGGCCCTTGGTGTTGTCCATTTTTTGAGGGCACAAAGGCCAAATGCCAGGGCAGGAAGGCCATCAAATAAAACAAGATTTTAGTCCATTATGCTCTGTCATGCCTGACACTGTGGTTCTATGGGTTTGTCGCTCTGACATCATGCTCTGATGTCCCTGTGATGTCAGGGGAACCACTCTTACAGAATGGGTTTGCTGCTCTGACATCACACTCTGGCTTCACTGTGATGTCACACTATATGGAGTTCCCTGATGTCATCAATATTAAGCCAATAAATATCTAACAGGACTTCATATGGGAATGCCCATATATGGAGGCCACATCGGCCACATACCACACTAACAGAATCCATATATGGCTAAGACAGATGGCCAACACAGCCCATATAGGACTTTCACATAATGGATAACTGAATAAGCATCTTTGGGGTCTCACAACATATCTCCATATACAGTACATGGATCTCCATATATGGGTCCCAGGGGTCTCCATATATGGGTAACTGGTCCAATATACATCACTGGCCAGATGGCCAAGCATAGCTGAGCCATATAATATTAGCTGGCCTCAGCTCAGTCTGTTTCTCTTCTATCGGGTGTTTATTCCACTGCTGCAGACTCTCACAGCACCAATCATTGGTATGTACTACGCCTGCTAGCAAATCTCAGGGGTGTATTATTTACTTGATCATGGACGTGCATAGAATGTTAGAGAGGCAGGGGCTGAAATTTCTAAAGGGGCTTTTTGGTGAAAATATCGAAAATAGCAGACCTCCAAACTCCTTGATACCACACTAAACTAAGCATAAAAAAGGCAATAGGCCTACTGGAGATGAGGTGTACAGCATTCATTTCTACACCGAGAGGAGAATTCTTTCATGATGCGTTCAAGTTCAGGGGAGTTTGGACAAGGCAATTCTCTTGAATGCTGCCTTCAGGTATGGCATGGAAAGAGGGCATTTGCATTTCTTTCACCATAAGAAAAACTGCATTTATGTTGTTTTTCTTCCAGGTGACCCGTCCCTCCATGGCAGCGTGTGGTCCTGGTTGGAGTTCATCCTCACCTCAGTGTTTATAGGCCAGTCAATCTAAGCTAAAAAAGGGCCTGACCCAAAAGAAATAGTAGCCATAGTAATCATTCAAGATTTTTTTTATGATCCAAAAGGAAAGAGGTGCCTGATATTAACTGAGAAAAAAAAACGTTTCACTCCACTCTGTGTAGAACAGTTTGGCATTTCTAGAAGAAATTGGGGAAAATAGGTCAAGGGAAAGGCTAATCTGTGTATTTGGTGTGTAGGTGAAGCTACAGGCTGCTGCTGGGTCAAATGACACTGCCAAACGGCTTCATCTACACTGTTTTGAATTCACACTGAGCTGTACAGTAATAAAAAGATGTCAATTTATGCATACTTTTCAAGTAATATGCTGCATACCTTAAGTAGGCTACTCATTTTAATTCCCCCGATGCAGTAACACATACAAACCATATCTAGGCTATATATATATATAGCCTATATATATATATGGGTGGGTGACGTGACGTAACGTTTTCGCTGTCCTCGGTGTCAAACATGTATAAATAAAAAATATATTTGTCAAAAACCTTCTGAATATTGTGCAGGACATTAAGCTTTATGTGAACTTACTCAAGATTAAAACATTTCATTCCTCATTTCTTCAGAATCTTCAACCAAACATGGCAAAACTCATATGGTGTGACTGTCCTGACCTTGTTTCTCAAAGTGGGAACTTGAATAAAACTAAGAAAAAGAATTGCTAAAAATCATTTGAAAATGAATTTAGGCTAAAAAAAATGTCTATTTTGAGCCTATATCTTCTCAAAGTCAAAGCATAATGTTTTCAGTCATTTCTGATCAAAAACATTTTGTCCCCCAACCCAAAATCATTTGGTGTGACACTAGTTTGGAAAAATTAAACAGGCAATTATTTGGACACCTATTGGCTAGAGAGGTCCTTCTTCTGTAAGGCTATTCAGCACTCCCAGCACAACTGCAAGACAGGTGTCTGAGGTGAGTTATGATTTTAACATTTTCATGAAATGCCATCTTGTTGAAACGTTGACAAACTCACCATTCTGGATGTCTTTTGGTGTGACACCTTTTCTTAAAAAAAAGCTTAAGTTATTTGAAGTTTTGGTCATATTTCCATGTAGATCTAGGCTGCTTTGTTATAGCTAGCATGCTGTTAGCATGCTAATGTGTGCATAGTAGCCTCAAGGTAAACCTAAATGGAGAAAACAGTAATATGGTGTGACACTTAATCATATGGTGTGACATGTCTGCTTGTCACACCATATGACTTGACTGTCACACCATATGATTTATACTGTATTTAACTACAGATATAACAACAAATAACAACGTTCCATGTTTCTTTTGTACATTTAAACATTTGTTTTAAACATTTTTACATAAAATGTAATTTAGCTTCATTCAGTGATACTTCAAATTCATCAGACAGAGCAGAAACCCCTTCACAGAAACCTTAACATATTGTTTCAATCTAAACAATATTTTCTCTTTGTCTTAAACTATACATTCCATTTTCTTTTGTCAGCTGGAAAATGACAAGTGCTGAGAGAACGAGAAAGTACAGGGAGAAACTAAACAATGACCCAGCAAGGAGAGAGGAGCCAAAGGGGCGAGACTGCATTTTCTACGAAGAGCAGGAGGTTGTCTGTGGCATAGCAGAACCTCAACAAGGCAGCCGGTTTGCTACCCTCACCAAATACGACTGGCTGATGTACAAATAATACAGTCTAAATGTATAATCTAATCTGATCTAATACTTTTGTACTTTCACTCACTGGACTGGACAGTGGACAGTGTTAAGGTAGGACCCGAGACAAAACTAGCGAAAATAGCTGATCTACAAGCTCTCAACACGTTGTGCTGCGAGAGCTTGTAGATCAGCTATTATCAGAGTTGCGCAACCCAGCACTCTTTAGCTAGTGGAGATGTGGTGTAATGTCATGATTCCTAATTACATTTGTTCAACACAAAATGCTGTGTTCAAGTTCAGGAGACTTCGGAAAAAAAGCAATTTACCTGAATGCTGAGTTCTGTTTCCACTAATTGGTGTTAATAAAATGTTGCCTTCAATGCCTTGGCTCCAAGTGTGGCTATGCGCCTTATTGTCCCTTTAGGATCCTTCTGCCGTGGGCCGGCAGAAGACTTAGGTGTGCGTAGCATTCCTGTGCACATCCTCATCATCCATCTACTACTACAATTCTTTCTTATCCCATGTTAAAGCCCTACAATAATATCCTGTTCAGAAATATTAAGGCCATGTTATCCTGGGTAATTGTTTAATCAATCAGTAAAGTTCAGTACTCACTAATAGGTAGGTTAAAACACAGTTTGCTTTGACACATGAAGATATGATCATACGGTGTGACACTAAATCATTTGGTGTGACATTCCAAATAGTGAGAAATCATACCTTTATTAATGATTAAACCAAAAAAATGTGTATGGATTACATAGAGAATATTATCAGGAAGAGTCACAAATATTTGTGTAATTTTAGAGAAAGTTTTGACAGAATACATTTAAAATATGTTGTAAGATCATGAACATGGGCCTCACACAGAGTGTCGATTATGAAAAAAATATACAGATATAATTAATTTTCAAAAAACTATAGTGGATCACTGGTTAGTTATGATAAAGGACTTTGATAAAGTGAGTAACTTAAGAAAGATGTACTCCATTTTCATTTTATGAACAATTATTTTCATGTCACACCATATGACGATTTTAGGCACAAGTACAACAAACTGCTGAATAAAGTCTGATTCCAATAAAATATCTAAAAACAAAATGTATTTCCATAAGGTTGAGAGTGAGTAGAACAAAAGTAAATAACTTTTATGCCTGCAATTTAAAGTTTTTTTAAAAACACATTTTTTGGGGCGTCACGTCACTGACCCACATATATATATATATATATATATGATATAATTTTTTATCTCTCTCTCTCTCTCTCTCTCATGGGAAGGGGCCATGTTTTTCAAATGGAAATGTTTGTGCAGACTGATATTTGTGAGTGAGGTTTTGTAAAAGTATTTGCGTCTAATTTCAATCAAAATTGGTCAGTAGCCTATTCAACGAGAGGCCCACTAAGCACGCCGTCTAAAAGTGGTCTAATAGACGTATAGATTTGAAAGTTTTTTAGTGGTCTAAACTTAGACTAGACGACTAATAGACTTCTAATAGTCGTCTAAATGTAGACGGTCTATATTTAGACGACTATTAGAAGTCTATTAGTCGTCTAGTCTAAGTTTAGACCACTAAAAACTTTCAAATCTATACATCTATTAGACCACTTTTAGACGGCGTGCTTAGTGGGGAGGAATGGATGGAAAATGCATTTGTAGCCCATATGGCATATCTTTTCAAATGGTGGGTCCGCGGCCTAATAAGTGTCAATTTGGGGATCCTTGACATGAAAAAGTTTGATAATAAAAAATCCCAGGTGAATAGTTATAACAACTCTCACTTGAGCCACCAGAGGGCGTCGTGAAGTCTTGATCAGCTGAGCTGAGGAACTAAACACGGCTGTGCAACGTCACGGTTGAGAGGAGGCTTGGCTTGTTATGCGCAGCACATGGTGTGTGTAGCCGGGTAAACAAAACAGTACAGTGACAGAGAAGAAGAGAAGAAAACATTGGATTCTAGCCATCATGGACGAGGAGGAGACCGCGACGGAGCCGCATCCGAAACTTTCCAAAAAAGGTAAACGTTGGAGGCTAGCTGACCTAGCTAAGCTGGTTAGCTGTATTTTAACATTAATGTTATGGTCGACATAAAGTCTCCGGGAGGAGACGCGATGGACCAGAGCTAGGGGTCTAACTAGGTGTTTTTAATTATTCTGAATCCATTGCAAGCATTTGTTTTACACAAAAAACATTCATTGGGCCAATAACCATTCATTGATGTTCTAACTAACCCGTTCTGTTCTGATATTTTTGAGTTGAGTGAGTTTGTAAAAATTACCAACCGTCACCATGCACGACAAAAAAATGGGAGAAATACAAAAATGTGCGAACTCAGCAGCAAGATTTGTGAACCGTTGCGATAAAAGAAGGCTATAGGCATAAAAACAGAGCTGCTAACTTTAAACACGTTTTAAATATGAGGCTTTTTTATTTTCCTTCATTTGTATGCTAGTGAAATTGTATTGAGAAGAAAGAAATCTTCAGCTTCAGACCTGTACACGCGTATAACGACAAATGTGACATCTCTGTTAGTGTTTACACAATGCTGTACCCCCTCCAACTGTATAATATTATGTTCCCCATTTTCAACTGTTTTTATTATGTTTTAAAACTTGCTTTGGCAAACGTATGTTTTCTCATGCCAAAGCTCATTTGAATTGAATTGAATTGAGTAGATGGCCAGCATGGGTGAAATCCTCCATCTGATGTTGATGTGAACATATAAATTAAGGCATTCAGTAACGTTAGCAATAAATCATAACTCCAGTAGAGGTCGTTATATTCGGACGTTAGCGACAGTAACGCTACAGTAACGTTATAGCGTGGTTACAATGATTTACGACAAAGTATCTTTTTGTATTGATTAGCATCTGTCTTGATCTATCTTGCATTATCGAATAGCCTATTTCAACATATCTAGAAACCTGACGTTAAAATGGGACCTGGATAGTGCATAAAGACAAACGCACATTCAATCTTAACCTTGATTTGATCAGGTCAACTCAATTCAAAGGAGCTTGGCATGAGAAAACATAATATACAGTTGGAAGGGGTACACAGCATTGTGTAAACAGAGGCAGAGCTATGGCACATTGTATTGGTAAATATATACAGGGTATAAAGCTTTTTGGAACAAATGGCAGTATTTATTTTACGATTTAGGTCAGGTCACATGAACACCAAGGAGTACTGTAAATCATATACTGTCTCTACTCTGTGGTGTAAATGGAAGAAACTACAATAATCATGATGACTAGTAAAGGAATTGGAAACCTAGTTTAATTAAATAAAAACAACGTGCTCAAGAGCATAATCAGATAATTGTTCATCTGAATTAGTCAAATGGCAGGCTGTACTTAATCTAAAGAATACAACTAGGCCTATTATGTAAATTTGTACAGCAGGAGAAAAAAACACAAAACTATCCCAACACTTCATTGTTTAGCAACTGCATGAGTACTCACTGAGTACTTAGTTGGATTGTACTGCTTGTGCATAGGAAAACTTCAACCACATGGACCCTGGCTTCCCTTTTCTGGCGATGTCTTGGGGTACATAACATTGAATAGAGTAAATAGGCGATCTACAAGCTCTTATTTAGCATGTGGGTCTGCTTTTTCTGCGAAGAGATTTGGTGTTTAGAGGGAAAAGGGGGTGGGCTAAGGATAGACCCCTGGGGACACCGGTCAACGAAGAATGTAGAGTTTAAGTACATAATGTGTCTGTTTTTGTGTGTCACAGAGTTACGGAAGCAGCAGTTAATGGAATACTTGGCAGCCAAGGGGAAGCTGAAACCGCCCAACCCTAAGTAAGATAACTTTGTATTCATGATTGACCTCTAGGGCTGTCACAATTATTACATAATCGTCTAATCGCAATTATTTCACATAATCGCGATTATTTGACATAATCACGATTATGTTTTCTTAATCATCATAATTGTTTCCATGTTGAAAAATGTTCAGATATTTTTTTTAAAGTAAAAAATAGTGGAAATAGCAGATCTACAAGCTCTTAACGCGTCGCAACACGTTGTGAGCTTGTAGATCGGCTATTTCCACTATCAATGTTCTTTTTTAAGTATAAAGTTGTCAAATATGTCAGTAAATGTCTTTGTATATTTAGGTTATGTGTCATATCTACCATGTGCAACTTCTAAGCCTAAAAGCCAAACAGAAATCGTGACAGCCCTATGATTGACATCCTTATATGCCTCTTTGTGCATTCATTCACACATCTAACATTCATTAATTGACCTCCTCAGGCCATATCTCCGCGATGGACAGCTGGAAGCTAAGAAGCCTGCCATGTCCACAGTAAAGCCTGACGTAAGTGTAATGCACACTGTCTCTTGTATTCATTTTAATTTTACTCTTTCTATTGTATTTTGAAAATAACAGTAGTTTGATTGATTGATTGATTATTTTATTAGACAAAAATGGAGAACAGTACAAGTGTAGTTAATACAATTGAAATGTAGTACAGTACAAGTACAGTTAAACACCCTGCCTAAAAGGAACATCCCAAATAAGACCTTTAACGGTCTTTTTTACATTGGAAGCCCTCTGTATTTAATTCATGCACATAATAAATAGCAAGCAAAGAAAACATTCAATAATATCGAAGTAGATTTTTTTACACCATTATAATATTCTCGTTTTGATCATTAGACCCAATCACTGTATATCGGTAGGCCTACGTCTCCAGCTTCAGGATATGTATGATACTGATTTACTACGAGACTGGCATTTTATGAGTTCTACTGAGTTGACTACTGAGTTCAGTAGTTTACAATCGAGGCATTTAGCAGACGTTCTTAATTCAGAGCGACTGTGGTTCTCAAACTTTTATTTTGACCATCATAACTAAACATCATAACATAACTACGGCCATACTCTACCCTGATTGGTTGAGGACTGCCTGGCCACCTCTGAAAACCAAATCTAGCTATGCTCGTAACATGGGCCATGGTGGAAGTCCTTATGGTCAGGACACATTCTAGTGAGGAGAATGAATGGAAAATGTACCAATTATATTTTTATTTGAATGAAATACAATCACTGAATATACCTTTAACCAAGATGAGATAAAATAAGGGATGACCTCAAGGTCAGCAGGATGGAAGACCATCTCCGCTTTTAAAAATGTTCATTATTGTATTTTTTAAATAAAGGAATGGCTCTGACTGACAACAAATCTGCATAGAAAACTATATAATGATAAAGAATACCAAGGTGAACCCGGTTTTGACGTACAACAATCATGGCTTCATTGAGAGTATTGTAATTGTTTAATTATTGCAGTGGTGTACATCTCTCACCTCACCGATTAGATCAGTGCATTTTACTCCTATAGCACGGAGGAGTAATTTGGTTCATATTTTATCACACTGTAAGTAATTTCACAAGCTTTAGTTCCATTGAACTCTATCATGAAGAACAATGTTTCCAATGGAGTCTTGTCTGTAAGAACCTGCCATTCACTATAAATACATACTTGTGTTGTGAATGGATTTACTTGACGTTTTCTTTTTATTCACAGTCAGCCAAGAGTAAAGAGAACCGGCCTCCAAATGCAGCCAATAAGAGAAATGATGCCCAAAAAGTCCAACCTCAGTCCTCCAAGGGAGCTTCAATGCAGCTTGATATGGGAATTAAACCACCTGTTCGCCCTAGTTCATCTAAGTCCCTTTCAAACATTCCCCAACAAACTACATCACAGCCAAAGTATCGAGCCAGTTGGCCTACAGGTGAAGCCAAATCAGCACCCCAGATGACGTGCAGTTCCAGAATGAGCCTTGGCCCCCTTGCCAAAACCAGAACCAGCCTCATTCCTTCTATCCTGCAGCCTAGAACCACCATCCCAACAGCAACCACCACCACCAGCTCCACGGCTAACAGAGAACACTCCAATAATACCACAAGATTAGTCTCAACAGTTGCCCAAAAATCCACCGTGGCTCGAGGGAAACCATTTTCCTTCACAGATGTTCTCAAGCATACAAGGACCACGGCCACTGGGGCTTCAGTTGCTGACATCAAAACCAAGACACTGAACAAGACCATTTCAAAACCACCTCCTGTCAAATCTCTTAAGCCGTCACTTCAAAATCGTCCTCCTACGGCATTCAAAGCAGCATCCACCAGGTCACCAGCAGCAGTCGTCAAGCCACATCAGAATGAGAGAGCGCCAAAATCCATTAAATCAGTTCAAGGGGGAACTGGTAATGCCCAACCACAAAAGGTTAGCTCAGGAGGATTCTCTGGGGCAGGAGGCCAGCGGCAGACCACAGCTTCGAACAGGACCACGCCTACTGCTGGGCTGAAAGCGAAAGACGAGGTGCATAGAGGGGCGGACAACAAGAGTGCTATTGATTCAACAAAGGAATCGCAGCAGAATCAACCTCCTACACCTACAGCATTCAAAGCGACATGTGTCTCCACCAGACCCACAACAGCACCCGCCAAGCCAGAGCAGAAGGCGAGAGTGCCAGAATATGCTAAATCAGTTCAACCATCAAAGAAGGCTTCAGAGCGCAGATCTGGGGTTGAAGGGACAGGTAATAATCCCCGGTCACAGAAGGTTGGCTCCGGCGGAACCTCCGATGCAGAAGGCCAGCGGCAGAACACGGTTTCAAAGAGGGCCACGCATACTGCCGAGCTGACAGAGAAAGACAGGGTGCATGGAGGGGCGAGTAATAACAAGAGAGAGGAGTGTACAAGTTCAAAAAGAGCTGGTGTACCATATGTACCACAGGCCGTGCCTCAGCGTGCAACGAGTCTCAGTTCAGTGGAATGGTTCACAGACACGAAGACCCAGAGAGCACAGGCCACAGTTATGCCTCAGACAGAGAAACAGAACTTGACAGCAGCTCAGGAGGATAGAATGTAAGTTTGTTTCCTCTCACAGTCACATACAGTGTTGTGCACAGAGTAGATGTCCATGACACTGTCACTATACTCATCAAATTACTGTTGTTGCCAAGCACAAATGATACTCAGAGCAAGAGTTCACATTTAACAGTATTGTTTGACTGTGATATTATTTATTTTGTCTAAGTGTAAAATAGATCTATATTTCCACATTTCCCACAGCAATCATTGCTATAGAGTGTTTGTTCAATAACAGGGGTCTCCTCATATCGCTCCAGCACAGAAAATCCATTTTCAGGTCAGGATGCCAATTTCACTCAATCTGGGAAATTGGAACTGGAACAAAAGTTGAAAAAATAATCTTTGTGTGTTTCTCTCTCTCCTGATTAGTTGAAATTTGTAGCCTACCTGAAAAAGTGTTTTCTCTTTACTAAAGAGCTGGAGAGACTGTTACTGAATGAACGCACTAAAGAAAGCCCCAGATCCTCTGGCTCTGGAAGTCTTTCTAACCAAAAAGATCACACCTGTGAGCGGTGCTCACTTCGCATGGTATCAAACACGACATGCGTGCACTGCACATCTCCTTTTATGGGTTGTTATGTCCGTGACATCGGTTATTTCCATACATGGAGTTCCGTGCTCATATACGGACACTCATACATAGGGACCTACACACAAAGCCAGACGTAGGAGTGATTAGCAACTGGTCAATTATCTGCTGTGAAAGAACTAAATGCTGCCTTACCATGTTTTACTCTAACTCAGGGCACAGTTTGTACTGTATACCAGTCTCAGATGAACTGTGACTTGTTGAGCAGTAATAAATGTAAGAACAAGTCAGATGTATTTTGGCCCTAACCAGGGCAGGAATTTCATGGAGGCCATGAAGGCCATGGCCGTTGTTGCCCCTCTGTTTGGCCTTGTGCCCCTCAAACCAATGGCATGCCCTGAGGCCACAGTGGCTTCTCTTTCTTGTCAATATGTTGTAGTTTAGTTTAGTTTAGTTTATTAGCACATCATATAAAACATGTAACATTACATATACATGGGAACAAAATACAGTGCGAGGAAAGGAAGAAGCCATCAGTCTTATTTGGAATCCTTCCCTTATTGGAAGACACCTGTGTCTCTTTCTTGTCATGTAGACTCCAGTGTCTTTTGTTGGCCTTCCTGCCCTGACATGTGGCCTTTGTGCCCTAAAAAATAGGACAACACCAAAGGCCAAATGGCCTTGCCCCTAAAATGACGAAATTCCAGGCCTGGCCCTAACTCATTGCGTCTCTCTGGAACTACTTGAGTGAAAAGTTCAATTAAGGCCTGCTTCAGCAGCTCAGATTTTAGATATATAGGTTAATTATAATACATTAACATTTACCAAGAAAAGTATCAGAAACATAACAGGTGACATAAGTATTAGAGTAGACCATATCAGTGGTCAGGTTTTTAATTAATAATTTAAAGGAATAAATTTGTCTTTTGGCAATTTAACTTAAATATCACAAACCTACCACTCTTGCTCTGAGGCAAGAACATTATTGTCACGTTCCCCTCTTTGTAGATTACTCTATTATAGCACTCTATCTTATAGCAATTACACATATTAAGAGTGTCTTTAAATTAGTTGGCATAAACCCGTAAATATCCTGTCTTTGACCTGTCAAATGTCAGCTAATTATCAGCTTTTCCCTCTATTGTTTGTTCTAAAGGCAGAAGTTCAGAGAATGGCGGGAATCTAAGGGCATCTCTTACAAGCGTCCTCCGATGCATGAGAGGCCTCCTCCCGTCAGGCGTACTACTGTGGCGGTGCCACAGGATGACGATGACACCCGAGCCCTGATCTGTGCTCTGGATCACTGTGTCAAACTGATGGAAGAGGTACTTAAACCTGTTCACAAATAACATGCAAGTGCCAGTAATTTAACACATCTACTGCTGGGTATATGATTAATTAATTCAGTAGATTCTGACGGGGGTTTTCAGCGTTGTTACCTTGTTTTCGAGGCTCCATCAACGCACCACCGTCCAAATGGCTTTTGGGCTGCACTGGGTGAAAATGGGTTACAAAATCGTGGGATAAAAATTATTAAAAATAATAATAATAATAATAATACAATGAATCAATGCCATGATGCAAAACTGCTTGTCTGTGAAATTGTATCCCTAAATTGTAATTTCTTTTTTGTTCTGTGAATTCTGAAGAAGTTTCTTCAGAGAAATGCAGGGTGTTTATTTCTGAACTAGGTTTGTTTAGGCCGGCTTTACACTGCCACTGAAATCTAGCCTGAATCAGATCTGAGTCACTTCAAAAGTGGAATCCGATTTTTTTTAAATAGTCTAAATCCAAACATGTCACATTCAGGTCACATGAAATCTGATTTTGAAAAACCACATCCAGAGGTAGTTTCAAATCCGATCCATATCGGATCTGAGGACATCTGACTCAGTCTGAAAGCAGCAACCACATCCACCCCATTGACTTATATGCAGGTCACATTCAAGTCACATCAAACTGGCCCAAGCGTCACTTGCTGCGTGAGCAGCGCGACCCGATCGCGGCTGTAAATTACATCATTACAGAGCGCGAGTATTTACTATTTGATTACAGCCCACTGAGCACATGAGAAAAACGTAAAGAAAAGAAGAGAGAAAACAATATTAACGTGTGTTTACTATGGTCTATTATGTCGCATTTCCTGAACGTAATCAGAACGTAATCAACCAGCGTCGACGTAGTGACGTAACGTCATGACGCCTATGTCGTTACCACGGTAACCAAAGCATACATGTCGCCGCAGGGCAGCTTTGGGCTAACGCTGTCTGAACGCACAGATCAGATCTGTGTCACTTGCAAATGCAGTGTGAAAAGTCGGGCCAAAAGATCAGATTTGAGAACAAATCGGATTTGGGCTGGATTTGACTGCAGTGTAAAGCCGGCCTTAGTGATGTTGGTCTGCTCCTGCAGGGTTGCCTCCCAGAGCAGGTGGTGGACCCCCCAAATAATCATATTTGAACTGGGTTGTGTAGTTACCTTGCCATCCAAATAGAGGTAATGCATAGTAGTATTGTCTACTATCTCAAACAGCACCTAGGTGTTTTATTAGTTAACACTCACACAATGTGTTTTAATGTGTCTGGACCCTTTAGGTATCCACCATATCCACTATTTTATGTTTACATGTAAAGGTCATTGCCAAAGCATTTAATGATGACGTCACAGATGCACACCCATAGTGTTCATCTGGTGATAATGGAATGGTAGCCATATCAATATGTTCTGTATTTGTCTTTCACTCTACAATCTTTCTTGTTGTAGCCTTTGGACAAGCTGCGTGATGTGTTTGATATCCTGGAGAAAAGGGATGAGATTCAAGGTGAGCATGCTGTACAGTAAGTAGTCCAGTCCAGTAGTTGAATTGTAGCCTTCCAACCTTTCTCCTGTTTTAGTTTTAAGTCTGTTAAAGTTATACTATGTAACTTTTTTTATAAAACATATCTTAAAATTGTCCTAACTATTAAATCGCAAAAGTTTTAGAACCCCTACTCCGTTAATTTCAGCCCCAAAAGCCTTTTCTTTATATGTTTTCTACTTAGCCGTGACAGGGGCGGGATTTCGCGGCAAAATGATGTCATCTGCATCATCCGTATACGTTGTGTATACGTTGGCCAATCACATTGCAGATCATACACACATGATACACTACCGGCCAATGACAGTGCATCTTGAGGTCTCTTCAGGAAATAGTTTGCTTCAACAGCTTTGTTTACACACTGGTCTGGAAGTCTAGCTTGTAAACCTCCCCAGCGCTCCGCAGAGGGACACTACGGATGCGTGGCGACTTGGCGGGGCGGGCGAGGCGGACGCGGGGGTCTGAAGGCCCGGTCCGCGGCGAAAAACGGCCGAAAAAAGCAGACGCGACCGCGGTTTGCTATAGCGCTACTGACCACTAGTTGAGCAACTTACACAGTATAGCTTTAAGTTTAGTTTTACATGTCCAAAGTCCACGGTAGTGCTGGGCGATTCTTGCTCAAATGAGAATCTCGATAATCTAGATCACGATTCTCTCACGATTTTTGGGAGCATAAAATGAAACCAAATAAGGGTGGTCTTATAAAAAAAATAAAGTTTTATAAAAAATAATACAATAAATAAATAAGTAAAAACCTTTATTTTGAAGTCCGCAGACCGGGAAAGAGAGACTGAGAGGGTTGGAGACACTCGGCTTCGCCTCGTGTCTCACTACGTCTCTCAGCCGTTTTAAAATGCCAGGTAACCACATGCCTCTTGTGGCTTATTGCTTCATTTTAGGCGCCGCCGGCGGAACCTCTGAGGCAGGATGCCAGCGGCAGAACAGGGTTTCAAAGAGGGCCACGCATACTGCTGAGCTGACAGAGAAAGACAGGGTGCATGGAGGGGCGAGTAATAACAAGAGAGAGGAGTGTACAAGTTCAAAAAGAGCTGGTGTACCATATGTAGCGAAGAGTCTCAGTTCAGTGGAATGGTTCACAGACACGAAGACCCCGAGAGCACAGGCCACAGTTATGCCTCAGACAGAGAAACAGAACTTGACAGCAGCTCAGGAGGATAGAATGTAAGTTTGTTTCCTCTCACAGTCACATACAGTGTTGTGCACAGAGTAGATGTCCATGACACTGTCACTATACTCATCAAATTACTGTTGTTGCCAAGCACAAATGATACTCAGAGCCAGAGTTCACATTTAACAGTATTGTTTGACTGTGATATTATTTATTTTGTCTAAGTGTAAAATAGATCTATATTCCCACATTTCCCACAGCAATCATTGCTATAGAGTGTTTGTTCAGTAACAGGGGTCTCCTCATATCGCTCCAGCACAGAAAATCCATTTTCAGGTCAGGATGCCAATTTCACTCAATCTGGGAAATTGGAACTGGAACAAAAGTTGAAAAAATAATCTTTGTGTGTTTCTCTCTCTCCTGATTAGTTGAAATTTGTAGCCTACCTGAAAAAGTGTTTTCTCTTTACTAAAGAGCTGGAGAGACTGTTACTGAATGAACGCACTAAAGAAAGCCCCAGATCCTCTGGCTCTGGAAGTCTTTCTAACCAAAAAGATCACACCTGTGAGCGGTGCTCACTTCGCATGGTATCAAACACGACACGCGTGCACTGCACATCTCCTTTTATGGGTTGTTATGTCCGTGACATCGGTTATTTCCATACATGGAGTTCCGTGCTCATATACGGACACTCATACATAGGGACCTACACACAAAGCCAGACGTAGGAGCGATTAGCAACTGGTCAATTATCTGCTGTGAAAGAACTAAATGCTGCCTTACCATGTTTTACTCTAACTCAGGGCACAGTTTGTACGGTATACCAGTCTCAGATGAACTGTGACTTATTGAGCAGTAATAAATGTAAGAACAAGTCAGATGTATTTTGGCCCTAACTCATTGCGTCTCTCTGGAACTACTTGAGTGAAAGGTTCAATTAAGGCCTGCTTCAGCAGCTGAGATTTTAGATATAGGTTAATTATAATACATTAACATTTACCAAGAAAAGTATCAGAAACATAACAGGTGACATAAGTATTAGAGTAGACCATATCGGTGGTCAGGTAACACCTTATCTAGCTTATCAATAATTCATTGTTTTTGAATTAATAATAATTTAAAGGAATACATGTGTCTTTTGGCAATTTAACTTAAATATCACAAACCTACCACTCTTGCTCTGAGGCAAGAACATTATTGTCACGTTCCCCTCTTTGTAGATTACTCTATTATAGCACTCTATCTTATAGGAATTACACATATTAAGAGTGTCTTTAAATTAGTTGGCATAAACCTGTAAATATCCTGTCTTTGACCTGTCAAATGTCAGCTAATTATCAGCTTTTCCCTCTATTGTTTGTTCTAAAGGCAGAAGTTCAGAGAATGGCGGGAATCTAAGGGCATCTCTTACAAGCGTCCTCCGATGCATGAGATGCCTCCTCCCGTCAGGCGTACTGTGGCGGTGCCACAGCCCAACTGGACCAACAAGAACGATGACGATGACACCCGAGCCCTGATCTGTGCTCTGGATCACTGTGTCAAACTGATGGAAGAGGTACTTAAACCTGTTCACAAATAACATGCAAGTGCCAGTAATTTAACACATCTACTGCTGGGTATATGATTAATTAATTCAGTAGATTCTGACAGGGTTTTCAGCGTTGTTACCTTGTTTTCGAGGCTCCATCAACGCACCACCGTCCAAATGGCTTTTGGGCTGCACTGGGTGAAAATGGGTTACAAAATCGTGGGATAAAAATTATTAAAAATAATAATAATAATAATAATACAATGAATCAATGCCATGATGCAAAACTGCTTGTCTGTGAAATTGTATCCCTAAATTGTAATTTCTTTTTTGTTCTGTGAATTCTGAAGAAGTTTCTTCAGAGAAATGCAGGGTGTGTTTATTTCTGAACTAGGTTTGTTTAGGCCGGCTTTACACTGCCACTGAAATCTAGCCTGAATCAGATCTGAGTCACTTCAAAAGTGGAATCCGATTTTTTAAAAATAGTCTAAATCCAAACATGTCACATTCAGGTCACATGAAATCCGATTTTGAAAAACCACATCCAGAGGTAGTTTCAAATCCGATCCATATCGGATCTGAGGACATCTGACTCAGTCTGAAAGCAGCAACCACATCCACCCCATTGACTTATATGCAGGTCACATTCAAGTCACATCAAACTGGCCCAAGCGTCACTTGCTGCGCGAGCAGCGCGACCCGATCGCGGCTGTAAATTACATCATTACAGAGCGCGAGTATTTACTATTTGATTACAGCCCACTGAGCACATGAGAAAAACAAAAGAGAAGAGAAAAAACACGTGAGCTAAACAGTGAAAACGAGAGAGAAGAGCGAAACACAAGAGTAAAGAAAAGAAGAGAGAAAACAATATTAACGTGTGTTTACTATGGTCTATTATGTCGCATTTCCTGAACGTAATCAGAACGTAATCAACCAGCGTCGACGTAGTGACGTAACGTCATGACGCCTACGTCGTTACCACGGTAACCAAAGCATACATGTCGCCGCAGGGCAGCTTTGGGCTAACGCTGTCTGAACGCACAGATCAGATCTGTGTCACTTGCAAATGCAGTGTGAAAAGTCGGGCCAAAAGATCAGATTTGAGAACAAATCGGATTTGGGCTGGATTTGACTGCAGTGTAAAGCCGGCCTTAGTGATGTTGGTCTGCTCCTGCAGGGTTGCCTCCCAGAGCAGGTGGTGGACCCCCCAAATAATCATATTTGAACTGGGTTGTGTAGTTACCTTGCCATCCAAATAGAGGTAATGCATAGTAGTATTGTCTACTATCTCAAACAGCACCTAGGTGTTTTATTAGTTAACACTCACACAATGTGTTTTAATGTGTCTGGACCCTTTAGGTATCCACCATATCCACTATTTTATGTTTACATGTAAAGGTCATTGCCAAAGCATTTAATGATGACGTCACAGATGCACACCCATAGTGTTCATCTGGTGATAATGGAATGGTAGCCATATCAATATGTTCTGTATTTGTCTTTCACTCTACAATCTTTCTTGTTGTAGCCTTTGGACAAGCTGCGTGATGTGTTTGATATCCTGGAGAAAAGGGATGAGATTCAAGGTGAGCATGCTCTACAGTAGTCCAGTCCAGTAGTTGAATTGTAGCCTTCCAACCTTTCTCCTGTTTTAGTTTTAAGTCTGTTAAAGTTATACTATGTAACTTTTTTTTATAAAACATATCTTAAAATTGTCCTAACTATTAAATCGCTAAAGTTTTAGAACCCCTACTCCGTTAATTTCAGCCCCAAAAGCCTTTTCTTTATATGTTTTCTACTTAGCCGTGACAGGGGCGGGATTTCGCTGCAAAATGACGTCATCTGCATCATCCGTATACGTTGTGTATACGTTGGCCAATCACATTGCAGCTCATACACACATGATACACTACCGGCCAATGACAGTGCATCTTGAGGTCTCTTCAGGAAATAGTTTGCTTCAACAGCTTTGTTTACACACTGGTCTGGAAGTCTAGCTTGTAAACCTCCCCAGCGCTCCGCAGAGGGACACTACGGATGCGTGGCGACTTGGCGGGGCGGGCGAGGCGGACGCGGGGGTCTGAAGGCCCGGTCCGCGGCGAAAAACGACCGAAAAAAGCAGACGCGACCGCGGTTTGCTATAGCGCTACTGACCACTAGTTGAGCAACTTACACAGTATAGCTTTAAGTTTAGTTTTACATGTCCAAAGTCCACGGTAGTGCTGGGCGATTCTTGCTCAAATGAGAATCTCGATAATCTAGATCACGATTCTCTCACGATTTTTGGGAGCATAAAATGAAACCAAATAAGGGTGGTCTTTTAAAAAAAATAAAGTTTTATAAAAAATAATACAATAAATAAATAAGTAAAAACCTTTATTTTGAAGTCCGCAGACCGGGAAAGAGAGACTGAGAGGGTTGGAGACACTCGGCTTCGCCTCGTGTCTCACTACGTCTCTCAGCCGTTTTAAAATGCCAGGTAACCACATGCCTCTTGTGGCTTATTGCTTCATTTTAGGCTCCGCCGGCGGAACCTCTGAGGCAGGATGCCAGCGGCAGAACAGGGTTTCAAAGAGGGCCACGCATACTGCTGAGCTGACAGAGAAAGACAGGGTGCATGGAGGGGCGAGTAATAACAAGAGAGAGGAGTGTACAAGTTCAAAAAGAGCTGGTGTACCATATGTAGCGAAGAGTCTCAGTTCAGTGGAATGGTTCACAGACACGAAGACCCAGAGAGCACAGGCCACAGTTATGCCTCAGACAGAGAAACAGAACTTGACAGCAGCTCAGGAGGATAGAATGTAAGTTTGTTTCCTCTCACAGTCACATACAGTGTTGTGCACAGAGTAGATGTCCATGACACTGTCACTATACTCATCAAATTATTGTTGTTGCCAAGCACAAATGATACTCAGAGCAAGAGTTCACATTTAACAGTATTGTTTGACTGTGATATTATTTATTTTGTCTAAGTGTAAAATAGATCTATATTCCCACATTTCCCACAGCAATCATTGCTATAGAGTGTTTGTTCAATAACAGGGGTCTCCTCATATCGCTCCAGCACAGAAAATACATTTTCAGGTCAGGATGCCAATTTCACTCAATCTGGGAAATTGGAACTGGAACAAAAGTTGAAAAATCACACCCGTGTGAACTGAGCGGTGGTCGTGGGGGGGGGGGGGGGGGGGGGGGTGCCTGTGTGTGTGGGGTGGGGGGGTGTGTGTGTGTGTGTGTGTGTGTGTGTGTATTGCAGTTGATGCTCAGGGCAGGCTAGACTCAACAGCACCTCTCTGGTCACCCAGGGTACTCAGGCTACACCAGAGGCTACATACAGATAGACCCACACACCAGAGGCTACATGCAGACAGACACACACACACACCCACACACACGGCCACACTATGGAGACGGTGTGACCACCGCTCAAAAAATAATCTTTGTGTGTTTCTCTCTCTCCTGATTAGTTGAAATTTGTAGCCTACCTGAAAAAGTGTTTTCTCTTTACTAAAGAGCTGGAGAGACTGTTACTGAATGAACGCACTAAAGAAAGCCCCAGATCCTCTGGCTCTGGAAGTCTTTCTAACCAAAAAGATCACACCTGTGAGCGGTGCTCACTTTGCATGGTATCAAACATGACACGCGTGCACTGCACATCTCCTTTTATGGGTTGTTATGTCCGTGATATCGGTTATTTCCATACATGGAGTTCCGTGCTCATATACGGACACTCATACATAGGGACCTACACACAAAGCCAGACGTAGGAGCGATTAGCAACTGGTCAATTATCTGCTGTGAAAGAACTAAATGCTGCCTTACCATGTTTTACTCTAACTCAGGGCACAGTTTGTACTGTATACCAGTCTCAGATGAACTGTGACTTGTTGAGCAGTAATAAATGTAAGAACAAGTCAGATGTATTTTGGCCCTAACTCATTGCGTCTCTCTGGAACTACTTGAGTGAAAAGTTCAATTAAGGCCTGCTTCAGCAGCTCAGATTTTAGATATATAGGTTAATTATAATACATTAACATTTACCAAGAAAAGTATCAGAAACATAACAGGTGACATAAGTATTAGAGTAGACCATATCAGTGGTCAGGTTTTTAATTAATAATTTAAAGGAATACATTTGTCTTTTGGCAATTTAACTTAAATATCACAAACCTACCACTCTTGCTCTGAGGCAAGAACATTATTGTCACGTTCCCCTCTTTGTAGATTACTCTATTATAGCACTCTATCTTATAGCAATTACACATATTAAGAGTGTCTTTAAATTAGTTGGCATAAACCTGTAAATATCCTGTCTTTGACCTGTCAAATGTCAGCTAATTATCAGCTTTTCCCTCTATTGTTTGTTCTAAAGGCAGAAGTTCAGAGAATGGCGGGAATCTAAGGGCATCTCTTACAAGCGTCCTCCGATGCATGAGAGGCCTCCTCCCGTCAGGCGTACTACTGTGGCGGTGCCACAGGATGACGATGACACCCGAGCCCTGATCTGTGCTCTGGATCACTGTGTCAAACTGATGGAAGAGGTACTTAAACCTGTTCACAAATAACATGCAAGTGCCAGTAATTTAACACATCTACTGCTGGGTATATGATTAATTAATTCAGTAGATTCTGACGGGGGTTTTCAGCGTTGTTACCTTGTTTTCGAGGCTCCATCAACGCACCACCGTCCAAATGGCTTTTGGGGTGCACTGGGTGAAAATGGGTTACAAAATCGTGGGATAAAAATTATTAAAAATAATAATAATAATACAATGAATCAATGCCATGATGCAAAACTGCTTGTCTGTGAAATTGTATCCCTAAATTGTAATTTCTTTTATGTTCTGTGAATTCTGAAGAAGTTTCTTCAGAGACATGCAGGGTGTGTTTATTTCTGAACGAGGTTTGTTTAGTGATGTTGGTCTGCTCCTGCAGGGTTGCCTCCCAGAGCAGAATAATCATATTTGAACTGGGGACCCCCCACCCTGACGAGCACAATTTCTGACTCTGATATGTGACAATTTGACCAATGTTTAATTTTGTCATTTTTGAAATCTGCAGATACCCTCTATACACGTAAACTGTATGTTGGTTTGTTTACTGTTGAGTGAGAAAACAATGTTGCACATTGAGTTAATCATACCCGACCTAGCCTGATTTCAGACTCTGCGCTGGAGCTTGAGTCTGAAGTTGTCCCTATTCTATTTGATTTAAAAGGGGAGGGGATTTACATTTTGAAATTCCCAATCACAAGAGATCTGGTGGGAGGGGTTGTGTTTGACTTGTGTACACAAAACATTCCCCCTCCCCCTGTATGACAGGAATCAAGTTGTTGTCTTTGATGTTTCATTGATTAGAGAGAAGCACTAACGAGCTATTTACACTTGTATGGCTCAATCAATGACTGCAGTTCAGAACCCCTTTGAAGTTCAAAGGGAGAAATTAAGAGCTCTGGTGAGCCACCCCTCCCTCCACTGTTTCTGTTGATTTTCAAAGTTAGACCCACCCCTCCTCCGTCTTGCATTGATTTCATTGGTCAGTGCGCCAAGACACCGACAGAAAGATGCGCGTCATATGCCACTTAAGAGAAGCAGTCCACTCAGAGAGTGGGCGGGTCTATTGGCTGGAGCCAGGCAATACCCAACCCGCAGGTTGAGAACCACTGTCTTAAAGCACAATACACTTGTATAGGTTTGGGTTGTGTAGTTACCTTGCCATCCAAATAGAGGTAATGCATAGTAGTATTGTCTACTATCTCAAACAGCACCTAGGTGTTTTATTAGTTAACACTCACACAATGTGTTTTAATGTGTCTGGACCCTTTAGGTATCCACCATATCCACTATTTTATGTTTACATGTAAAGGTCATTGCCAAAGCATTTAATGATGACGTCACAGATGCACACCCATAGTGTTCATCTGGTGATAATGGAATGGTAGCCATATCAATATATTCTGTATTTGTCTTTCACTCTACAATCTTTCTTGTTGTAGCCTTTGGACAAGCTGCGTGATGTGTTTGATATCCTGGAGAAAAGGGATGAGATTCAAGGTGAGCATGCTGTACAGTAAGTAGTCCAGTCCAGTAGTTGAATTGTAGCCTTCCAACCTTTCTCCTGTTTTAGTTTTAAGTCTGTTAAAGTTATACTATGTAACTTTTGTTATAAAACATATCTTAAAATTGTCCTAACTATTAAATCGCAAAAGTTTTAGAACCCCTACTCCGTTAATTTCAGCCCCAAAAGCCTTTTCTTTATATGTTTTCTACTTAGCCGTGACAGGGGCGGGATTTCGCGGCAAAATGATGTCATCTGCATCATCCGTATACGTTGTGTATACGTTGGCCAATCACATTGCAGATCATACACACATGATACACTACCGGCCAATGACAGTGCATCTTGAGGTCTCTTCAGGAAATAGTTTGCTTCAACAGCTTTGTTTACACACTGGTCTGGAAGTCTAGCTTGTAAACCTCCCCAGCGCTCCGCAGAGGGACACTACGGATGCGTGGCGACTTGGCGGGGCGGGCGAGGCGGACGCGGGGGTTTGAAGGCCCGGTCCGCGGCGAAAAACGGCCGAAAAAAGCAGACGCGACCGCGGTTTGCTATAGCGCTACTGACCACTAGTTGAGCAACTTACACAGTATAGCTTTAAGTTTAGTTTTACATGTCCAAAGTCCAGGGTAGTGCTGGGCGATTCTTGCTCAAATGAGAATCTTGAGAATCTAGATCACGATTCTCTCACGATTTTTGGGAGCATAAAATGAAACCAAATAAGGGTGGTCTTTTAAAAAAAATAAAGTTTTATAAAAAAGAATACAATAAATAAATAAGTAAAAACCTTTATTTTGAAGTCCGCAGACCGGGAAAGAGAGACTGAGAGGGTTGGAGACACTCGGCTTCGCCTCGTGTCTCACTACGTCTCTCAGCCGTTTTAAAATGCCAGGTAACCACATGCCTCTTGTGGCTTATTGCTTCATTTTAGGCGCCGCCGGCGGAACCTCTGAGGCAGGATGCCAGCGGCAGAACAGGGTTTCAAAGAGGGCCACGCATACTGCTGAGCTGACAGAGAAAGACAGGGTGCATGGAGGGGCGAGTAATAACAAGAGAGAGGAGTGTACAAGTTCAAAAAGAGCTGGTGTTCCATATGTAGCGAAGAGTCTCAGTTCAGTGGAATGGTTCACAGACACGAAGACCCCTAGAGCACAGGCCACAGTTATGCCTCAGACAGAGAAACAGAACTTGACAGCAGCTCAGGAGGATAGAATGTAAGTTTGTTTCCTCTCACAGTCACATACAGTGTTGTGCACAGAGTAGATGTCCATGACACTGTCACTATACTCATCAAATTACTGTTGTAGCCAAGCACAATTGATACTCAGCCAGAGTTCACATTTAACAGTATTGTTTGACTGTGATATTATTTATTTTGTTTAAGTGTAAAATAGATCTATATTCCCACATTTCCCATAGCAATCATTGCTATAGAGTGTTTGTTCAATAACAGGGGTCTCATATCGCTCCAGCACAGAAAATACATTTTCAGGTCAGGATGCCAATTTCACTCAATCTGGGAAATTGGAACTGGAACAAAAGTTGAAAAAATAATCTTTGTGTGTTTCTCTCTCTCCTGATTAGTTGAAATTTGTAGCCTACCTGAAAAAGTGTTTTCTCTTTACTAAAGAGCTGGAGAGACTGTTACTGAATGAACGCATTAAAGAAAGCCCCAGATCCTCTGGCTCTGGAAGTCTTTCTAACCAAAAAGATCACACCTGTGAGCGGTGCTCACTTCGCATGGTACCAAACACGACACGCGTGCACTGCACATCTCCTTTTATGGGTTGTTATGTCCGTGACATCGGTTATTTCCATACATGGAGTTCCGTGCTCATATACGGACACTCATACATAGGGACCTACACACAAAGCCAGACGTAGGAGCGATTAGCAACTGGTCAATTATCTGCTGTGAAAGAACTAAATGCTGCCTTACCATGTTTTACTCTAACTCAGGGCACAGTTTGTACTGTATACCAGTCTCAGATGAACTGTGACTTGTTGAGCAGTAATAAATGTAAGAACAAGTCAGATGTATTTTGGCCCCTAACTCATTGCGTCTCTCTGGAACTACTTGAGTGAAAAGTTCAATTAAGGCCTGCTTCAGCAGCTCAGATTTTAGATATAGGTTAATTATAATACATTAACATTTACCAAGAAAAGTATCAGAAACATAACAGGTGACATAAGTATTAGAGTAGACCATATCAGTGGTCAGGTTTTTAATTAATAATTTAAAGGAATAAATTTGTCTTTTGGCAATTTAACTTAAATATCACAAACCTACCACTCTTGCTCTGAGGCAAGAACATTATTGTCACTTTCCCCTCTTTGTAGATTACTCTATTATAGCACTCTATCTTATAGCAATTACACATATTAAGAGTGTCTTTAAATTAGTTGGCATAAACCTGTAAATATCCTGTCTTTGACCTGTCAAATGTCAGCTAATTATCAGCTTTTCCCTCTATTGTTTGTTCTAAAGGCAGAAGCTCAGAGAATGGCGGGAATCTAAGGGCATCTCTTACAAGCGTCCTCCGATGCATGAGAGGCCTCCTCCCCTCCCTGTTGGTCCCGACTGGACCAACAAGAACGATGACGATTACCACCGAGCCCTGATCTGTGCTCTGGATTACTGTGTCAAACTGATGGACGAGGTACTTAAACCTGTTCACAAATAACATGCAAGTGCCAGTAATTTAACACATCTACTGCTGGGTATATCAAACATATAATTTTCCAAATGTCTGTCTGTCTGTCTGTCTGTCTGTCTGTCTGAGTGAGTGTCTGTCTGTCTGTCTGTCTGTCTGTCTGTCTGTCTGTCACAGCGTTTCTCCTCGGTGGCTGGAGCAATTGATCTGAAATCAGCTCACCATTAGCATATGAACACACCTGACATAACTGTGAAGCCCGTTTGTCACTTTCACAAATCATATGCTGTATATTGTGTTCATCTGGTGATAATGGAATGGTAGCCATATCAATATGTTCTGTATTTGTCTTTCACTCTACAATCGTTCTTGTTGTAGCCTTTGCACAAGCTGCGTGATATGTTTGATATCCTGAAGAAAAGGGTTGACATTCAAGGTGAGCATGCTCTACAGTAGTCCAGTCCAGTAGTTGAATTGTAGCCTTCCAAAGACTCCCCTCACCTTTCTCCTGTTTTAGTTTTAAGTCTTTTAAGTCTAGTTTTACATGTCCAAAGTCCACGGTAGTGCTGGGCGATTCTTGCTCAAATGAGAATCTCGATTTTCCTCCACAAGAATCTAGATCACGATTCTCTCACGATTTTTGGGAGCATAAAATGAAACCAAATAAGGGTCCATTTGGTCTTATAAAAAAAATAAAGTTTTATAAAAAATAATACAATAAATAAATAAGTAAAAACCTTTATTTTGAAGTCCGCAGACCGGGAAAGAGAGACTGAGAGGGTTGGAGACACTCGGCTTCGCCTCGTGTCTCACTACGTCTCTCAGCCGTTTTAAAATACCAGGTAACCACATGCCTCTTGTGGCTTATTGCTTCATTTTAGGCGCCGTTCACACTGCATTTTGGCAACGAGAATAACGCAAAAGGAAAAGTCAGATAAGCCTTCCGTTCAGACGACAACGGCATTTTCGGGGGTTAAAAACGGAACGATCTGGATCCGCAGATTTGGGTGGAAAAGCTGACTCCTCTCTCCCCTCGCGTCACCGAGTGAACAGCAGAAACGCAAGAAGCAACAACGCATGTTAGACTTTTTCTCTCCTACAAATAGATACTGAATACCCTCCTCAGCGTTGTGGTTTGTTGGCCGAGTGGTTAATGCATGCTGTTTTCGATCCACGGGTCCCGGGCTCGCGTCCCTCTTGTGTCACTTCTTTTCACCACCACGAACAACTTTTATTTTTTATTTTTTTGCGGCCATAAAGTTATTATTATCCATGACGGAGGCGATGAACTGACTCAGCGCCGTTTCCGAGTTATGTGAATAATGTAATAATAATAATAATAACTTTATCGCCGGAAAAAAAAAAGACGTCTGCGGTGGGCAAGCGGGGACGCGAACCCTGGGCTCATGGACCGAAAACAGAATGCCTTAACCGCTCGGCCACCAAACCACAACGTTGAGGAGGGTGTTCAGTATCTATTTGTAGGAGAGAAAAAGCCTAACATGCGTTGTTGCTTCTTGCGTTTCTGCCGTTCACTCGGTGACATGGACACTACATCATTTCGGCTTCATATGAACGCTTGATAAAAAGGCAAAACGCAACGGCAATATCCCGGGACCTCACCGCTTTCTCTACAGAGCGTTGCCGTATGTACGGGGCCTTAATTGCCCTCATCATGATCACCATGACATATTTGATTAGCATTGTTATCCTGGTAATGGAAATGGAAACTGCTTTCTTTATCTTAATCCTGTTCCTTGACAGCATATGCTGTATATTTCCAGGAGTGGGGTATTGTGTCAGCAGAGCCAATATATGATGGTTAATTGAAACATTTGACTTTTTTTTTTTGCTCAGGTCGTGCATGCACACCTCAAGAACTGCAGGAGGACTCACCCATACAGGGGCAGAATTGCTCTGAGGCTGCAGTGACCCCCGCGTTTACCCCAAATCCTGTCAGAGCATGTGTCTATTCTGAAAAAAGCAGCTCGTCTATGGTCAAGTACAAAGTCACATCAACGCCATTTCCGAGGTATGTGAATGACCCTCCTTTCAAGGCCTTCCACATGTATAGTAGCTTCACAAAGCCAGTCAAATTTTCACAACCTAAATTTTCAGTACCAGCAAGTTCACTGAGTATAGAGGATTTAAGTGGTTAAGGATGTTCCAGTAGTACGCAAAGTCATTTTGTTCTATTGACAATATCCTTGGGCTGACTTTACAAGGCTGCCTGAACAATTAAGAGTCTACCTCGTGGCTGTTTAACCACATTAATCCTCCCAATGCTGGGCATGTCATCATTTGAATTTGATGAACATTCACTGAACAAGCTAACAATACTACACGTAAACATGTAGATCAGAGGTCTTCAACGTGGCGTCTGCAGAGGTACTGCTGGGGGTCCGCAAAATTGTTGCTTTAAAAAAAATTGTTTTTTTCATATATTTTCTAAATATTTTTTGTAAACCGTCTTATGTTCAAAATAATGATTCTGTCTATTTTGAATAGCTTGTAGACTATACATGATTATTATGCAATTGACAGATTGTGAGTGATAGATTCATAGTATTTACATTGGTTCTCAGTTAATAAGGTATGCATATCCAGTTATAGTTTGGGGGTCCCTGGCCTGAAAACGTTGAAGACTCCTGATGTAAATAGTCTATTTTCTGCGTGTTTTGGAGGGAAATAATAGAACCCTGACCTGGGTCAATGATGTGCATATAGGTTCAAGTGGTTAAATCCCCCACTGCACCAATATGGCATGGCAGAGTAATTCAGTGAAGATTGACGGTTTCACCTTCTCAGTAATGTAGGCATTGTGGTTATGCTACTCTTATACCGTATGTGAAGTAGATTTCATATTTACTTTCCCCAAAGTTGCCATTAAAATGTTAAAATGTATAATTAGTCACATTTATAGGGTCCGGCTTAACTAGGTTTTAATAAAGGTTATAGCTATGAACGGTCAATTACGGTACTTAAAAAATCTGCTAAACACAAACCAAATAATTGTACATGCATTGTTATACACAATGACCGTTACCCAAATGTTTCAATGAAAGACAGAAATATTTGCATGCGAACTATTGTAATTAATTTTGTCTTGCTCTGCCTGCAGTCACAAACAGAGGGAGCCGGTGCGGGTCAATGGCCAGGAGTTGCGCTTCATCACTCCCGTGAGGCGCTCTGTAAGAATCGAGGGGGCCTCTCTTCGCTACCCGGCCTCCCTCCGAGACCACGACGTCTGTGTGGCCAGCTACGATGACCTCATGGTCCAGGAGGAGCAAGAGGAGGACAGGGAAGCTAGTAGCCCATCCATACATGGCACTCCCATGTACGTCTATGTGGAGAACCAAGCCCTGAAAGACAAGGTGGATGTACAGCTATTTACCAACGATGAGGATTAGATTAGTGCACCATGTCACACACCAAAGAATTGCCAATTAGCTATTTTAGGTGTGCACCATTCTGCCAGTCTCTCTTAAAGAGAAATACATTTGTTAAGTCCATACCTGTCTAAACATGTAATTGTCTACTCAAAGTTTTGGCCATATATTGCACACTGCACATAATTGCATTGCACATAATTAATCTCCAGGGACTTCTTTATTTCCATATCAGCCCATCATTAACACTTTCACCCTATAGACATAGAGCGTATGTTGTTGAGACCTCTACATTTTTTCCCTATACACCAAATGTCTTGTCAAATGCCGAAATTGTTCATTTTGTGGGTTCGTATTATATTGTAACCGTGACACAAATAAAGTGCAATAAATGTTCTTGTTTAATTGCATTACTCAAGTATCCATCCAACTAAAATCAATGGAAAACATCTGTAAAATGGTCAGCGATAATGCCAAGTGCCGGTATACACTGAAACATAACGTAGTTGATAAGCTAAATATGCCAGACCACTGGTATGGTCCTTAACTAGGGCTAGGTGATATGGACAAAATAGAATTTCACAATAGTTTTGACCAAATAACTTTTTGAGATGATGTATTTGTGACAATTATCTACTTATCTATATTCTCTGAGCTGGTAGGTTTAACATTTTAAAGCATTAAAGGGCCACTTCACCTCTGGGACAACCCTATCTTATTTTATTGTTGTTTGGGACACGATCAACACAATCCTGAGTTATTTTTTGTGTTCAGTCTGTTTTTTGAGATATTTTAGTATTCAGCATGTACTGGTGATGCGTTTTGCATCACCAGTAAATATTTTAGTATTCATGCTGAATACTAAAATATCTCAAAAAACAGACTGAACGATGTAAATAGGGAATGAATGCCCTGCCCTTTAATGCAAATCCCATTATACCTGTTGTCATAGGACCCGTTTTGACCATCTATTTGCCTGTGTCCATTTATGCCCATATATGGAGATCAATTTATGCCCATATATGGAGATCTCTGTATCTGGTGTCTTACAAACCCATGAGTGTTGGGCATTGTGTGTGCAGGACACAAAAATAAACGAATCAATCAATCATTATTCTGTAGAGGCCTGGAGGAGGCCTTCATCATTAACTATAATTCCACAGGAGACCTGTGAGATCAGGGAAACTGGAGGGAGGAAAGCTGTTAACCTCTGCCTGTTGCCTCAGTGTGGCATGAGGTGGTATTGCAGACATTTCAGGCAAAGATGTTGGGGTCATTCTCACGCTTTCTCACACCCACGTGTGTGTGTGTGTGTGTGTGTGTGTGTGTGTGTGTGTGTGTGTGTGTGCGTGTGTGTGTGTGTGTGTGTGTGTGTGTGTGTGTGTGTGTGAGAGAGAGAGAGAGACAAAGACTGTATAAAAGGTGTGTGATGTGTGTTCGAAAAACCCAGTGGCAACCTGAACCAAGTGTCAACCTGTGTGGGGACAGGTTTTTATTACTTTGTGAGGACCAAATGTCCCCACAATTATAGTAGAATTGGAGAAATAGATATTGTGGGGACCAAATAGTAGGTCCCCACAACGGTTAGGGTTAGTTTAGGGATAGAGGTTAGGGTAAGGCCACAGGAAATGAATGGAAGTCTATGTAATGTCCCCACAACCTATGAAAACTAAGCGTGTGTGTGCGTGTGTGTGTTGTGTGTGTGTGTGTGTGTGTGTGTGTGTGCGTGAGAGAGAGAGAGACAAAGACTGTATAAAAGGTGTGTGATGTGTGTTCGAAAAACCCAGTGGCAACCTGAACCAAGTGTCATGCGGTGCAGTGCAGCCCTCAGCAACTGGGTGAAATCAAGCTGGCGGAGTTCTCCATTGATGCATGGGATTAGGATGATGATGTGTCATGCGCATAGAAAATGTACAGTTTGTGCGTCAGCCCAGCGCAAGCATCTCAGCCCAGCACATTCTCCACACATGGCAACACTGGCTAAATAGCTTAGAACCCCCTCATTCACTATAGGCTATCTCTACTTGTCAACAGCAATAGTCCCATTCAAATTACAATTACAATTTAGGCATTTAGCAGAAGCTCTTAATCCAGAGCGATTTACGATAAGTAAGGTAATACATCAAACAATAAGCAAGCTAATACATCAACATCAATACATCAAATACATATACATATCACTCTAGATAAAATAACATAGGTAGACCGAGCACCTAATCAATAAAAAAGCTTTATATAAAAACCTAAAACAATAAAAATGTTCTTTCATGTATGGTCATTGGGGGAAGGCGAGTGCTACGTAAGTGCTATGGGCCTAGGTGAAGTCTGAAAAGGTGAGTCTTCAGGCCACGGCGGAATCTAGGGAGTGAGTCTGTTGTTCTAAGTGCGACAGGGAGTTTATTCCACAGTTTGGGGGCCAGGAGGGCGAATTCTATGTCAGGACGAGTGGATTTTCGTGCTGGGGTTTTTCGATAAATAAAAGCGTGACCCAGCCAGTGAGGCTGCCTCCTTCTCACAGTGATTTGTGCAGGTAGCCTTGGGAATCAATGGTTCCTGGCCCGGGCCATGCATGTGGCCCATAGGGGTCAGGACTCAGGAGCTTATCTCCTGTTTCCTTAGCATGATGTACATCACACAGCTTGATGTACAAGTACAACCAACTGGACAAGGAGTGTCATAATGACAAAGAGAAGAATTATGACAAAGAGAGGAATTTATAGAATGACAGGATTAGAATGGGTCTTGTGACCACTAATTTACATGCAGTCTAAATTAGTCACATTTGAAATTTGAACATTGTATGGAAAGACTTGGACAATGTAAACGTGGTGTGTGGATAAAGTTATGATGTCTGTATACACTACCAACTCATGAAATGGTCAGTTATATTCTCACTTGATTTATAAGGTTGTTCTTTAAATTTAGACCAAAAGGATAGCTTATAGGCCTATGTCTTGTCTTGATACTATATACCGTCTTCAACAGAGTGATCCCAGAATCCCTATGGGGTCCTCAGAGGTACTATAAAGGGGGGCACCCCAAATGTTTGTGTGAAAGAAAACCTTTTATTTGTTTTATTATTATTATTACACATGATGGTGCTGTCAAACAAGTCTATGAATGAAATCTATTACAAAGTTTAATATGCAACACAATATTATACAATAGGCCTATATAGTGAATATATACTGCTTCATCCCTTAGCCTAAAAAGAAAATTAAAGACCTCTGCTACTAAGCCTATATGTTGATTAACTAAACTTTATCTATCCCTGTGAAGAAAGGCAGGTGTCATAAAAGCATTAAGAAGGAAACATTAATAAAAAAATCACACTTGTGTGAACTGAGCGGTGGAGGCTGTGTGTGTGTGTGTGTGTGTGTGTGCGTGCGTGCGTGCGTGCGTGCGTGCCTGTGTATTTGTGTGTGTGAATGTGAGTGTGAGTGTGCCTGGCCTGGCCTGAACAACAGCGCCCCTCCCTTAACATGTGTGGTCAAAAAAGGTATAGCAGGCTACATACACCACAGGCTACTAGTACATACAGACAGACAGACACACACACACACACGGATACACACACGGCCACGCTATGGAGACGGTGTGACCACCGCTCAACAAAACAAAACAGTTTAGGCTTAGTTAGACACAAGACATTTGCCCTGGTTCTCTGAATGACTGAGTTAACTTAATGTGTAGGCCTACAGCCTATCAATAAGTATAAATAAAATGTATACATCACCTCATCATCAGTGAATTGTGACTCTCTCTCTCTCTCTCTCTCTCTCTCTCTCTCTCTCTCTCTCTCTCTCTCTAATTAACTAGTGTTTATGAGTTGTTGTGAGTCTTGTGACAAATAATTCAGCCTTTACTGTGGTTGAAATAAAAGCCCATAGATATTCTATTGTAAAAGTGGTTTAAGTTATATAGCACTATTTTTAAACTATAGGCCTAATAATGCATATTATTAGCATAATATGCCTAAATAAACAGTCAGTGAGTCCTTAGAGCCTTTTATTGTGAAAGTGGTGTTTAAATGACACAGCTCAGCTCAAGTGTTATTATGGCGCCTAAATACATCTTACAAATATAAACCTGTGGATTTCAACCGGTCCCCAGCTTGATGGAGATAACCAAATGGACCCTTATAGATCTTTAACTCTTGAAAGATTAAAATGAAACCAAATGGACCCTTACGGGGCCATTTTATTTCATTTTACGCTCTGAAGAGTGAAATTATCTTCATTACTTAATTTACAAGAAGTCTACACAAATAGAGAATGTAGAAAGAATTGTTATTTTGATCAACATATTTACCTGTTATCTGTTACCTCTACGTTTTACCTCCGTGAAGTTGGCACCCCATAGGCTATGATGAAAACTGAGCCTTGCACCCCCAATTTTTTGGCTCCAAATCAGAAATTCTTTAGTGCTGGATGTGCCATTGAAATCATCACTTGTGGTTATATATATATATATATATATATATATATATATATATATATATATATATATATGTTACAGGGTAACTGGGTAACTCAGGGAGACTGTGGTAAGAGCGCTCGTTTTGTAGTTCACCACACACTAATCACCACCAGATGGCGACGCAGCCATTCAATAGTGAAGGCGCTGACGTCACTCGTTTGCGACTCTCTTTCTTTATTTACTAGCCTAGCCTAGCCTAGCCTAGCTTAGCCATTAGCTCCATTGTAGTCACTTGGACAGGGCGTTTATCGTGGGCTTGCCCAGGCCTTACGGCCTGGGCATAAATATAACGATTGCATTCACCACGGCTTCGTAACTCGCGCGGCGCTCCGCCGGCCGCGCGGCCCTGGCCCGCTCTTCGCGGCCACTCGCGCCTGCGGCGCTCGGGGGCGAAGAGCAGGACCAAGGTCCGCTGGCCTTCGCGCCGCTTGCAATGTCGTGGACAATCGAGTGGCTCCGCCTGGAGGACGTTGTTGTGGCGACCGCTTGTTCCGCCCTGTGCGGCACGGCAAGCGCTCCGTTTCTCTAATTCTCTGAGACGCAAAAAAAACGTGACATATATATATATCAGATTTAGCAGCAGTACAGTGGTTGCACTACAGAGGGCGGTGTAGAGCAGCAGTAGGCTACCTGCTTGTAGAACATGGGGCTTTTAAGCCGTGACATCATTTTGTAGTCATACCTCCAAGCAGATTTATTGTCAATATAAAATTTGAAAATAGTAAAAAGATTCGCTTTTTTGGGGGCAAAAGTTCTCCTCTGCCTACAAAATGATGTCAGACTTAACAGCCCCATAGCCTACAGTGGTGGTGTGTAGAATAAAATGAAACCAGCACAAATTATAAAATGTATGGCAAAATTCAGCACAAATCCAGCACTAAAGAATGACACCATTTGTAGGCCTATTCATGTTTTCATCATATGGGGTGCGTTCCCAACTTCACGGAGGGAGGAGGTCTACGTTTTGGGTCTGAGAGGCTAAATCCTCAGACTGAGAGGCTAAATCCTCTCATGCAAATTGATGCAATGGTGGTCGTGGCTCAAATGCCGAATAAATAATGGGCCGGCTTGGCCTTGATACGAAAACGGTTGACATTTGAAAACCACTTAAATAAACCGTCAATTTAAACTTGTCTTTGACAAAATAAAAGTTCTCAGAGATTAGACCTTTATTGTGAAAACAGAAAATCCGGAAGTGTAAATACAGGCAGCTTTCAGGTAGTTGTGGAACAGCTCTCCAAACGCGCACAGCGCAGCACACAGCACAGACAGCAGCAGCACAACTCAGCGTTGCAGCGAATGGAGGCGAATGCTCGGCTGGGAGACGCAACGATCTGCCGAGGGATTCTTTCAATCGTATCGCTATTAACGAAAGAGCTCCCGGTGCGACGACCGAGATCACGCTGAAAACACGTCTTTTTTTGTGTGTGTTTAGAAGAAAAGGTACGCCGTTGTTGAGGCTTTCTCTCTTTTCTTTTCTTTTTTTTAACAGTAATTTTCCCTTAGATAAAGACCCACATTGCTGTCATAAAAGGGCGTGTATGTGTGCGTGCGAGTCTCTTTCGGGGAGCAGTTTTTAACCCTTGAATGTGGGTATTTTCTATATAGAGTCTTATTTTCAATCAATCCATCCATCGTACACCGCTTATCAAGAATCGGGTCGCCGGGGGTAACGGTTCCAACTTTATCGTTTTTTTATTTTATTTTATTTTTGACATCCCGGCCGTAAGGACACACTTTGAGGATGGGATGCACGCTGAGCACGGAGGACAAGGCGGCGGTGGAGCGCAGTAAGATGATCGATAGGAATCTGCGAGATGACGGAGAGAAGGCAGCCAGGGAGGTCAAGCTGCTGCTGCTAGGTAATGAACTTCAACACGCATTATACTGTAACTGTATGTATGCCCACAAAAAGAGCAGATCTACAAGCCCTGCCGCCCAGTCTTGTGGATCTCTTCTTTTCAGCAAGCGACAACTAGCGGGCTTATAATCAGTGGTGTAAAGTAACTAAGTACATGTACTCAAGTACTGTACTTAATCACAATTCGAAGTTATTTGTATTTTACTTGAGTATTTCCAATTTCCAATACTTTTACCTCTACTCCACTAGCCTACATCATCATCTGGAATCCAAATAGTGTACTCCACTACATTTATTTGACAACTTTAGTTACCATACTTTGCAGATTTATAGATTATTATTACAAACATACATTAACCACTTAGCCCGTTAGCCCTATACATTTTGGCCATTTGAAAATAGCCGATCTACAGCTTGTAGATCTGCTATTTTCAGAAGCTTTTTAGACATTTTGTAACTGAGTACTTTTACTTAAGTAAAGGATGTGAGTACTTTTTTACACCACTGTTATTATAATACACATGCATTGACTGTCATGACTTTTGCCCGGTTGCGTTGACATCAGCTCGATCCCGGGGTGAGTGAACGAATGCAACAGAGTATCCTGCTTTGTTTCTGCAACAAATGGTCGCATAATGGATCATTGTCATCGACTAAACCCTCTCAACAATGGTACATTTCCTCCCCGTCCACTCTAGTCTGGTGCAGCCGCAAGTGCACACATCACCATCTGTAGGCCTATATGCTTAATTAACGAAGGGGAATGGCCTAACAACACAGAAAGTGAATGGTGTAATGTTGCATCAACACACACTCTAAAAGTACTGCAACTTTAATTTGAGAAAGCTGCATGATTGAAAATGCTGTATATGAGATGGCCTTTTGTATCTGTGTGTGTGTGTGTGTGTGTGTGTGTGTGTGTGTGTGTGTGTGAGAGAGAGAGATATGCATAGGTTTTGGCATGTGATTTCACAGGCCAGTGCTGTAAACATATTGCACATGCTTGCTGTTTCATGTGGGGGAAAAAAAAGAAAATTCCCCTTGACAATATAGATTGGTGAAAAACTTTTCCATCAGGCCCTCAGGAAGACCGCCTTTAGGAACTGTTGACATGCACACACATGATATGTGGGTTACCAGGACAAATGGTCTGAATCCACTACAACTAAATGGCCAACGGAGAGGCCATGGCTATGGCTTTTCATGGTTTCATGTTACCATTCTCCTCTCCGCTCTCCACTTTTATCTGATTTGGGAAAATATAAGCATATATTGTACATCGATCGGTTCATTCGGTTGTTGGGAACAGCATTTTGTGTGAGTGTTCTGTCGCTGGGTTTGTGCAAACACCCATACATTTTGTTTTGATGGCTCAGATGCATTCCTCAGGTTTTTGTAGACAGATGGGGCTAGTCAATTCAAAGCAAGCAAGTTCGGTCAAGTCTTAGCTGCCTTGCTGCAGGGAGAAACATGGGTTATTATTAACACCCATCATACAGACAACATAGATTTTGCAGACACAAATACCTGACATTCTAGTGCAGTGGTTTTTCAACCAGTGGTCCAGGGTCTTTGAGGGGGTTCCAGGTGGTCCCCAGCTAAATGATGGAGAGTTGGTAATCAAATGGACCCTGTTGTTGAACAACTGCATTACACAATTACAGAATGTAGAAGAATTGTTCTTTTGATTGACCTGTTATCAGTCCTATGGTACCACATCTGTACAGCATGGAATTGTGGACAAAATCCTACCCAACTATAAAATAAATATTCTTTGGATCTGAGAGGCTGACTCTCATCAAATGGTGGTCCGTAGCTCAAAGGCTGAATAAATAATGAACCTTTTGACATGGAAAAAGGTTGAAAACCACTGTTCTAGTGTTGTGCGTTTGTGTGAGGGAATTTGTCATATACTGTAGATATAGATACACACACTGTAATACAACTTATCGTAGACTGCTTGTCAAGTACTGATGCCCTTTAAAAGTTGTATGCCATGGTGTGTCGCTATGGGTGGACCTTTTGGCACCATGGCTTGCCATTTGTCTTTTATCCATTCAGTTGGTAGCCAGGTAACGCGCACACAGCCCGTTCAGGTTACTGGCAGGCGTGACGTAACAAGCAGCCAGCCAGCCAGCGACTCCAGGAGAAAGGAACACAGGGCCCAGTAAGATGAGTGTGCTGCTAATGACTGAAGCATTAAAAATGGAAAAGCTCCACACTGCAGTGAAGCCAGAGCAGACCCGAGTGGGAATTTGCTTTATTTACCTGACAGTAAACATTAAGCGTTCTGGTTTTGTTTGCAGCACAACTGGCCTGCTCTCCTCTTTTACAATCCCAATTTGTCCATAAAAATATGTTGTTTGTTAGCAACAAAGGCAAGCATGACTGCAGAAAGGAGTCAAACGCTACTATTAAAAATATTTTCTAGTTGACTCAAGATCACCAGTCAGTTGTGGCAATGTGTATGTTTAAAGTAAAGGCTTGGTATGGTAGGTGGTTGTGGCAGCAGGTTTGTTTATGTGGTGGACAGCTGGTTCTGCAGAAGGCTTCAGACCTAAAGCCTAATTTGCACGCCGTAGTACAACTCTGTCACTCGCAAGAAGTATAAATTAGCCTTAAGGAGTCGACTGCTGTCTGTACCAGTAGCAACATGAAATCATCACACTGACATTGAGGCCTTCATTTGCATGAAGTGTGTGTGCGCGCGCGCTCACGCATGTAAACACACCTTAATGTTTGAACAGGCTTGACTTGACAGCCTCAGGTCCTCTGCAGTTGGTGAACCTGGTATTTCCACTGAAAATTGGATTATTTCCAATTTAGGCTAACTGTCAAACTTTTAATTGGCACTAATTTTATCCCATCATCTCCAAGGAAGCCTTACTATTAATGTCTACATCTAAAATAGATTCTAATCTCCCCAGCCTAATTAATCTAGCTATAATTGCCATAGTGGGACAGTTTTTGTGAATAGTCTTAGACGTAATAGACCTTTCCCTGGCATTTTGACCTCTAGTTTCACAGTTCATATATAGTACTGTGCCGCTGATGGTGGAAAATGTACTCGCGTGTTTTACTTGAGTAAAAGTATCAATACTGCAATATAGAAATACTCTGTTACAAGTAAAATTCTGGAATTCAAAATGTACTTGAGCAAAGGTATTGACATCAAAAGTAAAAGTTACCAAAAGTACAAAATGTTTGAAAATAGTAGATCTACAAGATCTAGATCGGCTATTTTCAAATAGCCATGGTATAAAATAGGGCTGAAGTGGTTAATGTGTGTTTTGTAATATTATAATAATTTGTATCTGCAAAGTAACTAGTAACTAGTAAGTTTTCAAAAAAATCTAGTGGAGTAGAGTACAACATTTGGATCTGAGATGTACTGTAGTGGATCAGAAGTAAAAGTATTAGAAATTGAAAATACTCAAGTAAAGTACAAATACCTAAGAACTGTACTCAAGTAAATGTACTATATAGTTACTTTACACCACTGCATGGAACAACCTGCATTCCTTGGTCACTGTCCCATCATTAGCTATCTCACAGTCACTCAGAGTAGAGCGGTCTGTGCCAACGTGAGCTGGAAACAATCTATCAGCCATCAATGTGCTTTTTGTGCCTGTTTGCAGATCAATGCCAGTGATTTAGTCTGATTGTTTCCTCACTGGGTAACACTGCCAACTAGATCCTGGAATCTTCCGAGTGACTCATGCGTTAGTCCCCCAGCGGGACTGAAAGAGATAAGAAAAGAAAAGAGGAATTTGATAGTGAGTGGAGGGCAGAGAAAACGAATCGTGATGGGGAAATGAAAGTGTGATTGAAAGTAAGAAAACTAGAAAAGAAAAATGTAAGGGAATATACGGTACAAGGGGAACGGTGATATTCATGACAGTGAGGTGTAAACTGTAAAGCTGAGAGGGTAATGACGATTGGCAAAGAGACAAGCCTGAGATGGACGGTGCCAAGCAGCTCAGGGTGCTAATGTGGCATTACCAGTACTCACATTTTGTACTTAACCCTTTCCAAGCCACGGGGAGCCCCTTAATGTTAAAACCGTACTATATCGAACTTCCTAGGGGGGGAGGGGCAGCCAATCGTCTTTTCCCGTACTTTCCCGTATTTACCGAAATAAATGATTTTCATCCGAAAATCGGCGATCGTCTAACCTTCCCTAGTCACCACTCGTGCATCGATAGCTCATGGCTGGGCTGAGATGAAGCAGAAGTGATGTCATTGGCCTTTCCTTTTCCAAGGCACATTATCCCATTCGGTTACTGTCTGTACCCTGGTGCTTCTCCAGCAGCCATGCTAGGGGCTATGCTAGCGAAAATTTTCAGTTCTGTTCTTTAGTCACACATGGATTATTTGCGGGGACATTTACGTGAACGGATCGCGCACGCGAAACGCACGGGGAGATCGATGATCGGCCAAAACACCCATTCTATCCCAACGGAGATCGAGAAAATCACGGTGAGTTACTGACCTGGGGGGGAAAAAAAAAGAAAAAACAACGGCGCTGTTCAAGATGGAGGGGCTGCGGGCTCATGTTTATAAACATAATATTATGTCTCGATCACAATACAAAAATAGAAATTTCACGGCTAATCTACCAACCCCCATTCTATTTCGGCTTAGAAAGTGTTAAGGGTTTTGTAATATATTTTTTATCTGCAAAGTAACTAGTAGCTAAAGGTTTAAAAAATGTAGTGGAGTAAAAGTACAATATTTGGATCCGAGATGTAGTAGATGAGTAGACGTAAAAGTACTGAAAATAGTCAAGGACAAATATCTCAAAATTGTACTTGGGTACAGTACTTGGGTAATTGTACTAGTTATCCTGCCTCATCAAAGTGCCCCGTGGACTAGGGGTGGGTGATATGGTGATAAATATCGTTGAGAGAACTTGAGACGATACAATGTCTCCACGATTTGCCTTTTCAGAGATATCGTATATATCGTGATACAATGAGGGAGCCTTATAAAAAAAATCCTGTTGAATTGTTAATACAGAGATTCATTGCACAATTCATTTAAACCTGCATGTTTGTCTAAATCAGTAGTTCTCAAACATTAAAATGTCATGGTCTCCCCTTAACTCTGACAGTATACAAATTTGTATACTGTTACTGTCAGAGTTACATACTTGAAAGTAGGGTTGCAACGGTATGAGATTTTTAACACCGAAAATATCGTCCGTGTCAACACCGCGATTATCGGTAACCCGTTTCAACCACCATTGCGTGTCTTGTTGTCTTGTGAGCACTCAGTAGCAGCCAATGCTACCTCAAGCTACAACAACAACAACCATCCGACCATATTAAAAATTAAACTTTGTACAAAAGCAACAACACTGTTAGTGTTACAACAGCCCTGCGTTTTCTTGTTTGGCTAATCGTTGTTTTTCCGCCTACTGCACGCTGTGACATTATAAAGCCACAACTAGTCTCCTGGAACATACCCTGCGAGTGGGGACGAGACATCATGCAGTCTGATGGGCTGTGCCTCGCCCCGTGGATGATCCGTTGATTCTGAATCTGTTCTCGACTCTCCCACACAAGGAACAGCTCCCGGCCTCCTGCGATTGAGAACCGAATCCCATCGTTCATTTAAAAGAGCTGTTCAAAAGAGCGGAATCGTTGGCGAACGTCACATCTCTACTGCGCTCCTCAGGGCAGAGCAGAGCAGCGGATGCGCTTTCTTTTTATTTAACGGTGTTATCGGTGTGCAAGTTAAGTACTCTGTGTTGTGCTCGCTCACCGGTAACACCGGTAACACCGAGTACCGTTGCAACCCTACTTGAAAGGGTCAATTTAGACCTCCCAAAATGAACCAAGAGAGTCCCTGGACCCCACATTGAGGACCACTGGTCTAAATGGTCTTTCCTTTAGTTTTTGTTATCTTGTACTCTAGTAGTTGTACTGTTAAATAACTTGAAAAATAACCATAAAAACCAACATGAGAAAGAATCGTGATAGGATCGTGTAGCTTGGGAAAATATTGTGATATTGTATTTTTCCTTATTTCCCACCACTACCGTGGTCAACATGCATCCGTTGGTCCAGCAAACCCCCCCCCCCCCCAACCACAACCCCTGCAACCTGAATCTGCTGACCCAGACAGATGAGCCCTCAGTCTGACCCCCTTTATCCACCGTGAGCCTGGAATGTGAACACTGGTCCCAAACAAAAAGAAACCCGCCATAATGTGTTAAAATGAGGCGGCGGCGTCCTCGCCCGCATTGCATAAACGCATGAAATGACTTGGCATCGCGGGTACAGCTAATCCATAATGCACAGTAGACTCAATAGCCATTTTAATCACGTTCGTGGCCGCGCTAGCATTCCGTTGTTGTCATCGCGCATTCCTCACTCTCCCTCCCTCCCTCCCTCCCTCCCTTCCCTTCCTCTCTCTCCGCTGAGAGGAAAATCACCCAGGAAGAGTTCCAAGAGGAACGATGCGTTGGTGGCAAGCGATAGAAGCAGCTCTGTTCTGTTTGAAAGAGGGGGGGTGAAAAGAAGCCCCCCAAAAAAAGGCTACATATTCAATGGAGGGGTTGGCTGGGATAGTCTCAAAAAATGCAACAGATCACCAGAAACAGAAACCAGCTGGCCCAGTGGTTTTTTTTGGTCAGAGGCTGGTTTCTGGGGGTGGGTGTATCAAAGGCGTGGGCGTGTGTAACATGACTCTGAACGAAGGCCACCACCAGGTCAGGACTGTGGTTCCATATATCCTGTAAAAGGCCATGTGTGCTGAATCAGGAGCACTGCGCTGCCCCGGCCCCAGCAGCAGGCTTTGAAGGTGCTGGGGCCACGCCCCCTGTGATGTCACAAACTTGGGAACGGACCCAAGTCGGGTCACTCACACGCCACGGGCCCGAACTCCCACCGCGTTGAACACGCTGCTTTTACAGAATCTGAACCCAAATTATACTGTTTGATCGGTTAATTTAAGTAATCCATCCATTACTGGAATAAACGTATTTTCTTTTAACAGGTACATCGCTTAAATTCAACTCGTCATTTGATCTCCTGGCGGCCTTAGACATATTTGTGTTAATATACTACTGGTATTTACATTTGTTTTTTTGTGTAGGGGTACAGTACAGGTGTACAGTAGGTGTACAACAGCCTAATACCTTTAGACAAAGCCTAGGTATTTGTTGCCTCCTACATCAAGTCATCCTGTGGATTGAAAACAATCCTTTGTGATTCATCTAATTCTGAACACAATGAATGGAATGTGAGACCTGATGAATCACTGAGTGAAACACTTTCCTTTTGACTTTTACACCATTATTATGTTGTTGATTATTTTTGTGTGTGTGTAGATATCCTTTTCTTTCTCATTGATGTGAGAGTGAATTACTTAAACTTAAACGTAATCAACAATCGGAATAAAATAGAAACGTTGTGACAAGATTCCCAAGTTTCCTCCCAAGAAGACCACGTTTTGATCAGTTAGCTAACATTTTCCTAGGGCAGGGCGGGGGTCTTAACTTTCAAGAGTGAGCTCATAGCTCGTCTGAAGTGGGGTTTTCATGAGCTCCACATGGCATGGAGAGCCGATGTGTTGGTATGTGAACTGGAGTGGCCTCTGTGTCCTTGGAGGAGTGGGGCAGACCCAGGGATCCTGCTGTGCTGTGCCTGCCATCCCACTGCCCAGCCATGCTCGGGCTCGCTTTTTCACAGCATGTCTGCTGGCAGTAATGCCCCCCCCCCCCCCCCCCCCCCCTCCTGGGACCACTCCAGCGATACAGTGTTGGCACTTAATTAAAATAAATGTGTCCTCAGGACGGTGCATCTCATCCAATTATACCCAAGGTGAGGTGCCAATGCTCTGGTGTCAGCATGCAGTCACAGCTCAGGGACCCTGGAGGCTGTTCATAAGAATTCACATACAGCGATACTCTACTCTCTCCTAATACTGTTGTCATCGCTTCCCTGTTTTCATTTCTTTCTAAATTTTTGTCCCACGATTTTGTAGCCCATCTTTCACCCAGTGCCAATTGCCTAAAACGTAATCCTGGGCTCTGCTCTCCCTCTGCCAACCTGGGGAGGGCCCCGAACTGAGCTCATGCTTCCTACAGTGCATGAGGAGTGAGCAGGCCGCTTCTTATCACCTGAGAAGGGGGAGCTTCCCCGGTTGGATGTAGTGCGTGGAAGGAACACGTTATTCCAACCAGTTACTTTCCCCTCCATTACAGGCACCCCGGCTGGCCAGAGGGAGGCATTATAGATTATAGAGACCAGGATTACTGCATGTTTTTGTGAGGGTACCTACCCTAGGAGACACGGGAAGAACATGCAAACTCCACACAGAAAGGCCCTTTAGCCAACCCCACCTAGGGTGTGGGCACTGATGAGGCAGAGGAGAGAACACGCTGCCTGCGCCCACAGCGTCCCCTGGCGGGAATCGAACCTTCTAGCTGTGAGGTGACAGCTCTACCGATTGCTCCACTGTGCCCCCCCCCCCATGTTGATTTGTGACATTGCCCTCTAAATGTTTTTTTTCTTTTGTGACATGTGTCAAGGACAAACCATCTCAGGTTATTTGTTCAGCAACACCAAGACGAGACGGAACTAGATTAGCGAGGTGATTTCATTATGCAAGACCAGGCCACCTTGGGTCTGCTAACTGTATCACGAGGAAACAAATGGTGCCACATTTCATGATGAGTGTTTCCTCTTCCTCTCTCTTCCAGGTTTTATTAACCGGGAGAGGAGCCGTTTAGGATCATTTTAGGAGGTCCACTGGAAAATGGAAATGATTATGTGTGTGTCAGGAACATAGTTGGTGTTTATTTGGTGGAATATCTGTTTCCCAGAGGCTGAGGAACGGCTCCCTGTTCGGAGAGCTTTTACGTCACTGGGGAAATGTTCATCGGCTCCCTATGACCGAGTCTGCTCTCCCGTAATATGAGCACAATGAGTGCACATTTGCTGATCTAATATAGGTTAGGGAAATAGCCATTAGGGCACACGGGATATGAGGATAATGCATGTGGTTAACAGGGGCATACATTGAAGTTAAGAAGAAAGGAAAAAAAGAAAATTGGATTACAGAAATATTTCCTTAAGGGCACAATTGCATCCATATTACCAGTCACAGATGTTGTGTACTGTAGTTGCAATGGTAAATATAGACTGCATGTCCAAGTCTAAATGTTTCTCTCATACTCTGCCACACTATCGTTGCCATGGAAGTGTGACGTTTGAAAGAGGGAGCGAGAGACTGAGCCTCAAAGTCGCCATGTAAAGGCAGGATCCTCCCTAATCACTCACGCTGTCCTCCCATTGCAGGGTTTGCATATCATTAAAGTAGACTTGCACATTATATCCAATCCATTTAGTGGTGTGCCTCGCTTCCTGAGGTGGCACGTAGCATTGTCACTTCTACGGTAGTAACCAATTTAATCAGCTAGTCAATTGCGTGTTACTTGTAAGAAGGAAGACCCATGTAGGCACAATAGGAGTGCTGTTAATTTAAAAGTTTTGCCAGCCAATTGATTCAATTCCAAAGTTAACGTTGTCCTTGGGGAATCGCCAGTGCAAACACAATACAGAAACGGCTGGAAGTGAAATGAGCTTGAGTGAATGATCCATGCACTAACTAGGACATGACAGAAGGGAATGTGAGCGACATGATGACGGATGATAAGGCCTCTCTGTGACCCTATGTTAGACTATACGTACATGGCTTCAAATCATTCTCAGTGCTCCAAAATGCACTCAGTTCAGAACTTCATTCTGATCTAGGGCTCAAAATAAATATTTGACTGCATTCATTCTCTCGAGACAAGAGTCATGATGGCTTACGCCAAAGGAAGAGGTACCGACCGAGTGGGCGTTCCCCTTTCTTTGACGATTCGCTTGCCAGATTGGACTGCATTAGGATGTTTAAACTGCCAATAAAAGCAAGCTACATTTTCCCACTTGCTGGAGTAATGCTGTAATGCTTAGTCCTAGGTTTATGAAGATTTACCCAAATATATTGACCCATTCAGGCCGGGAACACTACTTAGTGTATTACAGTACATGTAACAGTATGTAGCAACATATTTGTTTTTGTAGGCACATTTTTTAATAATATTGTTTTTCAGAAAACTTAGGTCAGGTCTAAATGGGTTAATAAACACTACTTATATTTAATTGTTGGTAATAAGTGGCCATGTACTGCATGTAGTGTACTGTACTGTACTGTATAACTGATTAATCAACTCAACTCTGAGCTGTATGGTTATCATAAAAAGAATGCATTCTGGAGAGGCAAACCTGAGGGAATTCGCCTCCGCATCGCATTCTTTTTCCATAACCCATCACTGCTTATCATTGATTATCCCTTATGTAAATACTACACTTAACCATCTCCAGGTCAAAGAGGTGCCGCTAGATAATCACTAGGGGTGCAACGATACACAAATTATTTGTTGCCTCGATACAAAAAATAAACAGAAATGTCCTTGATTTATAAATTTATTTTTATAACTATGTATTTTTTTGTTTTAACTTTGAACAATACGGTACCCAACCTATAGGGTAGTGGTTCTCTAAGTGGGCTCCAGGGGAATGTGGATGTGGAGTGGTATTGTATTGTATTGTTCGGTACAGGGTCATTCGGTTCGATTCGATTCTCGGTTCGATATGTTGCACCCCTAATAATCACAGGTAGAGAAAGCATGCCCCCAGTTGATCAAGACGATGGCTTATCTTTCACCACCGATAGCTTTGTGTCACATGTTAGATTCCATCAGTGTATTTATTGGAGATCCAGATTTCCACGCTGAAAGTATCTTTTATGCGCTTAACCACATGAACCCTCGCATCATAATAGGTTAACTCATACCCTGCCAAAAAAGAAGTTTCTATGATAAAAACGTCTTTAAAACGTCTTTTTCACTATGGACCTCCCTGCCAAACGTCTTCTGAACGTCTTTTTTAAAAAAATAATAAAAAATAATTTTGGACCTCCAACAGTGTACTAGGCATGATCGCGATCGCGAAATTGCATGTTTAACCCCCATACCAACCCCATCTTTCAAACATGGCAGCCATGTTTGTTTACATTTGAAGAAAACATAAGGGCTCCTTTCTCCTGAATGCCTGAACGGATTTCCAAGCGGATTTTTTTGTTTGAAAGCTGTGAAAAGCATGCACATGCATAGTGCATGATCTGTGCACGAATGTGTGCACCAGCGTGCACACTATTTTTTTAACCCTTTGTTGGCGAACCGGCAATATAAGAGGTCATCCCACTTTAAATATGGCACCGACTGAGTTAACATTTGTCAAAAATAGAAGATCTACAAGTTCACATGCGACATGCCTGTCAGCTTGTAAATCGAGATTTGTTATAGAGGGGAAAAAGGAATGGGCCAAGTATAGACCCCTGGTGGACCCCACCAAATCTTTGTGTGATAGAAACATTTTATTTCCTGAGAACTTTAAAAGAGCAGACTATACAGAGTGAAAGGTCAAGTTTATCAAGTATTGACGGTTCAAGTGGTTAAATATCTGAAAACACAAATTGACATGAATCCAAAATACACTGATGATTGTGCTGTCAAACGATGAAACTATTATATACGGAATCTATGAAAAGGTTGTGGGGGTCCCTGCTTCATCTCTCTCTCAACTAAGGGGTTATTTGGCCTGAAAACGTTGAAGACCCCTGGTAGTTAATGATGTCTATCAACTCACTTCTCCTTTCTTCTCCTCCTCTTTGCTCTCTCCATCCCCTCCTGTCTTCTGCTCCAACCCCTTCTACCTCTCTTCCTCTCTCCGTTTCTTAGGTGCCGGTGAATCGGGGAAGAGCACAATCGTCAAGCAGATGAAGTGAGTCCATTTTGCTGCTACTGTATGTAAATTAAAACGACTCCATCCATCCTTTTGCTCCGATCCATCAAGACTATTGCCATCAGATATGCGCAACAGATGGTCCTTTTCAATGGATATGCATATAAACTGCGCTGTTATGGTCTTTGAATCCCAATGCAAACGAGAATAAATCCCAATACAAATAAGACTGATGCATCATGAATCATGAGTAATAGAGGGCACACCACAATACAGTAGAATGGACTAGGGTTTAAAAAAAAACTGATTCAAATGTGATACTTAAAATGTTTTGAGAACGCAGCCTTGCATTGCTGTGTACTGTACAGGTTATATGACCATGAATAAAACACTTAGTGTTTTTAGATGTAGGAGCATACGCACAGATTTGAGGGGGAAAAGGTAGTGTGCGCCAAGTGAGCAACTCCATAGAAGTGATCAGTGAATGGGTGGGGATTTCTGGCTACCACTCTAGTTATTTTATAACTTTATGGCCTCACAGCTCAAACAATGCTGTGTTTTGGTTTCATTTCGAAAAGACTTCTGGGAATTGCAGTTTTCTTTCAACATTAACTCATTGACTGCCAAGGCCCGAGTTTCCCGAGTTATTACAGTAGTCCCAGGCTGCCACAGCTAGAGTTCTCAAATTCGGCCCGAGCCCGACCCTACCCGACCCGACCCGACGTTATCGGGCCGAGCCGGGCCCAAAAATTATAATAATTAGTTGGGCCGGGCCGGGCTCCGGGCTCCGTCACTCAAGCAACAGAGAACAGGCGCATATCGCTGTCTGCCTGTCTTCAGCGCAGCACTGAAACCTGCCTAAGTTCCTAACCAATGGACCAAGGATAATCGGTGACGCATACGGAAGTATAGTCTATCATTCTCATAGAGCAGTCTGGTTGTTGTGATGACGTCACAATCGAAACCTTTGGATATACGGAAGTCTCTCACAGGCAGCGAGTCAGCGTTAGCTCTGTGTGGAGCGGCTACGATGAAAGTTTGGAGCTGCATGTTAAATTAAAAGGCAGCAGGCAGTTTCACAAGTTTGTAATAAGTTATAAATCCAAGAAAAGTACATTCAAAGCGGAACCAACCTGGATATTATTGACAAGGACTTAAGAGGATTGTATTAACAACAACATCAACATGACCAACCTAAAAGCACCATACGTTGACATCCTCTTACCTTATAGAGACGATCATCTCGGCTGGTAAGATATTATTAATTCCATTATGCTTTCTGGTTAATCAAGTGTCCTTTGCTGCTGCTGTGTGCATTTATATTAAAGGGTTTAAAGCCGCAGCGCGCCGCTTATTACGTGCCTGAGTTGTATGTTTAAGCATGGTGGTCAGGTGGTGTCGCGCACTAAACAACAGATCTGCAAGCCCAGAATGCAAGCCAGATGAACACGTTTTGGGTTTATAGATCTGCCGAGCCAGCCTGCCTGCGTTTGATGCGTGACCGTTGAAAGGACGAAACATAAATCACGCAGGCAGCGACAACGGCAGGGAGAGAGAGGATGAGAGCTGTATGATTGAGATTGACTGTTGACAACAACAGGGATTTAACGTTATCACATTTTGTGCAGAACCTTGCATGTTTCATGAACAATTTAATGTGAAGTTGCCATTTCGCCAACTATTATATGTCCATTCTCTCACTGTTGTAATTTGAGACACTGGTGCTGCCAGCTGCCTACTGGCGACGTTTCTTTTTTTTTCTCTCTCTCTCTCTCTCTCTCGGGCTTTCGGGTTTTCGGGCCGAAAATGATGATAATTGTTAGGGTCGGGCCGGCCTTCGGGTCGGCCCACTCGGGCCCAGTTAGGGCCGGGCCTTAATTTTCAGGCCCGTTGAGAACTCTAGCCACAGCCCGAGTTTCCCGAGTTGGAAGCCATTTTTTTTTTTTTTTTTTTTTCACATTTTTTTTTATAAAAAAATGTCTAAAAATGCCTCAAATGTATTAGGCATGATCGCAATTGCGAAATTGCATGTTTAGCCCCATAACAAACACATCTTTCAAAATGTCAAAAATGGCTGTTTTGTCTGACTTTGAAGGCTTGTATCTCATGAATGCCTGAACGGATTTCCAAGCGGATTCTTTTGTTTGAAAGCTGTTAAAAAGTACTACACATATGGTGCATGATCTAGGCATGGGCGTGCACGATCCGTGCACTAAAAATTGATCCGTGCACTAGAAATTTAGGAAGGTGGCAGTGTTTGTTTTGTCTGACTTTGAAGGCTTCTATCTCATGAATGCCTGAACGGATTTCCAAGCGAATTTTTTTGTTTGAAAGCTGTTAAAAAGTACTACACATATGGTGCATATATGGTGCATGGGCGTGCACGATCCGTGCACTAAAAATGTATCCGTGCAATAGAACTTTAGGAACGTGGCATCCTGGTACTTGGCGGCCATCTTGAAAAGGGCATTCAATGAGTTAAATAACTACTACTGTTGTCGCCAAAAGACTAAGAAAATGGACATCACACGCATTAACTGACAAGCCTGAAAATAACAGACCTGTAAGTTAACAACACATTGCGACACATTGTGAGCTTAACCTGAATGATTCTTTCAATTAATATAGAAAAGATAAGATAAATAAAATGCAAGTTGTTCGTCTTAAAAATACAATCATAATTTTGTCAGGAATCTCATTTTGTAAAGAAACATTGTGGGGAAAGTGTATGAACCCAGTTGAATCAATACACCAATACGCTTGTCGCAGTATTTCCCAAAATATCCTCAACACCCGTAATGTCACTCCCTTCACAGATGAGTCAGATGTTTCTTTGCACTGATGTTTATTTAACAATAAAGCACCGTCAAAACTGTCAACAGAAAATGAATAAACAGGATAAGGATAACATAAAAATAACCATAGAAAACCTAATAAAGGAAAATACAAAAGAACTTAATTCACCTCTCTGGCTGCATGTACATAATTATGAAGAGAATGAAACAAGGTCCAAGATCCCAAAACAATAATGAACAAACTAGAACAAAGAAAATACAATCGATCAATGAAACTCATAAACAAATAAAAGATACTTCAATATTGACTTATAAAGTGTATAAACATTGACGTCAAAAGTAACAAACCTTGTCAACTGTGCCACGCTACGACCAAACAATTGCCTCCATTCACACGGACGGCAAGACAAGCACTGAATGAGTGAGCTGCCATTGATTGACAGCTACCCTATGTGGTCATGGCGGAAATGACATTAACGCAACATCCGGACAACTTGGAAAATAAATACAATTTAATATATAGAAAACAAAATGACAAATAAGTAGCAGCAGCCACACGTAATGATGAGATTATTTATTGCAGTTGTTCCACTGTAATGAAAATGAGGCAATAGCTTATGTGGAGAGTTAATCAGTTAGTTTATTTATGCATACTGGATGTCGGCTCACAGTCCATTTGAGACCTTAGTAATACATTGCACTATAGATAAATTTACATGTCATACATCCAAAACAGCTGCTCAACTTTCAATTAATAGGCATACTTTTGGTTAGACAGGGGTCACCGTTTTCATTGTCCACAGTCCACACATGGTGCTGTTGCATATACTGTACAAGTGTATTGTATATGCAGTTGGGTGAATATGCTAGCCTGATTTCAGACTCAGCTGAAGCTTGAGTCTGACACTGTTCCCTGTCTGAACTATTTACAGGGGGAGGGACTTTGACTTACCCTAAACCAATCACTCGAGATCAGCGGATCCGCCTACTTGTGGCTTCATCCGTGCTCACAACATTGATAGCCATTAGCACACTTAATGGCAACAAACATTGCGTGTGTCTGTGTGCAAGCGATCTGTGTGAGTGTGAGTGACTGCTTCCACATAGAACTGCGATCAGAAACGTAATCAACAGCTTGGTGAAATCAGCGTGTGTGTATGGGTGTGTGCTGCCTGGTAGTGGTGGTGTGTGCATTTTAGAATATTGTGTGGAGCGGATAAGGAACCGAACAGGGTGCAAAGTATATTTATTCTTGTTTATTTGTTCAATTGGGAGAGGCGCCTTGGTGCCTGCGCGCCCAAAAGCGCTTTTATTTTATGTGATGTATTTCCATTAAATTGTAGCAGGGGCTACAGACCTCAAGACCTGGCGCCCCAGGCAAATGTCTGCTCAGCCTCCTTCGATGGGCGGCACTGCATCAGTCAATACCAGCCCCCTCCAACCACTGCAGTGTGCTAGTTGGTGTGGTTGAAATAGGCAACCAGACTATTGTTAAACCTTTTCTGTCACCTAAAGTAAACCTGTTTTCATTTAACTTTTTCTGCAATCCCAAAAGTCCCTTTTCTGTCCCTTATTGTGTCCAATCAGAATCAGACAGCGTTGGTCATGCTTCACATGACATCACAATATCTAATATAAATGGTAAGACAGAATTCATTTCCCTGTGGATTCCTCGCGGCTCGCGTCAGTGCAACCACACTTGCAATTTCCCAGAATTAGCCCTATTCACGGCCCGCCCACTCAGCATCCCCCTGGTGCTGAAGTCACGTTTTGAAGGGGAAACCCTGCTAGAAGCCCATAGAGTTAACACAGAAATCGCAAATTTAATGCAATTTCCGAATAGTAAAGTATAAAATACGGCTAGCATGATCAAGAACACAAGATAGTAAAAGGAACAAAGCGTTATAATTTACTTTACCGTTCGAAATAATGATTTGTTGGCTTTAAGTCCAGCTATTTCTGTTATAGTTTCCCCTTCTAAACTGACGTCAGCACCAGGAAGTTGCTGAGAAATTTGCTGAGTGGGCGGGCCGTGAATAGGGCTAATTGCACCTTTATAGTTATTTTGTATTATCATACAGGTTGGACAAAATAATGTTTTTATTCGCTGAAATAAGTTCCCTTTTTAACGCTCTCCTCTCTGTTCAGGATCATTCATGAGGCTGGTTACTCGGAGGAAGAGTGTAAGCAGTACAAAGCTGTGGTCTACAGCAACACCATCCAGTCTATTATTGCCATCATCAGAGCCATGGGCCGCCTCAAGATCGACTTTGGAGACGCCGCCAGAGCAGTGAGTACAAACTCAACCGAACACTAGAATTGCAGGCCCTTTTGAGTACCTACTATACTGTGTATGTACCCTTGTTTCCTGTTGAGATTGGCACATTTCCTGGGGCAAGCTGCCAAGATCACACATGTCACACGGGTCTTTTTTCTTTTTTACTCTCAAAAAAGCGGTGCATTTGAAACTACATTGCAGTGCACGTCATGGGGTGGTCACTGCTTGCCTCCTGTGAATAGTTTTATTTTTTATTTTTGTTTTATTTTCCGTTGCTGAGTGAGGTCAGCAGACAAAGTGACATGAGTGAGATGAAAATACCTGGATGAAATGTGCCAATTTCAACAGGAAACATCGGTTATTCAGTATGACTCTTTCCTTGAGGGGGCGGGGGGGGGGGGGGGGGGGGGAACTAGTGTATGCTCAGCGTCCTAATGTGAACACAGTTTTTTTTCTGTTGCCTCCTGCCGTTGAGCACAAGGAAGTTTGAGAAACAATAATTAGGATAATTTGACACCCCGCGTCGTCTCCGGTAATAAACCGCCTCCAGAATGTGTTGACAAATAACATGTTCGGCGTGTTTCCGTAAAATCTCATGCCAGCGTCGGTTGCATTGCAAAATCCAGAGCGTTGGTTTAAATATGGACTGTTATGGGTCCATTTGACCTGGTTTCAGAGTTAAATGAACACTCAACACTTCTCTCAGGACGATGCGAGGCAGCTGTTTGTGCTGGCCGGCTCGGCCGAGGAGGGCTTCATGACGGCAGAGCTGGCCGGAGTCATCAAGCGCTTGTGGAAGGACGGAGGGGTTCAAGTCTGCTTCAGCCGCTCCCGAGAGTACCAGCTCAATGACTCGGCAGCATAGTGAGTCACGCACGCACGCACGCACGCACGCACGCACGCACACACGCACACACGCACACACACACACACACACACACACACACACACACACACACACACACACACAGCTGAGGCAATTGAGACAAAACAGTTTCAAGACTCTCGCCCTGACACTTGAGTCATTCACACATAAGATCCACACACCAAAGAAAACTCTAGTCACTGATAGCTGAAGGCCTGTCCAGGGCCTTCTGCAGACCAATAGATCCCCATGCAAAGGTCCTGCTTGGATAGGCTGCGTGTCCCAGACACTCGCAAGACTCCTACTGTATCTACTGCAGTCAAACATTGTCTACCTCAAACCATACCTCAACAGAATGTTCGGGGAGCCTGACGGCTGCCGTGCGTCCGTCTGAACTTTGAGTTGTGAACTGTCAATATTTGCACTCTTGTACCAAGCTTGGTAGCTGGAGAGAGCGCTCAGCTTAGTCTTTGACGCCTTTGGAATGTTTTCAAGGCTAACAAGATCGGGCAAAATTTTAGCCCTTTTCCTCCCTTAACCTCCCTTTCCTGCTAAACGCCTCATTTATTTGCTGAAACAGTTAGAAGTTTGTGGTGTGTTGTGTTGAACAAATGATGTCATCACAGGGCTCCTGTGTTTGTTTGGTAGAACTCCCCCTCCTTGCCTTGTTTTGCAGCTGAAGATGAAACGTCACCATTTCCCCTGTTGGCACAGAGAACTGCAGTGTGTTGTGCCAGGGATTACACTACACCAATGGTTTCCAAGAGGAGTTGTCATTAAGGGAAATAACTTCATGTAATTCGTTTTCTTAACATACAAACTCCAAGGAAAGAATTCAGGCTTAATTTAGGATAGAATAGAACATATTTCCTTAAGTTTACAATTCAGTATGTCATGCTGTCAACCAAAGACATTACATTACGTAACAGCTTTTAATTAGTTTGAATCTTTTACTATTTATCATTAAAACAAGTATAACTTCTTCCAAATGTGATTGTCTAAAACTCGTATTTAGCTGTGTCACCTAAAGTGAGTACACCACGGTGTTAACAGTGGTTACACGTGTTCCGAACAGTTTCTCCCATCTCATCTGTGTTTACATCGTTGTTCTATCTGCTTGTAAAATAGCATAATCTTATCTCACTGGGGATTTGATGAATGGCAGAGTTGTTCGGCTTGAGATGTGGAATCCAGCAGAGTTTATCTGACTTGTGTGGCCCTATTGTTTCATCCACCTTGAGAATGTGTGGAGCGTTATTAGCTTGACTGGCAGCTAAACAACTTGACCTTGACACTCTCACACCCCCTCTCTCTCTCCCACTTGCATCCTCTCTCTCGCATGCTATCTCACTCCCCCTCTACTGTCTTCCTCTCCCTCTTATCCCCTCACCTCCCCCTTCTTTCTTCCTCCCTCTTTCTTTGTCGCTTGTCTCTTTGTGCACTCCAGGCACGTGCACACATAGACATCATAGGGGGCTTGAGCCCCTGCCCCTTTACCCGTCTGTAAAAAGTGCCCTCTCCAGACAAATGAATGCAGTTTTCACTATGGTGAAAGACATGCAAATGCCATTTCCATGCCATACCTGAAGGCGGCATTCAAGAGAATTGCATGCCTTGTCCAAACTCTCCTGAACGTGAATACAGTATAATTGCCCTCTCTGTGTAGAAATCCATGCCGTACACCACATCTCCAATACTGACTTGATTATGCTTAGTTTAGTGTGGTATCAACTTCAAGTACCGAAAACAGCCGACCTCCAAGCTCGGAGGTCTGCTGTTTTCAATATTTTCACCAAAGGCCCTTTTAGAAATGTCAGCCCCTGCCTCTCTAACATTCTCTGCACGTCCCTGGTGCACTCCCTCTCTCTCCAGCTACTTAAACGACCTGGACAGGATATCCCAGGCCACCTATATCCCCACTCAGCAGGATGTCCTGAGGACCCGGGTGAAGACCACAGGCATTGTGGAGACACACTTCACATTCAAGGACCTGCATTTCAAGTAAGTTAACTTCCACCGTGACTCAATTAGTTAGCCTTCCTGTTTGCATAGCTGTGGCGATTCCCATTGTACGGCGCATGCGTCCAGCAGTGATTTATTGTGATAAATGTCTGCGACAGAGCTATGTACAGAAGTGACGACATCATTCGATGACTCATTCAGTGTCACGGGCGACCCTCGGTTGGATAAGGCAGACAGGAATTGGAAGCCTGTGGGTTCCGTGACCTGACCGTATTTGATTGTTCCTTCATACGGTGTTCTGACGGAAATCTGATTTCCGTAGACTCTTCCTCAATCAGTGGAGTTCACATCTGCAAAACCGTGTGAAAAACCCCTCCAAATGTAGATCATGCTCAGCTGCAAATCTATGGTCCTTAGCTGGGCTCTGTGTCACAAACTGCGATACGTACGTTAAGTATTCCAAACTAAGCGGGCGTCAAAATACTCAGAATTCATCCGTAGCAAATTGAGAACGAAAAGTAAGCTCCATCGGTTCTTGGAACATTTTGTGACACAGTTCCCTCTGTGCACAATAGAATGCAGAAGCGAGAACAAGTGTGTTCTCTACTTCAGTGTTTCTCAACCTTTTTTCTGCATGGGCACACTTTTCATGTCCCAAGAATCCATGGGCACACCAACATAATACAGGGGTGTAAATATCGTCACTGTCAGGAAGAAACCTTGTGTCTCCAAGTTTCGTTTTGAATTTGTACGTTTCCTCGCAAAGTAAAGCCCTGCTTCATCATACAAGGCTGTCGCACAACAGTAGTGAAAACAGCAGATCTACAAGCAAGCACACAACGCCTCGCACTACGGCGTTTGCTCGTAGATCGGCTGTTTTCACTAGGTTAAATCATTTTTAAAATGATAAATACAATACTGGCTTTCAAGCAGTTTCAAGGGGCACACTTGACCCTTCTCAGGGGCACACCAAAGGTCCCCAGGCACAGTGGTTGAGAAACACTGCTCTACTTTATAGCCATTAGTCCAGTCACTGGCTTCTCTCCTGAAAATGCCTTTTCTGCGCTACAGCGCATAATTCAGTGAGCAAATAATTACAGGGCTGTTGATACAAATATTTATGGTAAAGATGATTATCCCCCCCCCCCCAATAGCCTAAAATGCACTGTTTTTGCTTGCTGGGAAACATGCTGAGTTGACAGTGAGCGGTCTGTTGCGGGTTTCCCTCCCCAGAATGTTTGACGTTGGCGGCCAGCGGTCCGAGAGGAAGAAGTGGATTCACTGCTTCGAGGGCGTCACCGCCATCATCTTCTGCGTGGCCCTCAGCGACTACGACCTGGTGCTGGCAGAGGACGAGGAGATGGTGAGCCATTCAGACATGAACCCCTTTAGACATGAGGCCGATTCAAAATCCTTTTATTTTTTTGCGGGGCTTTGCTGTCTTTATTGATAGTGAACAGTAAACTGGAAAGGAAATGGGGAGAGAGGGATGGAGAGTGACACGCAACAAAGGTCATCGGGATCGGGAGTTGAACCCGCGACGCGCTGTCAGACCGCACTAGCAGCCTAGGTGCCTGGACCGCTAGACTAGCCGCCCAGGCCAAAATGCCTTCTAAATCCTGACCTAAGTTTTCTGAAAAACGTCAAATATTTATTCAAAAATTACAAAAGATGTATGTCACTGTACATAGCAACAACTCCCCCAAAAGGGGTTCCCGGATTGAAAGGTAAAACCCCCAAAAGGCTTGTATATCTGCTATTTTTGAATGTCCAAAGTATAAATAATGAGGTGACTTGCTCCTCCTGTCTGAGCGAGTGCCTCCTCTTTCAATACAGCTCACTAGGCTGTGATGCCATTGAGAATACGTTATGCTACTGTAGTTTAGTCTATCCATTAAAGTTCAAATGAAAGGTCAGCACTCATTCACCGTGCCTTTCCAGCACAAAAGCAAAGTGTTCCTTTGCTCCCTCTTTCACCAGAACCGAATGCACGAGAGCATGAAGCTGTTTGACTCCATCTGCAACAACAAGTGGTTCACGGATACGTCCATCATCCTCTTCCTCAACAAGAAGGACCTCTTCGAGGAGAAGATCAAGAAGAGTCCTCTCACCATCTGCTACCCAGAATATGCCGGTAAGGGCGACGTCCACGAACAGTTTGCGTGGAAATTCTCTGCTGAAATTCATCGCAATCATAAAACTCCATTATGGGAAATTGACTGTATGAAAGCTATACAGCCTATTATTGGGGGTCAATCAATATGTGTCCGTGGCAAAGACTTTGTCCATTATTACAATGTTTTATTTTGATCATAAGATCCAAATACTGAATGTGAAGTCTCCACAGCTTTTCTTCAGAATATGTACACCACTGATTTACAATGACATGCAAAATAAGGAGTCTAACTAGTGGTTCTCAAATGTTTTATTTGCAAGGACCACCTTAACTATGAGTGTGCAAATGAAACCAATGGACCCGGGTGCATTTGGTCCCATTTGTACACTCTCAGAGTTACAGTCCAGTTATGGTCATCCACAGCTCTTTGTGTTTCTGGTAATATTATTGTCCACTCATTTTGTATGTCTGTGGCAAAAAATATATCCACCTGTTTCCGCGAGAATTTACTGTAGCATTATCTGTGGGACACTTCCGGTTAACAGCAGACATACAAGCTCACGTCGCGTCGCAGATGCAACCGTTGTGAGCTTGTAGATCACACTCGGCTGCGACACCGGAAATGCCACTCTCTTTCTGCGCAATGCACGATGGGATGTTGGAAACTTGTGGATATATATTTTGACAAAAATGTCCACCACAAGCCAGCATGGCGATGACCACTGCCTATTATGTATTACCTTGAAATGGATGGGATCGGCCATCTCCCCCCAGAAACATATGGAATTGAAATGTAAACATGTGGATTGGGAAATCTCAAGAACGTCAGGCAATTGTTTGTTCTACCTTTATATTTTTTTCATGAGAACAAAGAAAGGAAAGCACGTTGTAGCAGGATGTTGTCTACCCAGTGTTGTTTAGTCCCATCTGCAAGCATATCCATTTTCGATGTCAGTGACGTCCTGTGGTCAGGGGCGTCACAAGGAGGGAGGGGGGGGGGGGGGAGGGGTGGGGGGGGAGTGGGACTGAGTTACCAGGGCCCAAGGTGGAGGGGCCTTAATTATTTTATACTTAAGCTATTGAAAAATAGCAGATATACAAGCTCACAGCGCGGCACGTGAGCTTGTAGATCTGCTATTTTTTAAAAGTCGTGAAAATGTGCGCAAATCTTTGAATACCGTATATATATTTTTTTAAGCGAACATTTGTAACTCAAATTTTGCTTCTGGGGGGTACCTGGAACTAAATATTTTGAGATGGGAAACATAGATTTTTCTAAAACCTTAGAAAGCTTTGACACAAATCTTTACGATCTTTTCAAAAATAGCAGAACTGCTACTTTTCAAAATAATGCGTAATAATGCGTTCCCAGTCAATGAATCCTTGTACCCAGGGCCCAGAATTTGGTGCGACACCCATGTGTACGGGGTGTTTTACTTGTTTCTTTGGGTCAGGCTCTAACACGTACAAGGTGTTTTTTTTTGTGTTGCCTCTTTGATCAGGCTCTAACACGTACGAGGAAGCGGCAGCCTACATTCAGTGTCAGTTCGAGGACCTGAACAAGAGGAAGGACACCAAGGAGATCTACACGCACTTCACCTGCGCCACCGACACCAAGAACGTGCAGTTCGTCTTCGACGCCGTCACCGACGTCATCATCAAGAACAACCTGAAGGACTGTGGTCTCTTCTGAACAGCAGATGATGGTGACAGAGATGTCCTGGTAAGGGGTCTTCCTTCCTGTTGACTTCTGCCCACATCCAGGGGCGTCACACAAGGGGGGGAAAAGTGGGACTGAGTTACTAGGGCCCAAGGTGGAGGGGCCTTAATTAGTTTATACTTTAGCTATTGAAAAATAGCAGATATACAAGCTCACTGCGCGGCACCGAGTGCCGCGCTGCAAGCTTGTAGATCTGCTATTTTTGAAAAGCCGCAAATCTTTGGATATATGTATTTTTTGGCGAACATTTGTAACTCAAATTTTGCGCCTGGGGGGTCCCTGGAACTAAATATTTTGAGATGGGGGTCCGTGGCTAAATACATATAATTTTGGGGGTCCTTAACATGAAAAGGTTTGAGCACCACTGACATAGCCTGGCGTTGCTCATACTAATTCCTCACTGCGTATCGTATATTAGTCTGGACTCGCGAGCAGAATTTTCATTTCCAAGGGGTGGGGTTAAAAGAATGGCTCTGGACACGATTGGTTAGACCAGACCAATGCTGAGCCCTGATTGGTCCCCCAAATTTTGGGGCAGAGGAAATGGATTTTTTTTTCCCCAGGTGGATTGGTCTGGTTCCAGGCTACCACCGACATAGAAACATAGGTTTTAAAAAAAAGTATTTAGAAGACATTTATAGAATTGGGTCAAAAATATTCAAAGACTTATGACATTTTCACGATTTTCCAAAAATAGCAGATATACAAGTTCGCAGTGTGGCACTCGGTGCAGCGCCGTGAGCTTGTATATCTGCTATTTTTCAATAGTTACAGCACAAAATAATGCGTTCCCAGTCTAAATGGGTTAAATCCCCCCTCCTCCTATGAAGAACATTCATGGGCGGGCCCGCAGTAAATACTTGTACCCAGGGCCCAGAATTTGGTGCGACACCCCTGCCCACATCCAGTGCTCATCATCCACAGCCTGCATCACATGCAATCGCTATTATCGTTTATCGTGATTAACACATGGGAAGCCACGGTTTCTAACATTTCTAGCTGTTGCTGCTGCTGCTGCCGCCGTTCACTCACGCTTTATTTTGAAGAGCCTCGGAAGCTTCGTGCGTGTGCACGTGAGTGTCCACTGACGATTGAGGAAGATAATCCATTTGTTTACAAACGCTCGCGAAACTAAAATCCAAACCGGGGCCGACCATCGCGGTAAAGTGTCGCCGTGAAAACAATCAGATCTCTACTTCCCTGGCGTTCTTTGCACCTCATTCATAGATAATGTTTCAGCCTAGAATGGAAATCAATGCAGCCTATTCGCGCCATTTTCTCTCTCTGCGAGCCACGGTGTGACGTATGAACTAGGGTCATTCACAGGGCACACAGCATGCGCGCAGCGCGCTGTACAGTTAACCCTTTGTTGTCTCGTTGAGGAACGAGACAACTCCTTTTGGCAGAGTGATCCCTAGTGGCCTTATCTCGTTACTGAACGAGTTTGGCCCCTTGGGTGTTAAAAACACTCACAATCCTCCGTCATGCACTGGTATCAATTCACCTTTTATTTGCCAAGCTGCATATCTGGTACCACTTAAACCCTCTATAATTAGTAAAACGGACCTGTGAATAATGTATTTGATAGTCTTGTTTTTTTGTTCACTCTAACAAATCTCTTTGCCAAATATAGCCAGCTGACAACGTGTCGCGATGCGTTGTGAGCTTGTAGATTGGCAATTTTTTGCAAACATTTCGCCCCAGAATAATCGATGTTGGGAATATTATTATATATCATAAATCGGTATTATTTTGGTCACAATAATCGGACATTTTCATATCGTCCCGTCCCTACATCCAGTGCTCATCCATTGTGTGTGTGTGTGTGTGTGTGTGTGTGTGTGTGTGTGTGTGTGTGTGTGTGTGTGTGTGTGTGTGTGTGTGTGTGTGTGTGTGTGTGTGTGTGTGTGTGTGTGTGTGTGTGTGTGTGTGTGTGTGTGTGTGTGTGTGTGTGTGTGTGTGTGTGTGTGTGTGTGTTTTCTCCATACTGCATGGCAACCATATGTGTGCACTCACTCACCGTGGCACACAAGATCTATGGTCAAACCCCAGCTGTATCTCTTGGGGCGCATTAAGCCTAATTTATGTTTAACCACTTGAACCCTAGCATCCCTATTCTGGGTTGAACAGTAGCAAAACGTCAGATATACCAGCTCACAGCATGTAGATCTGCAAGCTTGTAGATTTTAATTTTTTTTTTTATGCTCAAGTAAATCGATTAAATTCGGCAAGCAAAACCATATGTATGCCTTTATGCCAGTTACTGTATGCCCGCTACTAGTTGCGGCGTGGCTGAATTTGACCACCGAGACACTGCGCTTGCATAATTAAATCGGACAAAATTACTGCCTTCTTTTATTGGAGGTTTAATTAGATTTTCGACTCCCATTTGGATGTTTGTGAAATGATAGCGACAAGGTCGAGATTTCCTAATCCCCTCATTAAAAATGACCCTGTGTCACCCCAACCTCCCTTTGACTCGTCTTCTCTCTTTATCTGCCTCTTACACACTCTCTCCCCCCTCTCCTTTCTTCCCCCTAGGAAAACGGAGCCAGCGTTATGTGCATTTCTGTCGGTGGGGAAGAGTCTGGAGGATCAGTCACGGACCAGTGCTGTACTATACGCCACTTTTAACAGCTTTATTTATGTTTATTTTGTTTTGTTTTTTTCGTCCTGGAACATTTTGAACTAGCGTTACACCATTTGTATAGAATGTTTGTATCATTGTAAAAGCGTCAACACAGCGATTTCCCCCCCCCCCTCCCGCACCTATTTGTTTTGTTTCTTTTTTTATTGGTGAGAAGAAGAAAAAGGCGACAAAGGAGCTCTCTATTTCCCGGTTCTTTTCACCTCCCTCTCTGGAAAAAAGGAAGCATTGCTGTCAGCGGGATTTTATTTTCCTCCCTTCCTACAGCAGTGGGGGAGGGGGGGGGGGTTGGTTGTCGGTACTTGTGCCTTCGCATGCGTTTTACTGTGGTCGTGGCCCAAATGCTTGTTTGTTCTTTTGCCTGCTGAATTGTTCCAAACACTAAAGAGGTAAAGCCTGTCATATGTTTGATGTCCCTGCTATCTTATGTGTATGCGCACTACTGTGCTGGCGGGAGGACCCTTTCCCATTGGTCCAAAAAGGTACATGGGTCTCCATGGCGACCAACATGTAGCCACGCCCCTCTCCATATAACCCCTCCCCCATGATGGCGGTGGGAGGCCTCACTTTGACGGCCAGTCCCGCAGTACAAACGACGTAGACCAGTGTTTCTCAACCTTTTTTCTGCATGGGCACACTTTTCATGTCCCAAGAATCCATGGGCACACCAACATGTAAATGTCGTCACTGTCGGGAAGAAACCTTGTATCTCCAAGTTTCAAATTTGTGCGTTTCTTCGCGAAGTAAAGCCCTGCTTCATCATACAAGGCCGTCGCACAACAGTAGTGAAAACAGCAGATCTACAAGCACACAACGCCTCGCACCGCGAGGCGTTGTGTGCTTGTAGATCGGCTGTTTTCACTAGTTTAAATCATTTTTAAAATGATAAATACAATACTGGCTTTCAAGCAGTTTCAAGGGGCACACTTGACCCTTCTCAGGGGCACACCAAAGGTCCCCAGGCACAGTGGTTGAGAAACACTGATGTAGACTACTATGTCGTTACCTTTAGCCTGTCAGGGATTCTGGTTTTTAAACTGTACACAATGCATCATTATATTCCAACCGTTCGGAGAAATGTTTTTTGCCGAGTCGCCCGGGCTTATATTACGCCCAGGCGCTCAATGAACTACAAGGCCCAGGATAGGCACGTTTTACTGTATATTTTAATGTATTTGGAGGAGCGTTGCGGAGCCTCTCGGCTTCCGACAGAAAGACTGAACCTCTGAAGAGACGGTTGTAAAAGAGGCGTAGCACAGGAGGTGAGAAACGGTTTGGGGTTCAAACATGGTTCTTAGGCCTCTATTTATCAAGCCTTTCAGCCTAGGACTGCTGGCGTAGGAACAAATGTTCATCTGGTTGTTACAACTGACCTTCGACACTGCTATGCCAGAAAGGGGTGATAAATGTGGGCCTTGGTCTGTAAACCTAAAGAAACTGCCACAACTGTTATGTGTGTATTCTCCATGGATGGAGAATCTTTGTAGACTCATCTCCATTATTTTGCTAATAAAAACCATTTACAAATCGCACAGAATTGGTGTATCGTTACATGTTTTCTCACCACGCACATCATTATCGAGGTCTGCTGACCACTTGAACCCCGCCGCCCCTAATTATTGAGGCCAACATCTGCCGAAAATAGCAGATCTACAAGATCACTAAAATGACAATCGCAGATCTATTCTAGTTGTAGGCTTCATTGCTATTTTCGGCAAATAGATTGTGAATGAAGAAATACTAGAGGATCTAATCTAGAACCGCGGCCCGCGGGGGACCATGGTCAACTAAGTATAATAGGATTAAAGTGGTTAATGTTAAAATCATTGCAATGTTAGCATAAATGGCTGATATGGTTTACGGCTAACTGCTTGGATACAGCCATCATTCATTCTGTGCTTCATTTGGACTTCTGGAACCTGCAATATAAATGTCACATGCTCTGCTCAAATACCTCAGAGTCATTGTAATGTTTGCCTTCTAGTGAGAGTTATCTTTAATGATGTTTGCGTAGAACAGGGGTTCCCATTTTTCTTTTGTCTCAGAGCTCCCCATAAATACTTTTTTAATCCGAGGCACCCCTAATCCTTTTCACTCCCAGCACCTTATATTTATAGCATATCGTCGTTGTAAACCTTGTATGTCCAAAACCGTTCGTTTTGTATTTATCATCTATAAAATGCACTAAACGAGTGAAAACAGCAGATCTACAAGCACACAACGCCTCGCCTCGCATCTACAAGCACACAACGCCTCGCATCTCGAGGCGTTGTGTGCTTGTAGATCGGCTGTTTTCACTAGTTTTGTGCGACAGTCTTGTATGATGAAGCAGGGCTTTGCTTTACCAAAAGACGTAAACATTTGAAACTTGGAGATACAAGGTTTCTGCCTGACAGTGACGATATTTTAGTGATTATGTTGCGAGGAAAACGTTGAGATAATAGCCACTTTGGTTAGAACTGACTGAAAATAACTTTGTACTTCAAGTTTAAAATGATACTAATTCTTTTTTCAAGTGTCAAATTATCTCACGGCACCCCTGGACTGCCGTCACGGCACCCCAGGGTGCCCTGTCACCCACTTTGAAAACCCCTGGCGTAGAACACTCGTAGGTCTTATCTCAACATGTGCTGGCTGACTGCCTGCCAGTTCACAGACATACAGAATTACAGATCAACTTGCAGTCCAATGCAGGCTACTGTCCAATTATACAGTAGTTGCATCTGCCATGAATACTATCTCTGTGAAAGCGTAGCATTTCAATTCTCCCTACTGCCTGAGACACAGTTGAAAGAAATTGCAATCAGTTCTACACACAAGCCTTGGGCCATACTTGTATGCCCCGATTGTTTTTGAAGTGAATTACTTCCTCGATTTGTTTTTGAAGTTGAAATTACTCCTGGCAAGTACTTCACAGTGAGGGACAGAGAAATTGAGTTTGACCGTCACAGCTAGCATGTGTTGAATGAATGCCTGGAAGGAAAACAAATTAAAACCTGTTTAATATGTATTTCTGTGCAGTTGAATGGTTATATTGTATTTCTGTGCAGTTGCAATGGTTAATGATTGAATACAGACTATTTACATGCTCAGATATATTGTATGTATTTTAAATGTCATCCCAGCTAAGACTATTTGCAATGTAAATAGGGATTGCATACAGTACAGTGCATCTGCCATTTGTGATGTCCTCTCCTGTGACGGGTTCTGTCATGTAAACCATGGAAAGGCACCACCATATGGCACGCCAACATTTTGGCTTGAAACCATGTCTTTGCTGTGGAGTGTTCACATGAATGAAGCAATTGATTATTCTATCAGTTACTTTTTTAGATTAATCGAATAATTGAAGCAGCTTTTTTACTCTTGATTTCTTTTTTTTTTATAGGCTACTAAATATATTAGTCCAATGTACCATTTCAGTCCTATTTGAATTTTTGGTACTCATTTATGCTACTGTATTTCAAGGAGCACTTCATTACATTTTAAGCCTTATCTTCATATAATTGGTTCTCACTAATGCTCATTATAAGATGCCACAATTTCCATTTACTCACTCCGTCTCATTAGTGGGGTCAGAAACCTGCCTACCAGTGACATCATCACTGGGGATTCCAAGCTTTTAGAAACTACAGCCTTTCTC